>NC_068975.1:14089625-14395250 GCF_016808095.1 Vigna angularis | reverse complement strand
CAGAACTCGACGTTCTATTAATGCTCTCGTGTTTAAAAGAAAAAACTAAAAAGAAATAAAAAGGTAGAAACTTTTGGCTTCTAATACTACGTCTAAGCCCCTTCAAATTTGACGTAACCTTTGCAATTTATAAGAAAAAATTAATAAAAAAAGGCGCGTTGTTTTAAGGGAAAACGTTGAATGGTTTGAGACTTCGACGATTTTTTTAAACATATCATCAAACTTTTGTTGTATGCAACGTGAAAGTTTTTTATTGAATGTAAAAACAAAACACAGTCTCACTGTTTGTTCACGGTTCCATTTCTGCTTGAACTTTCTTCTTGGTGGACGATTGTGATAAAGAAAAAAGGTTATTTTTAAGTCGTTTCTATCTTTTTAATGTCATTTGGTTCTCATTTCTAAGGTTGACTGATTGTTTTTCATTTATCTTTAGGCTGTTGTTCATACGGGGTCAGCGAACTTCATCATCTTCTCTAGTGACACCATTTGAAGTATGTTTTTTTTTCTTCTTAAAATACTCTTACGTATGATGTATGTCCTTGTGTTTGTGTTGTGTTTGTCAATTCTGGACGTATGATATATATATGTATAACGATACTATGATAGTTTTTTTTCCTTCAACGTATGATATTTGTGTTCGTTCGTTGTCAGCGAACTTCGTCATCTTCTCTAGTGACCATTTCAAGTTTGGTTTTTTTTTTGTTCAATATCTCTTATGTATGATATATGTGTTCGTGTTTGTCGATTTTGCACGTATGATATATGTATAACGATAGATATTTGTGTTCGTGTATGTATACTATGATAGTTTATTTTTTTCCTTCAATGTATGATAGGTATTTATTTTTGTTTCTCTACGTAAGTTTTTTTTCCGTGGATTCTTTTCGTTCAGTGTAGTAGTATGGATTGAAGCTACATTCATTAGCATCATATTAGTGAAGAGTATGAGTGAGGGGTTTATGAGTTCATACAATATGTTAAAGAACGCGCAAAACCAGTGAACGGGGCATATTTTTGCCCTTGTGTTCGTTGTCTCAATCAAGTATATGAAGACTTGGACAACATCCGTGATCATCTGTTCATCTATGGAATAATGAGAAGTTATATAGTTTGGACTTGGCATAGGGAAGTATTATATAAGCCAACAACTTTAAGAGGTTTGGATTACGTCAACGAATGAATGAGTGATCATTTAGACGAAATGGTACGTGACGTTGGTGAAGAAAATTTTGGAAGAGCTCATTTATACGATAGTCTTAAGAACAATTCAGAGCAACAATTGTATCCAGGATGCATCAATTTTACAAGGTTATCGACTACTTTGAAATTGTTTTGTTTGAAAGCAAGAAACGGATGGACTGATAAAAGTTTCACGGAATTGTTGGAGTTGCTGAAAGAGATGCTACCAGAAAATAACACGTTACCAATCCGTAATTACGACGCGAAGAAAATTCTATGTCCAATGGGTTTGGAATACCAAAAGATACATGCATGTCCCAATGACGGTGTATTGTATAGAGATCAATATGCTTCAATGAAGGTGTGTCCAACGTGTGGTTCGTCACGATTTAAGAAGAAACTTGATGGAAATAACGATGAACACAATGAAGGTCCATGGACTAAGGTTATGTGGTATTTACCTATAGTACCTAGGTTGAAACGATTGTTTTCTATTAAAGAATATGCGAAGAATCTTATGTGGCGCGTTGATGGAAGAAAATGTGATAATCTTCTTCGACACCCAGCTGATTCCCCACAATGGAAGAACATTGATGGCACATTTCCCGAATTTAGTGCAGAGCCGAGAAACTTAAGACTTGCACTTGCTACCGATGGTATGAATCCTTATGGCAACTTAAGTAGCAAACATAGTTCATGGCCAGTTATTTTGATGATTTACAATCTCTCTCCTATGTTGTGCATGAAGAGAAAATACGTGATGTTGTCTATGATGATATCAGGTCCTAGACAACCTGGAAATGACATTGATGTTTATCTAAAACCATTAATTGACGATTTAAAAATGTTGTGGGAAGAGGGTGTCGAAGTCTTCGATTCATATTTAGAAGAAAACTTTCGTTTGCGTGCAATGTTGTTTTGCACCATAAATGATTTCTCAGCATATGGGAACTTGAGCGGTTACAGTGTTTGATGGGGAAGTGCATACCTAGAGAGAATATACTAAATGACATTTAAGAGAATGAGAAAGAAATTAAAAATGGAAGAGATCAAGGAAGAGGAAACTTATGATTTGAAGATGCGCCACTTTGATAAGTGTGAAAAAACAGATGTTTTGACACTTATAAAGGATCTCAATTTTGTAATTATTCATGTTATTACTCAGTGAAAAGTCGTAATAGGAAGTAGATTGTGTTGTAAATTATTATACAGGAAAGGATGTATAATTGGAACTCTGTCAGCCAGTTCTCGCATAGCGCAAGCCAAAACTCGCACTGCCAGGATATATAAATTCGCATAGCGCACCATCACATGTGCGCTGTGCGAATAACGTCAGTTGAGAGGCAACAGTTACGTGAAATTCGCATAGCGCACACACACATGTGCGCTGTGCGAATTAATGAAGTTATTGGTTTTTAAAGACGTGACAGAAAGGCAAAAGGGGGTCTGTCACACGAAAATAGAGAGAAAAGATTGGAGAACGGGGAGACCTCTCTGAAGACATCAAGACTGCACATCATGCAAGGAATTGCGGAAATGAGTATGTTTGTGATGTCTAGGATAGGCTAAACTTTCATTCGTTGGAATTGATTGTAATGGCTGACATTTGATGTAAATTTTCCTGTTCAATATAAATTGTGTTCATATGCTTTTCTTGTTTACTTTTTATTTTATTTTACGGAAGTAAAATATACTTGTTTTTATATTCAAATTGTACTGGGAAGTAAATTTGAGAATTGACGCAAGAAAAGCAACCAGAAGGAGAGATGCTAGGAATAGTTTTAATTCTCCTGGTCATCAATAACATAAGTCTTAATGCAAAGTTTATGTTTAATTACTTAAGGAATTAATAATTGAACATAATTCTTTAGAACTTGTTTTAAGGAATTAAACCAAGACACTGTTATGTTGATGTTTGAACGCAAGTTATATTGCTCAGAATAGTTACTGTAATGGGGTCATGAAGTCAATTCCAATGAAGCTTTCTTTAAATTTTAATTTTAATTTTAAATTGTCATCTAGTTTGAAACTATTAATTCACTTATATTTTGTTGTTCAATTGATTTTGATAAATAAATTTTAATTGAATAACGTAACACAAATTCCCTGAGGAGAACGATACTTTACTTATCACTGTATTACTTGTAACGATTTGGTATACTTGCCAAAAAGTTATCAAGTTTTTGGCGCCGTTGCCGGGGAATTTGATTGTTTTGTTATTTCAATTAGTTGTTTATCAATTTCAATTTTGTTCCCATCTCCGTAAATTCATTGTTTTAGTTTTCTGTGTATCTGTATATATTGTGTTTTGTTCCTGTTGTTATTTCTTGGGTTGGTCATTGAAGATTTTCGTTCTGCATGCCACGCAGAACAAAATCTGAGAATTTATTGTTTGATTCTGAGATTGAAAGGACAGCCCGTAGAAATAATAGTAGGCGTAGAAGAGAAAATAGAAAAAAAGAAGCTAGAGAATCCAGCTTATCCTCAAACGCTTTTTCTTCATCTGACCAAGAGGGTAAAAAGATGGAGAGAAACAGGGAAAGTGAACAAGGAAGGCGTACGTTGGAAGATTATGCTTCAGTGTCTGTACCTACATCTTTCAACAGTATAGCCAGACCTGTGGTAATCGCAGCTAACATGGAAATGAAGCCAGCATTGATACACCTTGTTCAAAGTAATCAATTTTCAGGATTGTCACACGAAACTCCCTACGATCATCTGACAACTTTTAATGAATATTGCAACACTGTGAAAATGTTGAATGTGTCAGAGGAGGCAATCAGACTTAGTCTTTTTCCATTTTCCTTGGCAGGAAATGACAAGAAATGGTTAAATTCTTTTCTTGAGGGAAGTCTGACAGGTTGGGATGACGTTGTGTCAAAGTTTTTGCAGAAGTATTTCCCTCAATCAAAAATAAACAAAGGCAAGCAAGAGATATCCTCTTTCCAACAGGAACCTGAAGAGACTTTAAGTCAGACATGGGATAGGTTTAAGGGATTGTTAAGAAAGACTCCCATACATGGATTTGATGTCCCCACTCAATTGAATTTGTTCTTAGGAGGTTTAAAACTCACACAAAATTGATGCTAGATGCCTCAGCAAGAGGTAACATTAGGTGGAAGACACCTGATGAAGCTCATGAAATTATTGAAAATATGGCATCTAGTGACAATGATGTTCAAAGTGAGAGAGGACAAAATCAAAAGAAGGGAATGTTTGAGTTGCAATCCCAAGATGCCTTATTAGCCCAAAATAAAATTATGACTCAACAGCTTGAGTCTCTGATGAAAAAGGTATCACAACTACAAATCCAAAATGTATCACAGGCACAACATACTATGCAAGGGTGTGAACTGTGTGGTGGAGAGCACCAAAATGGACAGTGTGCTATTCTCACCAATGCTAAGGAAGAGGTCAATTACATGGGAAATCAAGGTCGTCAAGGCAATTATGGAAATTATAATCAAGGATGGAGACCTCGTCCTAGCATGGGTCAGGCTAGTTCCAGTAGACCACCTTCACAGTTTCAACAACAACCCACTCTTTCTGATAGGACATCAAAACTGGAAGAAACTCTTCAACAATTTATGCAGATGTCCATATCAAATCAAAAGAGCACAGATGCATCTCTAAGAAATTTAGAAGTTCAAATGGGTCAATTGGCCAAGAAACTGGAAGAGAAGCCTGTAAATACATTTGGAGCTAACACTGAACCAAATCCAAAAGAGCACTGTAAAGCTATAACAACAAGGAGTGGTAAAGTGTTAGACAGTGTAGTTGTGAGGAAAGAGGATCAAGAGGAAAAGTTAAATGAGGAACAGAAAGATAAAGAAGAAGAAGTGGAAGAGCAGAAAGATAAAAATAAAAAAATTGAAGAGAGCCAAAAAGGAAAACAGATTGTGAATCCTTTACCATACCCAAAGACATATTCTAGAAAGGAAAAAGAAAGTCAATTTTCTAGATTTATGGCTCTCTTCAACAAGCTAGAAATTACAATTCCCTTTTCTGAAGCACTTCAACAGATGCCCTCTTATGCTAGATTCATGAAAGATCTGTTGACCAAGAAGAGAAAGTATATTGAGGAAGAAACAATAGAGGTGCAAGGGAATTGTAGTGCCATCATCCAAAAACTTTTACCTCCAAAATTCAAAGATCCTGGAAGCTTTACTATTCCATGTACAATTGGAAAACTCCCTATTGGAAAAGCATTGATAGACTTAGGGGCAAGCATTAATTTGATGCCTTTGTCTATGTTAAAGAAAATAGGAGACATGGAAGTAAAACCAACAAGGATGACTCTACAATTAGCAGATAGGTCTTTAAAATACCCATATGGAGTTATTGAAGACGTACTGGTGAAAGTTGATAAGTTTACTTTTCTAGTAGATTTTGTTATTCTTGATATGGAGGAGGATACTGAAGTCCCCCTTATATTGGGTCGACCTTTCATGAAAACTGCTAGAGTCATAATTGATGTTGATGATGGTCATTTGAAGGTGAGGCTACATGATGAAACAGTAACTTTTAATGTTGTGGAGGCTATGCAACATCCAAAAGATAAAGGGAACTGTTTCAGAGTTGAAGTACTGGATGATGTAGTTGAGAGTGTAAAAAATCAGATGTATGTGAAATCCCCTTTAGAGCGTGTATTGGTTGATGCTTGTGAAGACTGTTGAAGAAGAATTTGAAGTGGAAGAGATTTCACAACATCTAGAAAAATTAAAAGAAGAGAATTCCACTGATGTGAGAGTGGAAAAATTGGAAAAGGCTAACTTGGATGATCAGGAAAAAATGGAATTATAAGTGCTTCCTGATCATCTCAAGTATGTGTTTTTAGAAGAAAATTCTAAGAAGCCTGTGATCATAAGCAATTCTCTATCAAACAGTGAGGAAATAAAATTAGTGAAAATCTTAAAAGAGAATAAAAAGGCAATAGGTTGGCACATCTCTGATTTGAAAGGCATAAGTCCAACCTACTGCATGCATAAGATCATGATGGAACAGGATTATAAGCCCATAGCACAACCACAGAGAAGGTTGAATCCTACTTTGAAAGAGGTGGTGAGAAAGGAAGTGCTTAAATTGCTTGAAGCAGGAATGATTTATCCTATCTCAGATAGTGCTTGGGTGAGTCCTGTGCATGTTGTTCCTAAGAAAGGAGGTATGACTGTTGTTTAGAATGAGAAAAATGAATTAATTCCTACAAGAACAGTCATAGGGTGGAGAATGTGTATTGACTACCGAAAATTAAATCAATCCACCAGGAAAGATCATTTTCCTCTTCCTTTCATGGATCAAATGTTGGAAAGGCTAGTAGGACAAGCCTACTATTGTTTCCTGGATGGGTATTCAGGATATAATCAAATAGTAGTGAATCCAGAGGATCAAGAAAAGACCGCTTTTACTTGTACCTTTGGTGTGTTCGCATACCGAAGGATGCCTTTTGGTCTCTGTAATGCTCCTGCTACATTCCAACGTTGCATGCTAGCCATCTTTTCTGATTTGGTAGAGAATTGCATTGAAGTATTCATTGATGATTTCTCAGTTTTTGGAAAATCATATGATTTATGCCTAGAGAACCTGGATGTAGTTTTGAAGAGATGCATTGCCACGAACCTTGTTCTAAATTGGGAAAAATGTCACTTTATGGTTCGTGAGGGAATTGTCTTAGGACATAAGATCTCATCCAGGGGAATAGGTGTAGATCAAGCAAAAGTTGATGTGATTAAAAAGTTACCGCCTCCTATGAATGTCAAAGGGGTAAGGAGCTTTCTTGGACATGTTGGTTTTTACAGGAGATTCATAAAAGATTTTTCCAAGATAGCTAAACCCCTTTGTAATCTGCTTGTGAAGGACACTCCTTTTGAATTTGATGGGGAGTGCCAGAAAGCTTTTGAAGTCTTGAAAGAGAAGTTGATATCAGCCCCTGTTGTAGTCGCACCAAACTGGACTCAAAATTTTGAGTTAATGTGCGATGCTAGTGATTATGCTATTGGGGCTGTTTTGGGGTAAAGACGTGGCAAGATTATTCATGTTATTCATTATGCCAGCAAAGTTCTGAATGGGGCACAATTGAATTATGCCACCACTGAAAAGGAATTTTTGGCAATTGTATATGCTCTTGAAAAGTTTAGACCTTATTTGATAGGGTCTAAAGTTATCATATATACTGACCATTCAGCCATCAAATATTTACTGGCAAAATCTGACTCAAAGCCACGTCTCATAAGATGGGTTTTATTGTTACAGGAATTTGATTTGGAAATCAAAGATAAGAAGGGGAGTGAGAACGTGATTGCTGATCATTTGTGTCGCCTTCTTAACTCTGAGGTGACTGATAAAGAGGGAGAAATAAAGGGAGAGTTCATTGATGAGCGTCTGATGCTCATACAATAGAGGCCATGGTTTGCAGATATGGCTAATTTTAAGGCTGCAGGAATTCTCCCTGATGATTTGACTTGGCAGCAGAAGAAGAAGTTTATTCATGATTCCAAAGAATATCTTTGGGATGATCCTTATCTCTTCAAACTGGGTGCTGACCACTTACTTAGGCGGTGTGTTACAGCAGAGGAAGCTGCTGGAATCCTATGGCATTGTCATAATTCGCCATATGGAGGTCACTTTAATGGAGAAAAGACCGCCGCCAAAGTGCTTCAATCTGGTTTCTTTTGGCCTACCTTGTTCAAAGATGCACATGCTCATGCTAGAGGGTGTGACAGATGCCAAAGAACAGGAAGCATATCAAAGAGACATGAGATGCCACTGCAGGCAATTTTAGAAGTTGAAATATTTGATTGTTGGGGAATGGACTTTATGGGACCACTACCTTCTTCCTACAACAATGAATATATTTTAGTAGCAGTGGATTATGTCAGTAAGTGGGTGGAAGCTGCAGCATGCCAGAAGAATGATGCCAAGACTGTTGTCAAATTTCTCAAGAGGTAAATCTTCTGTAGATTTGGTGTACCTAGGATCCTCATAAGTGATGGAGGGTCACATTTCTGTAACGCTCAATTGGCTAAGGTCTTAACACATTATGATGTGAGGCACAAGATTGCTTCACTATATCATCCACAGACCAATGGTCAAGCTGAAGTCTCCAACAGGGAGATAAAAAGAATCCTGGAAAAGACACTATCATCTTCAAGAAAGGATTGGGCAGCAAAATTAGATGATGTCCTGTGGGCTTATAGGACTGCCTTGAAGACTCCTGTAGGGCTAACACCCTACCAATTAGTCTACGACAAGTCATGCCATCTCCCTGTTGAGATGGAACATAAAGCATACTGGGCTTTAAAATTTCTTAACTTTGATGCTTCTTTGTGTGCAGGTAAAAGAAAGCTTCAATTGCAAGAGCTGGAGGAAATGAGGTTGACTGCCTATGATTCATCAAGAAAATATAAAGAAAAGATCAAGGTGTACCATGACAAAAAGCTGATCAAGAGAGATTTTCAACCTGGACAACAGGTATTGTTGTTTAATTCCAGATTCAAATTGTTTCCAGGTAAGTTGAAATCTAAATGGTCTGGTCCCTTTGTGATCAAGGCAGTCAAGCCTTATGGTGCTATTGAATTAATGGATCCAAATTCTGAGGATCAAAATCGAAGCTGGATTGTTAATGGCCAGAGATTGAAACCTTATTTGGGTGGTGAGGTTGAACGCCTCAACACAATTATTAAATTGTATGAGCCATGAGATTCTGGGTCAAGCTAGTGACGTTAAAGAAGCGCTTGCTAGGAGGCACCCTAGCACATGTTTGTATATATTTATGTTTGTTGATTGTGTTTCTGTAATGGTTAGGTTTGAGTGTGGAGAGGAAGTGCTGAGATGCTTGATGAATGAGTTCTGACGCTCTATTCGCACAGCGCACAGCTGAGGTGCGCTATGCGACTAGATTATTTTATGAAGCAGTGAATTATTCGCACAGCGAATTTCATGCGCTCTGCGAGAGAGAAAAAGAAATTGTTTTGAGATTCAAGTTCGCATAGCGATTACATTCGCTTTGAGATTTAAAAGTTTAATTTTTCTCTTTGCGGAAGTAATTCGCATAGCGCATTTGATAAGCAAAGCGAATAAAATCACCAGAGCAACTTGAGCATTTAATTCGCATAGCGCACACTTTGCGCTATGCTACCCGAAGTTGGGGGTGAGCTCTGTCAAAATTGCACAGCGAAATTTTGCGCAGAGCGAATTAAATGAGAGTGGTTTGAGTTGTGTTTTAATTCGCATAGCGCGTAGCTGAAATGCGCTCTGCGAATTATGTTCATAAAAAAAATATTTAAAAATTAGTCGCACAGCGCACAGCTGTGGTGCGCTATGCGACTGAACATAAAAATTCAAAAAAAAATAATAATAAATTATTCAAATGTGCAAAGAACGAAAGAAATTCGCACAGTGCACAGCTGAGGTGCGCTATGCGAATATCCTGTCAGTTGATAACATTTATTACGAGCTGATTCGCACAACGCACAGATGTGGTGCGCTATGCGAATCTAATCGTTCAGTTTTTTTTTATTCCTTCTCGATCCCCATCTCATTTTACCCCTCTTCATTTTACCCTAGCCACCTTTCTATTCCATTTGCGCACAGCGAACGCAAACTCCCTTGCCACCACTTCTCCATTGCCACCACTTCTCAGACTTGCCTCTGATTCAGTTTGTATACCTTTCAAGTGTCTCTTCCCTCTCTGATCTTGGTCCCTCTCCACAGGTTTCACTCATACTCCATTTGCTTCTTTGTTCTTAATGTTCATAGGCATATGATAGGGCTTCTTGTTTACTGCTTTGTTCATCTCAAGCAAATTGTGCATATAGTTTTTCACCAAACTCTGATTTTGCTGATAGGATGAACATGCATTTGCTCTGTTAATGGGATCCTCTGCACTGTCTCTCGCTAGGCGACACAGTCGCAAAGCGAATTCGAGGTCTGGTTTTCTGAACATGACATTTGCCTGGCGAGACAATCGCAAAGCGAATTATAGGTTTTATTTCTGATATGCAATTCGCACAGCGACTCTGGTCGCATAGCGAATGGTCCATGAGTGAAGACACCTATTTCGCCTTTTTCGCATAGCGACACGTTCGCATAGCGAATTGATCTGGACATCAGGCACTGAAAGTGCCAATTCGCATAGCGCACGCCGG
The DNA here is from genome assembly GCF_016808095.1 of Vigna angularis. Lineage (NCBI taxonomy): Eukaryota > Viridiplantae > Streptophyta > Magnoliopsida > Fabales > Fabaceae > Vigna > Vigna angularis. Next base: position 14,384,928 of record NC_068975.1, on the reverse strand, counting down.
CGCATAGCGAATTCCATCTGCCAGCATATGTGTTTGGGGTCATTCACTTGCTCTGACCCATTTTCTACAATTGTTTGCACTGTCTATTAATTCTTGCAGATGGCACCTCCCAAGAGCACACAAGAAAAGAAGAGGAAGACCACCCGAGGGTCTTCTTCTAGATCCCAACCTGCAGAAGCCCAAGAGGAGAACCTTGTCCTGAACTATGATCAGGACCGTTTTATTTCAGAGGCACATTCTGATAGGTTCCATCAGATTATTATGGGCAAGGCCTTATTACCTGAGAGGAGGGTTGAATTGAAACCTGGCGAGTATGACCATATCCAGGAAGAACTAGAGAAGAGAAGATGACATTTTGTTTTAGCCAGCCTTCCAGATGAGATTGATGAAGTCTTGGTTAAAGAATTTTATGCAAATGCTTGGGAACCTGACCACTCTCAGCCTCACTCTCGAGTTTCAAAAGTGAGAGGCAAGCTAGTACGCTATGATCGCAGATCAATGAACAGGATTCTGAATACACTGATGTTTCAGCCGTGCCCTCTAGGTGCTTTTATGTCTAGCTGCTGATCATGACCTTATTGCCTCCACTTTATGCCTTCCCGGATATGGCTATCAGCTTGGCACTAGTGGGACACCAGTGAGAATATTAAGGAAACATTTGAATTCACTGGCCACTATGTGGAGTCTCTTCACCTTCACAAATATCTGTCCCAACTCTCATACTTCCGACATCAATCTGGAAAGGTCGTATATGGTATATGGTATTATGACAGGGATTGACATGGATGTGGGAGCTTATATCTCTCAAGAGATGGCACTCATTGCTGATAATGATACATGTAAGCTTGGGTTTCCTGCCTTGATGACAGCCTTGTGCAAGGCCAGTGGAGTCGCTGGAGTCTCTGATATCACTTTGAAACTTCAACCCCCTCTCAACAAGAAATTCTTTGATAGGAATTGCACCAACAGGGGTGAGTTTTCTGCTATGAATGCCCCTCCTCCCGTTCCCCCTCCACGTAGGAATGTTAGAGCTGCTAGACCACCTGTAGCGTCGTCTGTTCCTTCACCTGATCTTTTCACTCGCTACATGCAGCAGAGTCTGGCTAGACAGGACGACATCCGCGACTGGTGCACTACTATGCGGCAGGGTCAGGTGTCCTTACAGGATAGCATGTATAATTTGTCCTTGGGCATCCCTGATTTTCCTCCAGATTCACTGATGACTGGAGACCAGTTTGCAGCGCAGATTCCATGGCCTGAGGGCAGGCCAGAGTCTAGGTGGGGGAGTGCCTTTCCAGGAGCACCCGAGCCAGAGTTAGATGAGCAGGAGGACATGATGGCAGGTGATGGTGATGAGGAGGAAGAGGAGCCGGATCCCAGATGGACACAGCCGAGTTATCATTCACAGGAGAGCCAGTGGAGATCCAGGACATATGGGTCTTGGTAGAGTGCTGATGGACATATGTTATTGATGTTTGTGTAATGTTGTTTTTAGATGTTTTAGTTTAGATGTTATTGTGGAACTCAGTTTATTTGTTGATGTTGGTTGTGGTTGTAATGACTTTGAGGTTTTGATTTAATGATTATGCATGTTCTGATGATATTATGTGATTTTTGGGGATGATGACTTGTATGTATGTGGTACATTGCTTCAAAGTTTATCTGTGTGTATGAATATGACCATGAGTGTTGAGCGCATATACTGATTGAGAGACAAAGAATTGTCTGGATATGAACTTGGATTTTGCATGAGTTTGATTCTATGTACACACACTCTTTGGTTAAGGATGAAAAAGGCCCTGTTTATTATTGATTATATAGCTACTTGGCCAGATAGCCTACCTTTAGACACTGTGATACATTTGTGAACCCTTTTGAGCCTTGAAATTTTTTTTTTCCTTCCACCTTGAGCCTATTAGATGATATCCTACCTTACACCTTAGAAGAGAACATGTATTATGTTTTAAAAGAGGTTAAGGTTTGTGGAAAGAAAAGATCAATAAAAAAAAATATCATAAAAAAAAAAGAGAGAAGAAGCTCAAAATGAAAGAAAAGGTTGAGCTGTGAAAGAAAATGGTATGTGATGAATGATATATTTGGGATTTGAGTACTGGATTGGGAATTGAAGTTGTTCTCTTCTTAATAGGTGTCTTTGAATCCAAGAAAAACCATGATTCTTTTTCTAGCCAAGCCAAGCCTTAACCTGAAAAGACCTTTGGACTTAACCAATAGTGTGTGAAGTGTGTGAATCAAATGAAATGCAAAAGCTGATGAAGTTCTAGGACAAACACTATGAGTGGTGAGAATGATAAATGTTGATCTGGTTGTACATATTCTATACACAGGTGAATTTTTGAGTATTGTACTATGCCATACCTGTTTGAATCTTTAGGAATGCATGTGATTTGTCTGATGTGTAAAGTCATTCTATCAAAACGTCAAAGGTGTGTTATGTGTTGTTCATATGTTTCTGTTATTTCCTGAGGGCATGAAATAGTTCAAGTTTGGGGGAGTTGATAAGTGTGAAAAAACAGATGTTTTGACACTTATAAAGGATCTCAATTTTGTAATTATTCATGTTATTACTCAGTGAAAAGTCGTAATAGGAAGTAGATTGTGTTGTAAATTATTGTACAGGAAAGGATGTATAATTGGAACTCTGTCAGCCAGTTCTCGCATAGCGCATGCCAAAACTCGCACTGCCAGGATATATAAATTCGCATAGCGCACCATCACATGTGCGCTGTGCGAATAACGTCAGTTGAGAGGCAGCAGTTACGTGAAATTCGCATAGCGCACACACACATGTGCGCTGTGCGAATTAATGAAGTTATTGGTTTTTAAAGACGTGACAGAAAGGCAAAAGGGGGTCTGTCACACGAAAATAGAGAGAAAAGACTGGAGAACTGCTCTGGAGAACGGGGAGACCTCTCTGAAGACATCAAGACTGCACATCATGCAAGGAATTGCGGAAATGAGTATGTTTGTGATGTCTAGGATAGGCTAAACTTTCATTCGTTGGAATTGATTGTAATGGCTGACATTTGATGTAAATTTTCATGTTCAATATAAATTGTGTTCATATGCTTTTCTTGTTTACTTTTTATTTTATTTTACGGAAGTAAAATATACTTGTTTTTATATTCAAATTGTACTGGGAAGTAAATTTGAGAATTGACGCAAGAAAAGCAACCAGAAGGAGAGATGCTAGGAATAGTTTTAATTCTCCTGGTCATCAATAACATAAGTCTTAATGCAAAGTTTATGTTTAATTACTTAAGGAATTAATAATTGAACATAATTCTTTAGAACTTGTTTTAAGGAATTAAACCAAGACACTGTTATGTTGATGTTTGAACGCAAGTTATATTGCTCAGAATAGTTACTGTAATGGGGTCATGAAGTCAATTCCAATGAAGCTTTCTTTAAATTTTAATTTCAATTTTAAATTGTCATCTAGTTTGAAACTATTAATTCACTTATATTTTGCTGTTCAATTGATTTTGATAAATAAATTTTAATTGAATAACTGATGGACAAATTTGTAAGCACCAAATTATGATGTCACAAACTTGTTTCACAATCGGCAAGTATGACCGAATCGTTCAAGTAATAAACTTGGTAAGACCAAGTATCGTTCTTCCCAAAGGACTCACGGCCTAGTTTAGTTATGTGATTTGTTGATTAGCTAGGACTTACAAACGAAATATTTGGATTTTATATGCAAGACGAAAAGTAAACATGTATGCATGAATTGATCAATGGAAAAGACAAAAGATAAACACTTTCAAGGAAATATATGAATGAATATGTTGTTGGGGGTCAATTTCATCTCATCCACTCTCATACATTTTAGGAATTCAACATTCAAATCATCATTGTTAATGCCACTCTCTAATGTACCATTCTAGATGGCTTCTCCCTAATCAAATAGTTCATACAATTCCTAGCATTCCTAATGATTAGTTCATGAGTGCAGGAGCTTAACGACAACCAATATAATATTGTCAGTATAATATTGGGAGAAATTCCCCGGATCTAGACTTCCCCGTACGTGCCCGTATCGACAAAACCAATAATCATGCATTAGAATGAGTTAAACAATGCAAGCATTAAGCAAAGAGGAAAAACCCTAACTAATGATGAAAGAAAGCATATGTCTTATTTAAAAGATGTAAGCAACAGATTCCATATATGAGAGCTTCAAGAGATTACATTGATTCCCCAACAAACATACAAGGTTTAGTTCACCATATTCATGGTGAACCTAGATGAACAATAATGAAAGTATGAAAGAATAAACCCTAAAAAGGTAAAGAGGTAGCCTGAGCATCCAAGATCCTCCTTCAAAGGGGTGGAAGAGAGAGTGTTTGCCTCGTTTCTGCCAAAGATGTCTAACCCTAGGACGTGCAAGTCCTTATATACTATTCTAGAGTTACAAAAGATTACAAAAGCCCAAGCCCAAAAAGTGCCGCTCAGCGGTAAATACCGCTCAGCGGTGACCTCGCTTCACTTTTCTTCCCCTCAGCGGCCAGTTTGCCCCTCAGCGGACCTCCCGTGACCTCCTGAGTGCCGCTCAGCGGTAAAATGCCGCTGAGCGGTGCCTTCGACTTCTCTTTTTGCACTCTTTGCTTCCTTTTATAATTCCACTTCTCTCCTTCTTTACTTCTTTCACTAAATTCATCTCAAAACCTGCACAAAAACACTCAAATCAAGCATAAACCTGTCCAGCTCTCTTATTTCTGAAAATATAGATAAAAGCATTGATTTCAAGCTAGTTTCTAAGTCTAAAGGTTGCTTTTAGTATCAATTTTAAGCATGAAAATAACAGTTTTTCAACTGTTATCACAACCCCAAACTTAGAACTTTGCTTGTCCTCAAGCAAACAAAATGTAACTCCATCTCCAACCAATTCATATGATGATTCACTCATTCAAAATCCTCTTTTCAAGATAAGTAATAACTTCACTCAAACTTAAGACCAATAGTTCAATCAAGATGTGGACATGCTTTAGTGTTCACAAAGTCATTTAAATTCCAACAAATGCTATTTTTCATGAATGATCAATCAATTAAGCATGGATGTGCATGTGCTTATGGAATCTTTCCTCACTAGGTAAAGTGTTTCACTCAACACACAAGTGTATAAGAGGTGAGGTGTTTCACTCCTTCACTCTATTATCACAATGTCACACGAATCAACTTTGCCTTTCATTTTACCACAATCAAAAACATTCACAAGCATGCATCATCACAAGGACTTTTCAATGGCTTATAATGTGGCTGGGCTAACAAGAAAATTGGTTTTTCTGGATCACAAAATCCTTGAGTTAAGAGAATCATAACAACACATTTATCTTATTCATTCCCAACTTGCCTTTTTGCTTTTGCATTTGCATTTGCATTTGCATTGAGCTTTGCTTCTTTTTCTTTTTTTTTTCTTTGCATATTCTTACTTTTTAGCTTCTTAGCTCAATGCTTTTCTTTTCATGTTTTCCCAACAACCCCAAACTTGAACATTTAACAATACCATACAAGATCTTCTACTTAACTCAAGGTAAAGATTTTCAATCAAAGGTTTTCAGTGTATGTTCAAGGCTAAGGGTTCAAAGGATAGGACACAACGTGTTCTCTTTTAGTGGGCTAATTTTATGTATTTGGCCAATAAAAAGGGTTTCAACAACACGGCCTTGATCATATGATGCAAAACAAGCAATTGATTCAATCATAGAAAACCTGGGCAAAATCATTCATGCTTTCAAAGTAATAGCATTCAACAATAACAACTCTGGAGCTCAAAACCTCACATATAAGCTCATTCACATTTGACATACACATCCTGCTTAATCTCACAATCACAATCATGATATCATGCATTTGTTCACAAAGCTTGTGAATCACCTGTATAAGCATTTAATGTGCACATCATATCAACATCAATCAATCAATAAGCATCATCAAGCATTACTTATCAAACAATCACAATTAATAGCAAACCATCACAATAAACCAGGTGTTCAATAGAGTACATCAAACCGTAATCTAAAAAACAAAAACAAAATTACTTACAGGATACTGGGTTGCCTCCCAGTAAGCGCTTGTTTAACGTCCCGAGCCTGACCCAACTTTCAAGGATCAACCAACAACATCATTGTGGAAAAACGTTGCACTTCTCCCCCTAGATAGGGCTTGAGACGTTGACCATTTACCACCCAGCTTTTCTGTGGATCATCAGCAGATGGATCAAATATTTCAATTGCTCCATGTGGATGCACTTCTTTTATCACAAATGGTCCTGTCCATTTTGACTTCAGCTTCCCAGGAAATATCTTCAATCTTGAGTTGAACAATAGTACCTGTTGTCCTGGATTGAAAACTCTATTCACCAACTTCCTGTCATGATAAAATTTAATTTTGTCTTTGTAAGCCTTGGATGAATCATATGCATGTAACCGCATTTCTTCAAGCTCTAAAATCTGCCTTCTGCGTGTGCATTGAGTTTCATAAGGATCAAAATTCAAAAATTTCAAAGCCCATAATGCTCTATGCTCCAATTCAACTGGCAAATGGCATGCTTTCCCATAGACTAATTGAAATGGTGATAATCCCATAGACGTCTTCATTGCTGTTCTATAAGCCCAAAGAGCATCATCCAATTTGAGAGACCAATCCTTCCTTGATGAAGTCACGGTTTTTTCCAGGATTCTTTTTATCTCCCTGTTAGATACCTCAGCTTGTCCATTGGTTTGTGGGTGATAAGGTGCAGCTACCTTATGCTTCACTCCATAGTGTTTGAGTACTTTCTCTAGCTGATAATTGCAAAAATGAGATCCTCCATCACTAATCAACACTCTTGGAGTGCCAAAACGTGAGAATATCTGCCTCTTCAGGAATTTAATTACCGTACTAGCATCATTTTTAGGACAAGCCAATGCTTCCACCCATTTACTCACATAATCCACTGCTACCAGAATATATTCATTGTTGAAAGATGGAGGGAAGGGTCCAACAAAGTCAATACCCCAACAATCAAAAACCTCAACCTCTAAAATACCTTGTAAAGGCATCTCATGACGTTTAGTGATTGTCCCTACTCTTTGACATTTGTCACAATTCCTAGCATGATTATGAGCATCTTTAAATAAAGTTGGCCAATAGAATCCTGATTGAAGGACTTTTGCTGCTGTTCTTTCTCCATTAAAGTGTCCTCCATAAGGTGAATCATGACAATGCCAGAGAATTCCTTCTGCTTCTTCATTTGTAACACATCTCCTCAGAAGATTATCTGCTCCAATTTTGAACAAATATGGATCGTCCCACACAAACTGCTTGGCATCATGCAGAAATTTCTTTCTCTGTTGCCAAGTTAAATCTTCCGGCATGACTCTTGCAGCTTTGAAATTTGCCATATCAGCAAACCAGGGCCTCTGCTGAATATACATGAGTGATTCATCTGAAAAAGATTCCCATATTTCAGGCTCCTTGCTAGTGACCTCATTGTTGACTAACCGTGACAAATGATCAGCAATTAAGTTCTCACTACCTTTCTTATCACGGATTTCTACATCAAATTCTTGCAACAGTAGTACCCATCTGATCAGACGTGGCTTAGAATCTGGTTTTGTCAACAAATATTTAATAGCTGCATGATCTGTATAGACAATCACCTTAGACCCAATAAGATAAGGTCTAAATTTCTCTAAAGCATATACAATGGCAAGAAACTCTTACTCTGTAGTAGCATAATTCAATTGAGCATCATTCAGCACCTTGCTAGCATAATAAATTGGATGAAACTTTTGTTCTTTCCTTTGGCCGAGGACAACTCCTATTGCATAATCACTTGCATCACACATTAATTCAAAATTTTGATTCCAATCTGGTGCTGCAATTACTGGAGCTGACACTAGCTTCTGCTTCAATATATCAAAAGCTTTCAGGCAATCTTCATTCATCACAAAAGGAGCATCCTTCATCAAGAGATTACTCAATGGTTTAGCAATTTTTGAGAAATCTTTGATAAATCTTCTATAAAATCCAGCATGACCAAGAAAACTTCTAATCCCCTTTACATTTGTTGGTGGAGGTAGTTTCTCAATAACTTCTACTTTAGCTTTGTCTACCTCAATTCCTTTAGCAGAGATTTTGTGCCCCAATACAATTCCTTCAGTTACCATGAAATGACATTTCTCCCAATTCAAAACCAGATTTGTCTGAACACATCTTTTGAGGACAGTGTTCAAATTAGCTAAACATCTTTGGAAGGAGTTTCCAAAAACTGAGAAGTCATCCATGAATACTTCAATGCATTTTTCTAAAAGATCAGCAAAGATTGCCTGCATACACCTCTGAAACGTAGCTGGAGCATTACATAATCCAAAAGGCATCTTTCTATATGCAAAGATACCAAAAGGACAAGTAAAAGCCGTCTTCTCCTGGTCTTTTGGATCTACCACGATTTGATTATATCCAGAATATCCATCTAGAAAACAATAGAAAGCCTGCCCTGATAACCTTTCTAGCATCTGATCCATGAAAGGAAGAGGAAAATGATCTTTCCTAGTAGCTTTATTCAGCTTCCTGTAATCAATGCACATACGCCAGCCAGTAACTGTCCGAGTGGGAATAAGTTCATTCTTATCATTATAAATTACTGTCATCCCACCTTTCTTTGGCACCACCTGTACTGGACTCACCCATTCACTGTCAGAGATTGGATAAATGATACCAGCTTCTAGCAGTTTCAACACTTCTTTTCTGACCACCTCCTTCATAACAGGATTTAACCTTCTCTGTGGTTGAGCACTTGGTTTATAGTCTTCTTCCATAAAAATCTTGTGCATGCAATAAGTTGGGCTAATACCTTTGAGATCTGATATTGACCACCCAATTGCTTCTTTGTTGGCTTTCAGAATTTCTATCAACTGCTCTTCTTCTTGTAAAGATAAAGAGTTACTGATAATGACTGGCTTTGTTCCATCCTCTTCTAAAAACACATATTTCAAATGTGATGGCAATCTTTTTAGTTCTGGAAACTGTGCTTTGATTGTTTCTTCCTTATCAATTGTTTCGAATATTGGATCTTCCTCTGGACCCTTTTTCAATGTTTCCAAGTCCATCAGACATTCATCAATCAATTTCTCTTCTTCTTCATCCAAATCTTTACATGAATCAATGAGCGTTTTTTTCCAATGGAGAAATGTTACGCACCATTCTCTCTTGAACCATACAAACTTCATCAAGTTCATCAAATTGAAAACATGATTTGTCATCATTTGGATACGTCATGGCTTTGGATACATCAAAAGTGACTTCTTCCTCATCAACTCTCAGTTTAAGCTTACCATTCTCTACATCAATCAAAACTCTAGCAGTCTTCATAAAAGGTCTCCCAAGAATAAGAGGAACGTCACTAGTTCCTTCCATCTCCATCACAATGAAATCTACTGGAAATACAAATTTGTCGACCTTCACTAGAACATCTTCAACTACTCCATATGGATATTTAAGAGACCTGTCCGCCAATTGAAGAGCCATTCTGGTTGGTTTGATTTCCAACCCCTGAATTGTTCTGCACATGGAAAGCGGCATTAGATTAATGCTAGCTCCCAAATCAATCAATGCTCTTCCAACTTTCACATCTCCTATGGTGCATGGAATAGTGAAGCTTCCTGGGTCTTTAAGTTTAGGAGGTAGTTTCTGTATGATTGCACTGCAATTACCCTGTATATTGATAGTTTCCTTCTCAATGTACTTGTGTTTCTTTGTGAGAAGTTCCTTCAAGAATTTTGCATATGCTGGCATCTGTTGCAATGCTTCAGAGAATGGTATAGTGATCTCCAACTTCTTAAACAGTTCCATGAATCTTTCCAACTGCTTTTCTTTCTCCTTCCTTGAATAACCCTTTGGATAAGGAAGTGGCTTTTCATACTCTTTTTCTTTCTGTCTCTCTTCTCTCTCATTTTTTTCTCTCTTCTCATCTTCTTCTTTTTTCTTTTTCTCTCTCTCAACTCTTTCTTTCCACTCACATGTTTCTTTTTCACTCTCACTCTCATTTTCTTTCTCTTTTCTCTCTTTTTTTCTCTCCTCTAACACTCTACCACTTCTAGTCACAACAGTTTTACATTCCTTTCCAAGATTATCATGTTTCATTTCGTCAACTATTCTCTCAACATAGACCTCCATTTTTTTAAATGCAGCATCCACATTATGACAATAAGACGCATTTGTCTTTAAGAATCTCTGGAAAGTCTCTTCAAGCGTTGTTGTTTTCTCAACTGGAGTAGATTGCGTCTGCCATTTTTGTTGCTCTTGAACCATTGAAACCTGTTGTATTTCCTGTGGTGTTTGAGAAAGTTTCATGGTCACTTCTTCAAGCTGTTGAGAGATAATTCTATTTTGGATAAGCAAGGCCTCATTTAATTGTAACAACTCCTTCTGACTAGGATCTCCTTTTTCAATATTGAGTTCGTTGTCACTAGTAGCCATATTTTCAATAAGTTCAGTTGCTTCCTCTGGAGTTTTCCAGTTAATATTGCCTCCTGCTGATGCGTTCAGTATCATCTTGGTTTGTGAACCAAGTCCTCCAAGGAAAGTTAGGACTACTTCTTCTTCTTTGAAACCATGCATAGGGGTTTTACGTAACAAGCTTTTATACCTGTCCCATGCATGACCCAGTGATTCTTCCATGCCCTGCTTGAATGACAAAATCTCTTGCGTGCCTTTGGTCACCTTAGATTGTGGAAAGTACTTGTTTAGAAATTTTGTGACCACTGCTTCCCACTCTGTGAAACTTTCTTCTGGAAAAGAGTTTAACCAAAGCTTAGCATTGCCCCCCAATGAGAAGGGAAACAAGTTAAGTTTGATAGCTTCGTCTGGCACCCCATTAATCTTGACCGTGTTGCAGATCTCATTGAAAGTTGTAAGGTGCTCATATGGGCTTTCGTGAGATAACCCATTAAATTGATTACTCTTCACCAGTTGAATTAATGCTGGCTTGACCTCCATGTTGGCTGCATTGACTCTAGGTCTTGCTATGCTGTTAAAGTGTTGAGGTCCAGCAATATTAGTGTAATCTGCAAGAGTTCTTCTAGCATTATTGTTCTCCATACTTCTTGTGCTGTGAACAGAACCTTGTGGTGATGATTGGAGGAGAGTTTCTGGAGAAGGGAAAAGTTCTCTGGACGTTCTGATTCTTCTCCTCCTTCTACTCTCTTCTAGACCTTCAAAAAGTGGTTCTGTTGTTTTCTTACTCCTAGTTCGAATTGCTTCCTGCATACACAAGAAAACAAAACCCTAGAAAAGATTTGTTAGCACAAAAAGATATAGAAGAAGATATAAATTCAGAAGATAAAAAGATTTAGAAGATAGAATCAAATAAGATAGAATAAAATAAAACCTAATCTAAAAAAAAAAAATCTAACCTAATCTAAAAGATAAAATAAAATAAAATAAAATCTAATTTAACCTAATCAAATAAAATAAAATAAAAACAGAAAAATAAAATAAAATAAAATAAAATAAAAACAGAAATTCAAAAAGTCAAAGATAATCAATAATCACACAAATTAACCAGTTAAACCACGAGTCCCCGGCAACGGCGCCAAAAACTTGATGGACAAATTTGTAAGCACCAAATTATGATGTCACAAACTTGTTTCACAATCGGCAAGTATGACCGAATCGTTCAAGTAATAAACTTGGTAAGACCAAGTATCGTTCTTCCCAAAGGACTCACGGCCTAGTTTAGTTATGTGATTTGTTGATTAGCTAGGACTTACAAACGAAATATTTGGATTTTATATGCAAGACGAAAAGTAAACATGTATGCATGAATTGATCAATGGCAAAGACAAAAGATAAACACTTTCAAGGAAATATATGAATGAATATGTTGTTGGGGGTCAATTTCATCTCATCCACTCTCATACATTTTAGGAATTCAACATTCAAATCATCATTGTTAATGCCACTCTCTAATGTACCATTCTAGATGGCTTCTCCCTAATCAAATAGTTCATACAATTCCTAGCATTCCTAATGATTAGTTCATGAGTCCAGGAGCTTAACGACAACCAATATAATATTGTCAGTATAATATTGGGAGAAATTCCCCGGATCTAGACTTCCCCGTACGTGCCCGTATCGACAAAACCAATAATCATGCATTAGAATGAGTTAAACAATGCAAGCATTGAGCAAAGAGGAAAAACCCTAACTAATGATGAAAGAAAGCATATGTCTTATTTAAAAGATGTAAGCAACAAATTCCATATATGAGAGCTTCAAGAGATTACATTGATTCCCCAACAAACATACAAGGTTTAGTTCACCATATTCATGGTGAACCTAGATGAACAATAATGAAAGTATGAAAGAATAAACCCTAAAAAGGTAATGAGGTAGCCTGAGCATCCAAGATCCTCCTTCAAAGGGGTGGAAGAGAGAGTGTTTGCCTCGTTTCTGCCAAAGATGTCTAACCCTAGGACGTGCAAGTCCTTATATACTATTCTAGAGTTACAAAAGATTACAAAAGCCCAAGCCCAAAAAGTGCCGCTCAGCGGTAAATACCGCTCAGCGGTGACCTCGCTTCACTTTTCTTCCCCTCAGCGGCCAGTTTGCCCCTCAGCGGACCTCCCGTGACCTCCTGAGTGCCGCTCAGCGGTAAAATGCCGCTGAGCGGTGCCTTCGACTTCTCTTTTTGCACTCTTTGCTTCCTTTTATAATTCCACTTCTCTCCTTCTTTACTTCTTTCACTAAATTCATCTCAAAACCTGCACAAAAACACTCAAATCAAGCATAAACCTGTCCAGCTCTCTTATTTCTGAAAATATAGATAAAAGCATTGATTTCAAGCTAGTTTCTAAGTCTAAAGGTTGCTTTTAATATCAATTTTAAGCATGAAAATAACAGTTTTTCAACTGGTATCAATAACATAACACAAATTCCCTGAGGAGAACGATACTTTACTTATCACTGTATTACTTGTAACGATTTGGTATACTTGCCAAAAAGTTATCACACTTGAAGGAAGCTCCAAGATAAGCATCAAAGGAGGACCGCCACTTGCTTGAGCAAGATAAGGTCTGCCCAAAATAGGGACTTTGGAGACAGAATACTATCTCAAAGAAGATTGCAAAAGTGCAAATCAACTCAAAATTCAATTGATTCAAGGTAAGGTGTACAAAAAGGAGACCCCTAAGCCTTCTTATATAACCTTTGGAGTGAGCTAAGATGCAAGATCTAGGAGATGTGGGACTTTTGAGGGTGTAGTCCGTCCAGCAGCTGCTGCAGGTCTGCTAGGGACTTTTGAGTCCCACATTGCTCAATTCTCTCCACTCCAAAGGGTTTATAAAGCAACTAGTTCTCCTATAGTTCAAAATATGAAAACTAGCTGTGCTACTAACTCCTACACGCCTAGAATGTTCACTTTCTCTTCTCTTCTTTTTAAGATCAAGCCATGGATAGTCCCACATTGCTTGCTCTTAAAGAGAAAGAAGAGTTTATAAGCAATTATTCACAAGAACTAAGAGAAAGAAATCAAAAGGAAAATACACGCCCAAAGGAAACCTATTCTACTCTTTTTTATGCTTGTTGTCACTTTGAAAGCTCTTCATTGTTGCATGTCCGATTTGTGAAGAAAATACTAGCTATTTTCAACTGAAGCATGGGCAGAAAACTGTGTACACAAGACACCGAAGATTCCTTTCTCGAAATCACCCTTACCGTAGATTGAAAAAAGTGTTTCATGGAAGTCTTGAGGATGATGTAGTGTGCAGACCACGTAACGGGGAAGAAGTATACGACCAGGTGAGGAACATTGATGTTGTGTTCGGAAAACATAAAAAGAAGACCGTTGAGAAAAACATTTGGAAAAAGCGATCAATATTCTTTAATCTTCCATATTGGTGTAAACTTCATGTGCGACATTGCATAGACGTGATGCATGTTGTAAAAAATGTATGTGATAGTGTTGTTGGGACTTTACTAAACGTTAAAGGAAAGACAAAAGATGGAGTGAAAGCACGACACGAGTTGGTTTACATGGGAATCCGTTCTGAGTTACATCCGCAATCCATAAGAAGACGCACCTATCTTCCTCCAGCTTGTCACACTCTTTCAAAAAAAGAAAAACAACTTTTTTCTCAATGTTTACATAGTGTGAAGGTTCCACAAGGTTATTTGTCGAATATTAGTAGCCTTGTTTCTATGAAAGATTTGAAGTTGGTTGGTTTAAAGTCTCACGATTGTCATGTCTTAATGCAACAACTTTTACCAGTAGCTATTCGAGCCATATTACCTGCCTTTGTTAGAGGTATTCTCACACGTTTGAGTTTGTTTTTCAATGCCATTTGCAAGAAAGTTGTAGATCCTCGATAGTTAGATGATTTGCAAAATGAGGACATCAGACTATTGTGCCAATTAGAAATGTATTTCCCACCCTCATTTTTGGATATCATGGTTCATTTGATTGTCCATCTAGTGAGAGAAATTCAAATATGTGGGCCGGTTTTCTTGAGGAAGATGTACCCAGTTGAAAGATACATGTAGATCTTAAAGGGATATGTTAAGAATCAATAGAGACCGGAAGCTTCGATTATAGAGTGCTACATTGTAGAGGAAGCCATTGAATTCTGCTCAAGTTATATGCCAAGTTGTGACCCAATAGGACTTCTAAAGAAAAGACATGAAAACAGACGTGAAGGAAAGGGAGTTCGAGGAATAAGGATTGAAAGTGTTAGTGGAAAAGAAGTTAATCAAGCACATTTGTACATTTTAAATAACGCAGGGGATGTTATTCCTTACATTTCACAACACATTGATGAAATTAAGTCAGTATATCCATGTATGAGTGAAAAGTGGACACTTAATGAACATAACAAATCCTCTTTAGCTTGGTTTAAGAAAAAGATTTATGCGACTCCGAATGTTTCTGAAAATCTATTGAGACTAGTGATGGACAAATTTGTAAGCACCAAAATATGATGTCACAAACTTGTTTCACAATCGGCAAGTATGACCGAATCGTTCAAGTAATAAACTTGGTAAGACCAAGTATCGTTCTTCCCAAAGGACTCACGGCCTAGTTTAGTTATGTGATTTGTTGATTAGCTAGGACTTACAAACGAAATATTTGGATTTTATATGCAAGACGAAAAGTAAACATGTATGCATGAATTGATCAATGGCAAAGACAAAAGATAAACACTTTCAAGGAAATATATGAATAAATATGTTGTTGGGGGTCAATTTCATCTCATCCACTCTCATACATTTTAGGAATTCAACATTCAAATCATCATTGTTAATGCCACTCTCTAATGTACCATTCTAGATGGCTTCTCCCTAATCAAATAGTTCATACAATTCCTAGCATTCCTAATGATTAGTTCATGAGTGCAGGAGCTTAACGACAACCAATATAATATTGTCAGTATAATATTGGGAGAAATTCCCCGGATCTAGACTTCCCCGTACGTGTCCGTATCGACAAAACCAATAATCATGCAATAGAATGAGTTAAACAATGCAAGCATTGAGCAAAGAGGAAAAACCCTAACTAATGATGAAAGAAAGCATAAGTCTTAGATTAAGATGCAAGCATATATTCCATATATGAGAGCTTCAAGAGATTACATTGATTCCCCAACAAACATACAAGGTTTAGTTCACCATATTCATGGTGAACCTAGATGAACAATGAAAGAATGAAAGAATAAACCCTAAAAAGGTGAAGAGGTAGCCTGAGCATCCAAGATCCTCCTTCAAAGGGGTGGAAGAGAGAGTGTTTTCCTCGTTTCTGCCAAAGATACCTAACTATAGGACGTGCAAGCCCTTATATACTAATCTAGAGTTACAAAAGATTACAAAAGCCCAAGCCCAAAAAGTGCCGCTCAGCGCTATTTACCGCTCAGCGGTGGTTGCGTGACTCGTTTCTTCCCCTCAGCGGCCATTTTGCCCCTCAGCGTGACTCTCGCAACCTCTTGAGTGCCGCTCAGCGGTAAAATGCCGCTGAGCGGTGCCTTCGACTTCTCTTTTTGCACTCTTTGCTTCCTTTTATAATTCCACTTCTCTCCTTCTTTACTTCTTTCACTAAATTCACCTCAAAACCTGCACAAAAACACTCAAATCAAGCATAAACCTGTCCAGCTCTCTTATTTCTGAAAATATAGATAAAAGCATTGATTTCAAGCTAGTTTCTAAGTCTAAAGGTTGCTTTTAGTATCAATTTTAAGCATGAAAATAACAGTTTTTCAACTGTTATCACAACCCCAAACTTAGAACTTTGCTTGTCCTCAAGCAAACAAAATGTAACTCAATCTCCAACCAATTCATATGATGGTTCACTCATTCAAAAATTCTCTTTTCAAGATAAGTAACAACTTCACTCAAACTTATGACCAAGAGTTCAATCAAGATGTGCACATGCTTTTAGTGATCACAAAGTCATTTAGATTCCAACAAATGCTATTTTTCATGAATGATCAATCAATTAAGCATGGATGTTCATGTGCTTATGGAATATTTCCTCACTAGATAAAGTGTTTCACTCATCACACAAGTGTATAAGAGGTAAAGTGTTTCACTCATTCACTCCACTATCACAATGTCACATGAATCAAATTTGCCTTTCATTTTACCACAATCAAAACAATCACAAGCATGCATCATCAAAAGGACTTTTCACTGGCTTATAATGTGGCTGGGCTAACAAGAAAATTGGTTTTTCTGGATCACAAAATCCTTGAGTTAAGAGAATCATCACAACACAATTTTTCTTATTCATTCCCAACTTTCTTTTGCCTTTGCTTTTGCATTGAGCTTTACTTCTTTTTCTTTTGTTTTCTTTTTCTTACTTTTTTAGCTCTTAGCTCAATGCTTTTCATATTTTCCCAACAACCCCAAACTTGAACATTTAACAATACCACACAAGATCTTCTACTTAACTCAAGGTAAAGATTTTCAATCAAGGGTTTTCAGTGTATGTTCAAGGCTAAGGGTTCAAAGGATAGAACACAAAGTGTTCTCTTTTAGTGGGCTAACTTTATGAATTTGGTCAATAAAAAGGGTTCCAACAAATGGCCTTGATCATATGATGCAAAACAAGCAATTGATTCAATCATAGAAAACCTGGGCAAAATCATTCATGCTTTCAAAGTAATAGCATTCAACAATAACAACTCTGGAGCTCAAAACCTCACATATAAGCTCATTCACATTTGACATACACCTTGCTTAATTTCACAATCACAATCATGATATCATGCATTTGTTCACAAAGCTTGTGAATCACCTGTATAAGCATTTTATGTGCACATCATCTCAACATCAATCAATCAATAAGCATCATCAAGCATTACTTATCAAACAATCACAGTTAATAGCAAACCATCACACAAACCAGGTTTTCAAGAGAGTACATCAAACCCTAATCTAAAACCGAAAACAAATAAGTTCAGAAAACTTAAACCGCAAAAGCATAATCATATGATAGCATTCATCAGTAAATGCTATCTCAGCTCCTCATCAGTCTGAGCTGTCCTCTGTATCTTCCTCTTCTTGGATCTTCTAGTCTTGATTCTTTTTGCCCAATGAGGAGGCCATCCCTGCATCAAACATAATTCACAAAACCAAAAGATACATTGTTAAGCATTAGTAAACCTCAATGAAGAAATCAGCCCCTTCAATGATGCTCTCTCCCAACCCCAAACTTAGATGGAAAACTAGTGAGCAAGTGAGTGGAAGAGATTTTTTTTCTTAAGAGGTAAGAGTGAAAAGATGTGGAAAACCTAGGAGAAGATGTGTGGAAGTGTTTGTGCAGAGAGAAGCCAGAAAATAAACCCTAAAACGCAGCTTGGGGTATTAAAAATACCCTAATGGGCTCGGGTCCCGCTAAGGGGAACTTAAGCCCCTCTGCGATAGTACCGCTCAGCGGTAATTGCCGCTCAGCGGCACTTTCGTGAAGTGCTCCCTCCTTCTTTTCTTGACTTACGTGCCTTCCCTACATGTTCCTCATAGGTTCCCTGCAATTCAATGTTAAAAATGCTTATGCAAACCCTAACTAAAAATAAACAAACAAAAACAATCAATCAACTGGGTTGCCTCCCAGGTAGCGCTTGTTTAACGTCACGAGCCTGACCCAAAATCCACCAACACCCATCAGTAGGTGCAAAATTTCTTACCAACACCCATCAGTAGGTGTTACAAACCTAGTATCCTTCAGTAGATACTTAACCACCTAGCATCCTTCAGTAGATGCTATCTCCACCAAAATAGTTACAAAATAAAGTCCACAACTTAAAAATTACAAAACCAAAATAAAATCAAAAATTTATCAATCACTGGGTTGCCTCCCAGCAAGCGCTCTTTTAACGTCATTAGCTTGACCCAATAAAGTTCACGTTCCATCTTCTGTATAGTTGATGTAGTCTTTCCACCAACTTCTCAACTGCTTCCTTTGGACTGTTTTGGTTCTTCTAGAATATGGAGACTCTATCTCTATCATCTCCTTTTCTTTGAAACCCTTCACAACCCACAACTTGTTCTTGAGTCTCACAGGTGTGCCAAGTTGGGGTTCTCTTTTCTTCCAGTCCCTAGGAATCTCTTCTCCTTTTCCAGTTTCTTCTTCATCCTTGGGTACCTGAAACAACAAACAGTGGTTACCTGAAACCTCAAGATTTTCATCTTGACTTCTAGTCATGGGTGCATCTCGAAATGCAGCTTTATAACTAGCATCTTCCTCCTTTGCTTGTGTTTCATCTTTGAAGACATCCACCACCACTCTCTCCTCTCTATCTTGGAGCACTACTATACCTTCATGTACATCAATGATGGCCCTGGCCGTTTTCATAAACGGTCTTCCAAGTATGATAGGTATCTTCTCAGTCTCCATTTTCATCACCACAAAGTCTGCTAAAAACTGAAGTTTGCCAACACAAACTATAATATCCTCAGCAATCCCACATGGCTCCTTTGAAGATCCATCGGCCATTACTAGATTAACCTTTACAGGTTTCACTTTAACATTGCCAATTTGCTCCAGTAAAGAGTAAGGTATCAAGTTAACACTTGAACCTAAATCAAGGAGAGCTTTCTTCACCTTTTTCTTCCCTATAGTGCAAGGGATAGAAAAACTACCTGGATCTGGTGCTTTAGGAGGGAATGACTCTTGCTTAACAGTTATACACTCCTTTGCCTCATCATCTCTGCGTCTTTTCTTTGTAGAGATTTCTTCATTAGATTTAGTGTAAACCGTAATCTGTTGTAGAATCTGTTCCCAAGGTGCATCATTATCCACCATTTTGAATAACTCTGTGAAGTCCATTTGTTTCTCTTGATTTGTTGGAAAAAGAAAAGTGTTCTTTCTTTCTACTTCTCTTCTTTCTTCTATTTCTTCTTCTTCTAACTCAATTATCTCTTCATTAACACTCTTTACCACTTTGCACTCTTCTCTGGGGTTAACCTCAGTATTAGCCCCAAAATTTCTATCTGGTCTTTCTTCCAATCGCTTGGTAATCTGACCCATTTGAATCTCCCAATTCTTTATAGCAGCTTCAGTGCTCTTTTGAGAAGATTCTGTTTTCTGTATGAATTGATTAAGAGTTTCTTCCAACCTTGTTTGCCTTTCATTAAGCGCAGATAACTGTTGCCACAAGGTTGGTTGCTGCTGCTGCTTGTTATATTGATTAGCTTGCCCAGTTTGTCCTTGGCCAATGCTTGGATGTGGTTTCCACCCTTGATTGTAATTCCCTTGACGGTATGGAAATTGATTAGCCATGAAATTAACATCCTCCACGGCTTCCACAGGGAAAGCACACTGACCATTGACATGATCACCTCCACATAATTCGCATAACTGGGTTTGTACCTGTGCAGCAGATTTCAACTCTTTAGGTAATTGAGCCAAAGTTTTCGTCAGAGTCTGCAGCTGTTGAGTTAGAATTTTATTCTGAGCTAGCAAGGCATCATGTGTTTGTAATTGAAGCACTCCTTTTTGTTGTATAGGAGCTCCTCTCTCACTGTGTAGCTCATTGTCACTAGTAGCCATGTTTTCTATAATTTCAGTTGCTTCCTCTGGAGTCTTCCATTTAATATTGCCTCCTGCTGAAGCATCCAGCATCATCTTGGTTTGTGAACCAAGCCCTCCAAGGAAAGTTAAGACTACTTCTTGATCTTCAAAACCATGCGTGGGAGTTTTGCGTAACAAGCTTTTATACCTGTCCCATGCATGCCCCAGTGATTCTTCCATGCCCTGCTTGAATGACGAAATCTCTTGCTTGCCTTTGGTCACCTTAGATTGTGGAAAGTACTTGTTTAGAAATTTTGTGACCACTGCTTCCCACTCTGTGAAACTTTCTTTTGGAAAAGAGTTTAACCAAAGCTTAGCATTGCCCCCCAATGAGAAGGGAAACAAGCTAAGTTTGATAGCTTCGTCTGGCACCCCATTAATCTTGACCGTGTTGCAGATCTCATTGAAAGTTGTAAGGTGCTCATATGGGCTTTCATGAGACAACCCATTAAATTGATTACTCTTCACCAGTTGAATTAATGCTGGCTTGACCTCCATGTTGACTGCATTGACTCTAGGTCTAGCTATGCTGTTGAAGTGTTGAGGTCCAGCAATATTAGTGTAATCTTCAAGAGTTCTTCTAGCATTGTTATTCTCCATACTTCTTGTGCTGTGAACAGAACCTTGTGGTGATGTTTGTAGGAGAGTTTCTGGAGAAGGGAAAAGTTCTCTGGACGTTCTGATTCTTCTCCTCCTTCTACTCTCTTCTAGACCTTCAAGAAGTGGTTCTGTTGTTTTCTTACTCCTAGTTCGAATTGCTTCCTGCATACACAAGAAAACAAAACCCTAGAAAAGATTTGTCAGCACAAAAAGATATAGAAGAAGATATATATTCAGAAGATAAAAAGATTTAGAAGATAGAATCAAATAAGATAGAATAAAACCTAATCTAAAAAAAAATAAAATCTAACCTAATCTAAAAGATAGAATAAAATAAAATCTAATCTAAAAAATAAAATCTAACCTAATCTAAAAGATAAAATAAAATAAAATAAAATCTAATCTAACCTAATCAAATAAAATAAAATAAAAAAAACAGAAAAATAAAATAAAATAAAATAAAATAAAATAAAAACAGAAAAAAAATAAAAGCAGAAATTAAAAAAGTCAAAGATAATCAATAATCACACAAATTAACCAGTTAAACCACGAGTCCCCGGCAACGGCGCCAAAAACTTGATGGACAAATTTGTAAGCACCAAAATATGATGTCACAAACTTGTTTCACAATCGGCAAGTATGACCGAAACGTTCAAGTAATAAACTTGGTAAGACCAAGTATCGTTCTTCCCAAAGGACTCACGGCCTAGTTTAGTTATGTGATTTGTTGATTAGCTAGGACTTACAAACGAAATATTTGGATTTTATATGCAAGACGAAAAGTAAACATGTATGCATGAATTGATCAATGGCAAAGACAAAAGATAAACACTTTCAAGGAAATATATGAATAAATATGTTGTTGGGGGTCAATTTCATCTCATCCACTCTCATACATTTTAGGAATTCAACATTCAAATCATCATTGTTAATGCCACTCTCTAAAGTACCTTTCTAGAAGGCTTCTCCCCAATCACGAGTTCATACAATTCCTAGCATTCCTAATGATTAGTTCATGAGTGCAGGAGCTTAACGACAACCAATATAATATTGTCAGTATAATATTGGGAGAAATTCCTCGGATCTAGACTTCCCCGTACGTGTCCGTATCGACAAAACCAATAATCATGCAATAGAATGAGTTAAACAATGCAAGCATTGAGCAAAGAGGAAAAACCCTAACTAATGATGAAAGAAAGCATAAGTCTTAGATTAAGATGCAAGCATATATTCCATATATGAGAGCTTCAAGAGATTACATTGATTCCCCAACAAACATACAAGGTTTAGTTCACCATATTCATGGTGAACCTAGATGAACAATGAAAGAATGAAAGAATAAACCCTAAAAAGGTGAAGAGGTAGCCTGAGCATCCAAGATCCTCCTTCAAAGGGGTGGAAGAGAGAGTGTTTTCCTCGTTTCTGCCAAAGATACCTAGCTATAGGACGTGCAAGCCCTTATATACTAATCTAGAGTTACAAAAGATTACAAAAGCCCAAGCCCAAAAAGTGCCGCTCAGCGCTATTTACCGCTCAGCGGTGGTTGCGTGACTCGTTTCTTCCCCTCAGCGGCCATTTTGCCCCTCAGCGTGACTCTCGCAACCTCTTGAGTGCCGCTCAGCGGTAAAATGCCGCTGAGCGGTGCCTTCGACTTCTCTTTTTGCACTCTTTGCTTCCTTTTATAATTCCACTTCTCTCCTTCTTTACTTCTTTCACTAAATTCACCTCAAAACCTGCACAAAAACACTCAAATCAAGCATAAACCTGTCCAGCTCTCTTATTTCTGAAAATATAGATAAAAGCATTGATTTCAAGCTAGTTTCTAAGTCTAAAGTTTGCTTTTAGTATCAATTTTAAGCATGAAAATAACAGTTTTTCAACTGTTATCAACTAGCTCGTGGACCTAACACTAATGTGATCACTTTCGGCGGCTATTACATAAACAATTACTTGTTTTATTCAAAGGAGGAAGACGATAAAAGTAGAGTTCAAATAGTGGAGTTACCCTACAAGCTGAGGCTGTACACTTTTCCAGTTCCAAGGATAAGAATCCAATTACAGCATCAATCAGTTATTTTGGAATAATACAAGAAATTTGGGAAATCGATTATGTCACTTTTAGAGTTCTAGTTTTCAAGTGTAAATGGGTTGACAGTAATTCTGGTGTGGTGACAGAAGACCTCAGATTCACTTTGGTGGATCTTAACAAAACGAGTTACACAGATGAACCATTTATTATGGCTTGTCAAGCAAGACAAATATTCTATGTCACTGACCTAGTGAATCATAAATCGTCAGTGGTATTGGAAGGCATACCCATGCACATAACTGATGATGAAGACTCTCTAGATATACTTGAGACAAGCTCCTTCTCATCAAGAAACATTGAAAATAAGGTTGATGATGTACCCGATGAAATACATGCAACTCGATGTGATCACAACGAAGGCATATGGGATAAATAGGTGTCTTAACATTGTTTTAATTACTTGTACAATTTATTTATTTTGTCTGTTCTAACTATAATTTACTAACACTTTGTAAACAGGTATGACGAGCTCTAGATAAGGTCCGACGGGAGGAGGGGGTAGATTTGTGACTCGGATGCCTGATGTCACATCCCGTCGGGTTAATGAGAAACCAGTGACGGTGGAGTTTGATCCCCGAACATTTGTGCCTATTGGGGCACATTCAACATCGTTTAGGAGTTACTTGGACGTGATGGCAAAATATCATGTCCCTATTGTCGCTACCTGTTGAGATGATGTCCCACAGGTTGACAAAAATCTACTATGGCAAGATATTTTGGTATGTTTAAGATGTTTTACTTCCATCATCGACTTATTTTTGTTGATCATTGTTTAACCCTCGGCAAGTGTAACCGAATCGTATCAAGTAATAAAACTGGGAAGACTAAGTATTGTTCTCCCAAAAAACTCACAGCCTAGACAGTTATGTGATTTGTTGATTATCTAAGACTTGTGACAAAATTCTTGTAGGTTTAAATGCAAAATACTGAAAAGTAAATATGAATGCATGTATTGATCAATGGGCAACACGTGGTTTGAAATATATGAATGATTATGTCGTTGGGGTTTATCAATTTCATCCTATCCATTCTCATGTATTCAAGAATTCATCTTTCTTCATTAATGTTAATGCCACTTTCTAAATTACCTTAAACCCGATGTCTCGGCGAAGAAAGCCTAATCATAATCACTAGTTTACAATGTCTTGTCTCCCTAGCAATTACTCGTGCATTATAAAGCACAGAAGCTTAAAGGCAACCAACCATCATACTCCTATGTCTAGGTTTATACTACTATTGGGAGAGATTCCCCAGATCTATATTTCCCCGTATGTGTCCATATCGACAAAATCAATAATCATGACATCGAATGAGTTAAACAATGCATGCTTAGAGCAAAGAGGAAAAACCCTAACAATTAATGAAAGAAAGCATATATCTTAAAGATCTTAAAGAACAAATTCAATACATGAAAGTTTCAAAGGATTACATTGATTCCCCAACAACAATAAAGGTTTAGTTCACCATATTCGTGGTGAAACTAGACGAAATACAATGTAAGAGTGAAAGATAAAACCCTAGAAAGGTGAGAAAGGAGATGTAGCATCCAAAATCCTCCTCTAAGGGGTGAAAGAGTGTGTTTCTGCTTCGTTCCAGCCAAAGATGATTGACCTAGGTCGACTAAAACCTTATATATTATTCTAAAAAAAGCATAAAAGTAAGCCCAAGCCCATAAAAATGGTGCTCAGCGGTAAATACCGCTCAACGGTAAATACCGCTCAACGGTAAGCGCGACACTTGCGCTTAGCGGAAATTGGCGCTCAGCGGTGATTTCGGCACTTCAAAACTGCCGCTCAGTACTAATTTCCGCTCAACGCAATCTGCACTCTAAATGACTTTTCTGCATTCTGGTTGACTTTTCTGGTTGACCAGTTGACTTTCTTGTTGACTGGTTGACTTTTCTTATTTCTGGTTGACTTTTCTGCATTCCAGCCATTCGACACTTTAACTCTTCTTTCAAATCAGTCCAATAACCTATAAAATCAAAGGAATCTAGAACAAAACCATTAAATTCACCTTCAACTCTCTTATTCACAAAACTAAAGGAAAAACATGAGTTAAAGCAAGTTTCTAAGTCAAAAAAGGTTGATTGATTATCAAAATTAAGTATAAAAATAACAGTTTTTCAATCGTTATCACAACCCCAAACTTAAAAATTTGCTTTTCCTCAAGCAAACAAGATGTAACTTAGCTTTCAACCAATCAATGCAATGATTCAACACATTTTCTTTTAAGAGAAGTAATTGCTCAAATCAGCTTATCATACAGAATATCAGTCAAGATGAACACATGCCTTGGTTCAATTAAGCTCATTGTGGTGCTCAGATCATCACAAAATATTTAACAGATGCTATGCTCATGAATGATCAATTAACCAAGCAAAGATGTAATCATAGAATCTTTCCTCATCAAATAAAGTGTTTCACTCAGACACACAAGTGTATAAGAGGTCACTCATTCAGTCCACTATCACAATGTCACATGAATTAACTTTGCCTTTCATTTAACCATAATTAAATATACTCACAAGCGATTATCATCACAAGGGCTTTTCTATGGCTTGTAATATGACTGGGCTAAGAAGAAAAATTGGTTTTTCTGAATCACAAAATCCTTGAGTTAAGAGAGTCATTCATACTTTCCACATTTAAACACAACCATTCTTACTTATTCCCAACTTTCCCTTGCATTGAGCTTTTGTTTTCTTTCTTTTCTTTCCTTTTTCTTTTGCTTTTCACATGCTTAGCTCTTAGCTCAATGCTTGTTATTTTCTCTTTCTAGACTTCCCAACAACCCCAAACTTGAACCTTCATCAATACCACAACATATTCTCAACTCAACTCAAGGTAAAAAATTTCACAAAGGGTTTTCAAATCATGTTCAAGGCTAAAGGTTCAAAGGATAGATCATATAGTTCTTTTTTTTTTTGGGCTAAAATCATGCATTTTGGCTAAAAAGGGTTAACAACAAATGGCCTTGATCATATGACACATACAAGCAAGTGATTTAATCATAGAAAACCTGGGCAAAGTCATTCATGCTTTCAAAGTAATAACACTCACTCAAAAAAACTCTAGAGTTCAATACTCACATAGGTTAACTCAAATTCCAACATTTAGATAAACATCCTGCTCAGTATCATAATCACAATCACAAGTCATCATGCATCTGTTTCAAAATATTTTAAGCTACCACCTCTGTATCAACATCATGCATCATCTCAACATCAATCAATATAACTAACATCATGAAGCAATACTCATCACAAACATCATAGCATCAACAAACCATTGCACACAGATAAAGTTTTAAGCCAAGTACATCAAACCCTATTCTAAAAACATAAGCAAATAAATTCAATAATATAAAACAAAAGATAAGAAAAATCCTGCTCTAGTGCTGATAGCATCCATCAGTAGATGCTATCTTAGCTCCTCATCAGCTCATGCTATCATCAGAGTCTTCCTCTTCTCCTTCTTCAGCATCTTCAAAATCATCATCCTCATCATCTTCCTCTAGAGCTGGACCTTCAGCTGCTCCAACTCTACTGGCCTATGCTTGCTCCTCTTGCCATGCTATCTTGGATAATGAGGAAGTGTTGCTCATGCTTGTGGGAAAGGAACTTGCTGGAATAGGGTTGATCTGGTTCCTTCTCCTTCCTTTTGGATATTGTAGTCTTGAATCTCTTGCCCGATGAGGAGGTCATCCCTACATCAAACACAATTCACAAAACCACAAGACATATCATTAAGCATTAGTAAACCATAAACAACACCCTAAAACCATTCCTATCATCGCTAAGGGTAATCAAAACCCCTCAGCGCAACCTGTGCATTGATAACGGTTCAAAAACCGTTATTTTTATACGTAATTTTGATACTTAATGCACCCTTTTTGGCTTAGAAGCTTGCTTGACCTCATGATTTTGTTTTAGTTTTGTGAATGAGAGTTGAGGATATGCTTTATGATTTTATCACTAAATTTCCTTGATTTTGTAGGTTTTTGGAATGATTTGAAAGAAGATTTGAAGTACCGAAAGATTGGAATGCAAAAAAGTCAACCAAAAACAAGAAAAGTCAACCAGAAACCAGAAAAGTCAACCAGTCAACCAGGATGCTGAGAAGTCAACTAGAATACAGAAAAAGTTCCGCTAAGCGGTAAAATACCGCTGAGCGCCACTTTTCAGGTGCCAAAATCACCGTTGAGGGGCAAAAACAGCAGCTGGGGGCAAAATGGATCATGCGCTATTACCGCTCAACGGTAAAATACCGCTGAGCGCCATTCTAAGTGGGCTTGGACCGGTTTTCCTTTGTTTTTATGGGCTTGGACTTGTTTTTTGTTATTTTTATGCCCTATTTAAGGACTTGCACGTCCTAGGGTTTGTATCTTTTGATGGCTTAAGCACAGAAACACACTTTTCACCCCTTGGGGGTAGATTTGGGGATGATGACAGCTCTCCGCTTCTCTTTCTTGGTTTTTTCTATCTCTTCCATTCTTTCATTCCATTATTCATCTAGTTTTTCCATGACGATGGAGGGCTAAACCCTATTGTTGTTGGGAAAGATGTAACCTTTGTAAACTCTCATGTATTGAATTTGTGTTTAAAAATCTTCTTGAAGATACATGCTTTCTTTCATTAATTGTTAGAGATATTCTTCTTTGTTCAAATGCTTGTGATGTTTTATTCATGTATGGCATAAATCTTATGATTTGTAAGTATAAGGAGATTTCGTACTCCTAGGGTTGTACGATTTAGGGATGTGACAAATCTCCTTTTCTCTCCCTAGGATTGTTATTGAGAGATACCTTACAAATCACGATCTGGGGAATTCTTCCAACAATAATATCGCCTAGACATAGGGATATGAGATTGGTTGCCTTTAAGCTTCTGTGCTTCAGAATTAATTATTAGGGATGCTAGGAATTGTATGAACTCGTAATTAAGGATAGGCTTTCTTCGCAAGGTAAATTAGAAAGTGGCATTAACATTAATGTAAAAGAAAGATGAATTCATATTTGCATGAGAGTGAATTAGGTTAAATCTAAACCCCAACAACAATATCATCAACTTCATCCATTCTTTCTTGTGTTTAACCTCAATTGATCAAATTGCATTCATGCATTCATGTTTATTTTATTGCATTTGCATTTAGAACCCAAAAATATGTTCTTTAGAGTCTTAAATAGTTGAGTAATCACTTAACTGTTTAGTGCCGTGAGTCTCTTGGGAAAACGATACTTGGTCTTACCATGTTTATTACTTGATACGATTCGGTACACTTGCCGAGGGTTAAACAAGTTTTTGGCGCCGTTTTCGGTGTTCATAAATTTCTCATCAAGTTTTTGGCGCCGTTGTCGGGGACTCGTGGTTTAACTATTCTATTTGTGTGATTCTTGATTATTTTTGACTTGTTTTGAATTTTGTTTTTCTGTTTTTATTTACTGTTTTTATTTTCGGTTTTTCTATTATTATTTTTTTTTGTTATTACTTTCGGTTTTTATTTTTGGTTTTTATTTTCGATTTTTCTGTTATTATTTTTTTTTTGTTACTATTTTCTGTTTTTTTTTTTTGTTACTATTTTCTGTTTTTATTTTTATTTTCGGTTTTTCTATTATTATTATTTTTTTGTTATTATTTTCGGTTTTTATTTTCTGTTTTTATTTTCTATCTTTCTATCCTTCTATCTTTCTTCTATTTTTTTTATCCTTTTATCTTTTTCTCTTTTTATTTTATTTTTATTCTTTTATCTTTTTATCTTTTTCTATTTTTTATTTTATCTTTGTATCTTTTTCTCTTTTTTTTATTTATTTATTTTTTCTTTCTATCTTTCTATCTTTCTATCTTTTTATCTTTTGACCTTTTTATTTTTATTTTTTCTATTTTTCTTCTTTCTATCCTTCTATCTTTCTTTTTTTTTTCTTTCTATTTTTCTTTCTTTTTGTCTTTCTATTTTTTTTATCTTCTTATCTTTTTATCTCTTCATTTTTTTTTCTCTTTTTAATTTTTTATCTGTTTGTGCTAATTGGGTGCTCTAGTGCAGTGTTCTTTAGTGTCTGTAGGATCAAATTCGAAAATCTGTACTAGGAGCACAAGATCATCAAGAGAAGAAGCACAACATCTACTGATGGATGCCAGGTGATTGAGTATCTACTAAAGGATACTATGCTATTAGACACTTACTAATGAGTGTTGATGAAAAGGATTTGTATCTACTGATGGATGTTAGTAGAAGAGTATCTACTGAAGGATACTATGTTTGGGTACACCTACTAATGGGTGTTGGTATGCGTCTACTGAAGGATGCTGGAGGATTTTTGGTCAGGCTCGTGACGTTAAACAAGCGCTTATTGGGAGGCAACCCAATTTCTGACTTTTTCTTTTGGATTTAAATTTGCTTTGTAGGAATGATAGCGTCTACTGATGGATGCTATTGAAGGCATCTACTGATGGATGCCGATGAAGATGAGAAAGATTAGCATCTACTGATGGATACTGATGAGAAGGAATCACATCTACTGATGGATGTTGGAAGATTCAGATGAAAGAGCATCTACTGATGTTCAGATGAAAGAGCATCTATTGATGGATGCTACTGAGAGCATCTACTGATGGATGTTATTGACAACATCTACTGATGGATGCTACTAGATCAGGATTTTTATGTTTTTGCTTTTTTTGAATTTTGTTTTATTTTTATTTTTTTCTTATGTACTTGGTTTATGAGTTGTGTGCAATGGTTTGGTATGATGTGATAAATTGTTGTTTGTGATGAGTAATATTCTTGTGTTTGCTCTATTGGTCTATGATGCATGTTGAGTTAATGATTGTTGAGGCTTTTTAGGCATAGATGGTGGTGGCTCATAGTTTTGTTAAAAATAGATGCATGATTTCAATTGTGATTAATATGTTGGGCAGGATGTTTATCAAATTGTGGAACTTGAGTTAACCTGTGAGAGATTGAGCTCCAGAGTTTTTTGATTGATTGAGTGCTATTGCTTTGGAAGCATGATTGATTTTGCCTAATTTTCTATGATTGAACCAGTTGCTTGCTTGTTACAAATGATCAAGGCCATGTTTTTCTTCTCCCTTAGAGCCAATGTTTATAGTTGAACCCAATAAAGATCAATGTTTTCTTTAACCTTTGCACCTTGAGCCTAAATTTGAAAAGTGGAAAAACCCTTTTTGAAATCCTTACCTTGAGTTAAGTAGAGTATGTTTTCTGGTAATGGAGAATGGTTCAAGTTTGGGGTGGTGAGAAACTGGAAAGAACTTTGTGAAATTCATTAAAGAGCATTGAGCAAAAGCAAAAAGTAAAAGAAAAAGAAAAGAGAAGAAAAGAAAGAAAAGAAAAGGTTGAGCTCAATGAAAGGAAAGTTGGGAACAAGTTGAAGATTTGGTTTCTCACATAAAAAGGAGAAAGAGAGATTATTGTTAATGTGAATGAATGAATTATGCACTCTCTTAACTCAAGGAATTTTGTTGTCTAGAAAAACCAATTTTCTTCTTAGCCCAGCCTCAATACAAGCCTTTAAAAGTCCTTGTGATGATAACTTGCTTGTGAGTGTGTTTGATATGTGGTTAAATGAAAGGCAAAGTTGATTTATGTGACATTGTGATGGTAGAGTGTAAGAGTGTCACCTCACTATACACCTTTGAGTTGAGTGAAACACTTTTGAGTGCTTGAGTGAAATACTTTGAGTGCTTGAGTGAAACACTATCTTTGGTGAGGAATAGTTCCATGTTCTTTATGATAACATCCTTGCTTGGGTGTTGATTATTCATGAGGTTTGTATCTTTTGTGTATGTCTTGATTATGTGAGCATCATAGTTGAAGCTTGATTGGCTAAAGCATCATTCTATCTTGACTAATTTGTTTATGATGAGCAAACATGAGTGATTTACTTGTCCTAGAGGAAAATGCTTTTTTATGTGCTAAACCATTGTAATATGATTATTTTGTTGAAGCCAAGTTACATTTTGCTTGAGGACAAGCAAAGTTTCAAGTTTGGGGTTGTGATAACGGTTCAAAAACCGTTATATTTATACATAATTTTGATACTTAATGCACCCTTTTTGGCTTAGAAGCTTTGCTTGACCTCATGATTTTGTTTTAGTTTTGTGAATGAGAGTTGAGGATATGCTTTATGATTTTATCACTAAATTTCCTTGATTTTGTAGGTTTTTGGAATGATTTGAAAGAAGATTTGAAGTACCGAATGATTGGAATGCAGAAAAGTCAACCAGAAACCAGAAAAGTCAACTAGAAACTAGAAAAGTCAACCAGTCAATAAGAAAAGTCAACCAGTCAACCAGAACGATGAGAAGTCAACAAAAATAGGGAAAAAGTTCCGTTGAGCGGTAAAATACCGCTGAGCGCCACTTTTCAGGTGCCAAAATCACCGCTAAGGGGCAAAAACAGCAGTTGGGGGCAAAATGGATCATGCGCTATTACCGCTGAGCGGTAAAATACCGCTGAGCGCCATTCTAAGTGGGCTTGGACCGGTTTTCTTTTGTTTTTATGGGCTTGGACTTGTTTTCTGTTATTTTTATGCCCTATTTAAGGACTTGCACGTCCTAGGGTTTGTATCTTTTGATGGCTTAAGCACAGAAACACACTTTTCACCCCTTGGGGGTAGATTTTGGGATGGTGACAGCTCTCTGCTTCTCTTTCTTGGTTTTTTCTATCTCTTCCATTCTTTCATTCCATTATTCATCTAGTTTTTCCATGACGATGGAGGGCTAAACCCTATTGTTGTTGGGAAAGATGTAACCTTTGTAAACTCTCATGTATTGAATTTGTGTTTAAAAATCTTCTTGAAGATACATGCTTTCTTTCATTAATTGTTAGAGATATTCTTCTTTGCTCAAATGCTTGTGATGTTTTATTCATGTATGGCATAAATCTTATGATTTGTAAGTATAAGGAGATTTCGTACTCCTAGGGTTGTACGATTTAGGGATGTGACAAATCTCCTCTTCTCTCCCTAGGATTGTTATTGAGAGATACCTTACAAATCACGATCTGGGGAATTCTTCCAACAATAATATCGCCTAGACATAGGGATATGAGATTGGTTGCCTTTAAGCTTCTGTGCTTCAGAATTAATTATTAGGGATGCTAGGAATTGTATGAACTCGTAATTAAGGATAGGCTTTCTTCGCAAGGTAAATTAGAAAGTGGCATTAACATTAATGTAAAAGAAAGATGAATTCATATTTGCATGAGAGTGAATTAGGTTAAATCTAAACCCCAACAACAATATCATCAACTTCATCCATTCTTTCTTGTGTTTAACCTCAATTGATCAAATTGCATTCATGCATTCATGTTTATTTTATTGCATTTGCATTTAGAACCCAAAAATATGTTCTTTAGAGTCTTAAATAGTTGAGTAATCACTTAACTGTTTAGTGCCGTGAGTCTCTTGGGAAAACGATACTTGGTCTTACCATGTTTATTACTTGATACGATTCGGTAC
Organism: Vigna angularis; assembly: GCF_016808095.1. Classification (NCBI taxonomy): domain Eukaryota; kingdom Viridiplantae; phylum Streptophyta; class Magnoliopsida; order Fabales; family Fabaceae; genus Vigna; species Vigna angularis. The sequence continues at coordinate 14,352,691 of NC_068975.1, read as the reverse complement.
ACTTGCCGAGGGTTAAACAAGTTTTTGGCGCCGTTTTCGGTGTTCATAAATTTCTCATCATGCATCAAACCAGCAAGCCAAATAAGATCAAACACCATTCTGCCAGAATCGCGCTCAAGGGAAATTGCTACTGAGCGGCGATTCTGCAGATTTTGCAAAATACCCTAAAAATGTTCTAATCTCCACCCATATCCAATCTTCCTAGTTCCAGACCCAAATCAAGGAGTTTAATTGGTCCAAACAGCAATTAATTCATCTAATCATGCATAAAAATCAAAATCCCTCAAAAATCATGCTTAGACAACCATGTTCATACCAATTCAAGCTTTCAAAAACCCTAGAATGTAAAATGCTTATACTTACTTGGGTGGAGATACTAGATGAATGAAGAATGTTCTAAGAATGTGAAGAAATCAACCCCTAATAGCAATGCTCTCACCAAACCCCAAACTTGGATGGAAACTTGATGAAAAAAATGAATGGAAGAGATGTTTTGTAAAGGGTGAAGAAGGGAAAAGTGAAGAGAACTCTTTGGAGAGTGCTTGAGAGTGTGTGGGAGGAGTGAGATCTGAAAGTGCCTATCGAAACGTGCCCTAGGGTATGAAAAAGACCTAATGAGCCAAATCCCGCTGAGCCCAATTAAACCAAACCAGTCCACCCAACTCTACAGTAGTCGCGCTCAGCGGTATTTACCGTTGAGCGGCACTTGCGACATCAACTCACCTTCTTCCTAGCTTGCCCTAGGTGTCTTATACTAATGCCTCTCACTCACCCAATGCATTTAAATTCTCTCAACACTCAAACATTCAATCCCTATAACGCATCTACAACAAAATCAAAATAAACAAAAATAAAGTAAATCAACTAGGTTGCCTCCCAGGTAGCGCTTGTTTAACGTCACGAGCCTGACCCAAAATCCTCCAGCACCCTTCACTAGATGCAAATCTTTCTTACCAATACCCATCAGTAGGTGTATACATTTTTCATCAACACTCATTAGTAAGTGTTTGATAGTATAGTATCCTTCAGAAGATACTCTTCCACCTAACATCCATCAGTAGATGTAAACCCTGTAACAAACTTATAACCAAAACAAAAATACCAACGGTTCAAAATTACATCACCAAACCAAAAATTAAAAATTCTTAAATCACTGGGTTGCCTCCCAACAAGTGCTCTTTTAACGTCACTAACTTGACCCAATAAAGTTCAAGTTTCATCTTCTTCTTTTTCTTCTTTCTACTGAACTTCTTCAGGAATTTGATCAAACCAGGAACCTGTTGCAATGTCTCAATCATAGGAACTATAATCTCTAATTTCTTGAAGATTTCCTTAAAGCACTCAAAATCCTTCTCTTTCCTATGATACTTCTTTGGATGAGGAAAAGGTTTTTCATATGATTCTTTCTTGTTTTCTCTTGTCCTCTTTTTCTTTTCTCTCACTTTCTTTTTCCTTTCTCTTTTTCCACTCACTTTCTTTTTCCTTTCTCTTTTTCCACTCACTTTCTTCATCTTCACAAAAATTTTCTTTTCTCTCACTTTCTTTTTTTCTTCTCTTTTTCCACTCACTTTCTTAATCTTCACACAAATTTTCTTTCTCTCTTCTCTCTCAACAACTTCTCTTTCTTTTTCTACATCTTTATCTTTGTCACTCAACTCTTCTTTTTCTTTTCTTTCTATCTCTTTCTCATCTAAAGTCTTGTCACTTCGAGTGATACTAGCTTGACATTCCAATCTCTCAATTAAGTGACCAATCTGCATCTTCATCCTTTTACATGATGCTTCAATGCTTTTCTGAGTGGAGATGGACTCTTGCATAAATTGTTGAAAGACATCATCCATCTTTGATAGAGAGCTTTTTTGTTGCCATTGTTGTTGTGGTTGGTTCTCAAATTGTCCGGAAGCTTGCCCAAATTGACTTTGATCCATGCTTTAGTGAGGTTCCCACCAGTGGTTGAGATTACCTTGGTAGAATTGAGTGCTCATATAGTTAAATTCTTGTCCAAATTGCATCCTGCAAGCATTAGGCACAAAACCCTAGAAAACAATTGTTAGCACAAAAAATATAAAAGATAAACTAAAAAGATAAAAAGATAAAATGATAAAAAGATAAAATAAAAAGATAAAAATATAACAATCAAGTCAAAGTTAATCAATAATCACACAAATAGAATAGTTCAACCACGAGTCCCCGGTAGCGGCGCCAAAAACTTGTTTAACCCTCGGCAAGTGTAACCGAATCGTATCAAGTAATAAAAGTGGTAAGACCAAGTACCATTCTCCCAAAGGACTCACGACCTAGACAGTTATGTGATTTTTTGATTATCTAAGACTTGTGAACAAATTCTTGTAGGTTTAAATGCAAAATACTGAAAAGTAAATATGAATGCATGTATTGATCAATGGGCAAGAAGAAACAAAACACGTGGTTTGAAATATATGAATGATTATGTCGTTGGGGTTTATCAATTTCATCCTATCCATTCTCATGTATTCAAGAATTCATCTTTCTTCATTAATGTTAATGCCACTTTCTAAATTACCTTAAACCCGATGTCTCGGCGAAGAAAGCCTATCATAATCACTAGTTTACAATGTCTTGTCTCCCTAGCAATTACTCGTGCATTATAAAGCACAGAAGCTTAAAGGCAACCAACCATCATACTCCTATGTTTAGGTTTATACTACTATTGGGAGAGATTCCCCAGATCTATATTTCCCCGTATGTGTCCATATCGACAAAATCAATAATCATGACATCGAATGAGTTAAACAATGCATGCTTAGAGCAAAGAGGAAAAACCCTAACAATTAATGAAAGAAAGCATATATCTTAAAGATCTTAAAGAACAAATTCAATACATGAGAGTTTCAAAGGATTACATTGATTCCCCAACAACAATAAAGGTTTAGTTCACCATATTCGTGGTGAAACTAGACGAAATACAATGTAAGAGTGAAAGATAAAACCCTAGAAAGGTGAGAAAGGAGATGTAGCATCCAAAATCCTCCTCTAAGGGGTGAAAAAGTGTGTTTCTGCTTCGTTCCAGCCAAAGATGATTGACCTAGGTCGACTAAAACCTTATATATTATTCTAAAAAAAGCATAAAAGTAAGCCCAAGCCCATAAAAATGGCGCTCATCGGTAGGCGCGGCACTGGCGCTCAGCGAAATTAGCGCTCAGCGGTGATTTCGACACTTCAAAACTGCAACTCAGCGCTAATTTCCGCTCACCGCAACTTTTTCTGCACTCTGGTTGACTTTTCTGCATTCTGGTTGACTGGTTGACTTTTTTGGTTGACTGGTTGACGTTTCTGGTTGACTGGTTGACTTTTCTAGTTTCTGGTTGACTTTTTTGCATTCCAACCATTCGGTACTTTAACTCTTCTTTCAAATCATTCCAATAACCTACAAAATCAAAGGAATCTAGCACAAAACATTCTATTGATCTTGAATTGGTGGTTTGTGAGGGATGAGTTTCTTTGAAACAATATTGGTGTTGTTATATGAATATGAGTCGGGAGTGTTTCGTAATCCTCAAGAGTTAGAAATGAGTTAGGGATGGAAGAATTAGGTATCAAGAAGAGAAGATAAGTGAGTCTACGATTTCAAACTGAAAGGTCAACTTTAAAAGTGAGGAAGTATTTATGGATTTGAAGAATGGGTCAGTGGACGAAGGAAATGATTTGAGATATGGTTTTGAGTTGTAGTGGCAATCTAGAGGTAAGAAAGTGTTAATAAATAGTTTGAATAAAGGGAAGATTTAGGTTCTTGGTTTGATAAGGTTTAAGTGTAAATTGGTCGAAGAATACGAAGATTTGGAGTTTATAGTGAAGTTTATAAAGTGATTTCATTAGTATAATTGAAGTACTATAACTAGTGGGTTTCTCATAATGGTTGAGAAAGCGTAGTGTGGGCAATCCTAGTATAAGATGTATCATAAGTTGGCTGGATACTGAGCAAGCTAGTGATCGCAAGTTGAGGAGGTTGCAGATCTAAGTGTAATGGAGAGAAATGGGTCGTGAAATGCATATAGTCCAGTCTGACAAGTTGAAGGAGCGAAGATGGAGTGTTCACTTTGTTTTGGGAAGTTGCAACAGAGAAGAGTTTATTTCGGGTAATGAGATAGGATTGTTGGAAACTATGCTACTCAAGAGTGGAGATCAGTAAAGCAAGGTGAAGTCCCCCAAATGTCCGTAGTTGAAGGTAATAAAGAGCATATCAGTTAGTAGTTAGATCAAAAGTGGTAGTGATCAAGTCAGAAACATGATGGTTATTAGAATAAACATGAGGAGGTATAAGAGTATCAATCAAGGGTTGATCTGAAGTGAAGACTAGTAGAAGATAGATGAAGGGTTGCCGGTGTGGCAGACAATAGGGTTGGTTAAGGGAAAGAAAGATTCTCAAAAATCTCAAGTGTAGTAGTTCAGAGTTGTTTTGAGGATAATGGCTAGACCAATCTACATTATTTAACACTAGAATATTTTAACTCAAAGGCAAGGTTTTCTTGTCAGTAAGGTTGTGGGGAGTAGTGTCTTTGTCGAAAGAGGATAATGGCTAGACCAATCTACCTTTCCTCTTCCTTCTCTCTAGAAATTCTCACTTCCTCTTCATCTGATCACCAATCAGACTGTGGCTGAGCCTTCCTGGTGTCAAGAGCTTTCCTTTGAACCGATCAAGTTGTTGTTTTGAGCTGGTAAGTTCAATTCCTTTATCTTTTTGAAAAATCCTGCTTTTTCTTGTCACATGCAAGCCTTGTGCGGTCTTGCATGTGTTCATCATCCTTTCATTCTGATTCTGTTTCTGATTCTAGTTCGGTGGTCGGTTTCCTTTCACTGATCCAAAATCTGTAGACTGTCTTGGTATCACTTGCGGTTTAGCAAAACTGTGGAGAAGTTTTAATCTGTCAAGTTGCTTTGAGGTAAAGAAAGCTATTTAATTTAATTGATTTGGTTATGATATATGAGAATGATGGTTGTTGTGGTTGTATGTATGTGAAAATGGAACGTTTTTATGTTCGATATTGTTTTGTGAACTATTAATTGCTGTGGCCATGTTTGATTTCAGTTCTGAAAAATTATAGTTACTGTGCCGAGTGAATTGTGAGAAAGTGGAGTAGTGAAAAGGGGGAAATTGTATCAAGAGTGGTTTTGGTCTGTAAGGATAATCCAGGTAAGTTGTTTAGGGACTATTAGAACCCTTAAGTCCTTCTAAAATGTGTAAATAGTAGGAAAACAAATTTTTGGTCTTTGAGTTGTGGATTATGCCGAATTTGAAGTGAAATCTGGTATGGGACTCTTTGGAATGATGTTAGAAAGATTTAGGGACTCTTGGATAGGTGTAAATGTGTATATGATTCGTGTTTGGAAGATTAGAAGTTTGGAAAAAAGTTTAGTTTTGGTAAAATTCGATGTGTTCATAATTGTGCAGAATTATGCAGAAATATGAGGGTTCGTTGTTGATCGCTCGGTCATGCGTTGATTTTGCTGTTCGGCCTTGTCCTGCGCTCGGTCATTAACTGGGTTCGGTCTCTTTGGAGTCCTCCCAGTTCATTATCGTTCGGCCTTAGTAGCGCTCGGTCTTGGTAGTGCTTGTTCTGTACTAGCACTCGGTCTCGGTAGTGCTTGTTTTGTACTAGCGCTCGGTCTCAGTAGTGCTTGTTCTGTACTAGCGCTCGGTCTTGGTAGTGCTCAGTCTTGTACTAGCACTCGGTCTTGGTAGTGCTCGGTCTTGCACTGGTACTCGGTTTGGAATTGGTGTTCGGTCTTAACTACGTTCGGCCTCTGATGGGCCTTACCTGTTAATGAGGTCTGTCTTAGTGGTCGGTCCTAAATAATGTATGACCACTCCTTCAGTCTTATCTGTTATGAACCGTTTGGTCTTGTCCTTTGGGAAGTGAGAAACCGTTCAGTCTCCACCAGTCTTAGAGTGTTCGGTCTAAGCCGATAGTGTTCGACATAAGATAAAAACGTTCGGCTTAACTTTAGTTTTCAGTTGTTCTAGTATTCGGCCCTAAAACTGTGTTCTGCTCATGCTTGAGTCTTACTCTTAAATGACCATTCGGTCATGTTAGTATGTGATAACAGTTGAAAAACTGTTATTTTTATACTTAAATTTGACCTTAAAGACAACCTTTATGACTTAGAAACTTGCTTGGAATCATTTTTTTGTTGAAGTTTTAGAAATAAGAGAGTTGGACAGGTTTAATGCTTGATTTCCTTGTTTTTTGCAGGTTTTAAGATGAATTGAGTGAAAGAAGTGAAGGATCTAGAAGTTTGATTAAGAAAAGGAAGAAAACGTGCATAAAAGGAAGAAGCCGCAAGTATCGCTCATCGCCATTTACCGTTGAGCAACACTTTGAAGACCCGCAGTTACCGTTGAGGGGCAAAATTGCAGGTGAGGGGCAGAATAGAAGTCACGCACTTACCGCTGAGCGGTATTTAGCACTGAGCGACATTCTTATGGGCTTGGGCATACTTTTCTGTAATTTTTAGAATACTATATAAGGTTTTAGTTAGCCTAGGTCAGTCATCTTTGACTGGAACGAAGCAGAAACACACTCTTTCACCCCTTGGAGGAGGATTTTGGATGCTATAGCTCCTTTCTTACCTTTCTAGGGTTGTATCTTTCACTCTTTCATTGTAATTCATCTAGTTTCACCATGAATATGGTGAACTAAACCTTTATTGTTGTTGGGGAATCAATGTAATCCTTTGAAACTCTCATGTATTGAATTTGTTCTTCAAGATCTTTTAAAGATACATGCTTTCTTTCATTAACTGTTAGGGTTTTTCCTCTTTTCTCTAAGAATGCATTGTTTAACTCATTTGATGTCATGATTATTGATTTTGTCGATATGGACACATACGGGGAAATCTAGATCTAGGGAATCTCTCCCAATAGTAGTATAAACCTAGACATAGGAGTATGGTGGTTGGTTGCCTTTAAGCTTCTGTTCACTATAATGCATGATTAATTGCTAGGGAGACAAGACATTGTAAACTAGTTGTCAACACCCAATTTCGTCCGGGTGACTACATAATATAGGTCTTTTTTTTATTGTATCTTATTTCATTTTATGTTTTTTTTTATGATTTTAATTCTGTTTTTATTATTATTTTATTTCGTTTTTTTATTATTTCATTTGATTTTCTATATGAGTATTTTAAAAAGAAAACAAAAAGAAAAAAAGAAAAAAAGCAGGACACGCCCCTATCACGTACACTCACACCCAATTCTCAAAAAGAAAAAAAAAGGAGAAATCGTTCCTCCCTTACACACACTGACACGCTCCCTTTTGGCTCTCCACTCCTCTGCTCCTCTGACCGGTAACCACCCCAACCACTTTTCCTTTTTCACTCCCGACTTCATTACCTCCAACAACATCCATCATTCACCTCTGACCATCCTCCATTACCTCCAACAGCATCCATCATTCACCTCTGACCATCCTCCATTGCCTCCAACACCCATCATCTTCATCCGAGGCCTCCACAACCTTGGAGCAACACCTCCGTTCTTTTCACATGGCGTCTTCATTATCATCCTTCATAATTCCTCACCAAACCAGGATTCACCTCTCACACTCCTATCACATTCTTACATTTCACCTCTAAAGTATCACGCGCATCACACCAATAACCCATATCCACCGTGACCCAACCACGCCTCACCTTCTTCTTCCATTTTCATCACCCAACGACATCCTTTCATCACCTGCACTTCTAACAGAACAACACAATACTCATTATTTTCTCTTCACACTTCACCTTCTTCATTTCCCTACCATCTTCAACAGAAAAAATCATTTCCCAAACCTCATTCGTTCTATACTGAAGCCATCTCCAATCATCAAAAAAATGGAATCCTCAACCAAGAAACACTATATTTCAAGCCACGATGTCGTGGTCTAGTGATGGTGATCAACGGTACCGGTAAGGACCCGCGTCTCGCGGCGGTGGATCTGTAAGAAGGTAAGCCCAACTCGAAAGAGAAAAGTTGAAGTTAGCATCCCAGCCCGTTGGTGGCGGAGTCAGGGCGGTTGTGATGACAAATTTATGAACCCCAGCAACGGCGCCAAAAACTTGTTTAACCCTCGGCATGTGTAACCGAATCCCCTTGGAGGAAGATCTTGGATGCTTAGGCTACCATCTCATCTTTCTAGGGTTTTATCTTTCATTCTTTTATTATTGTTCATCTAGATTCACCATGAATATGGTGAACTAAACCTTGTATTATTGTTGGGGAATCAATGTAGTCTTGTGAAACTCTCATATATGGAATTAATGTTTTAACATCTTACTTTAAGATACATGCTTTCTTTCATCATTAGTTAGGGTTTTTCCTCTTTGCTTAATGCTTGCTTTGTTTAACTCATTCATTGCTATGATTATTGATTTTGTCGATATCGGAACGTACGGGGAGATCTAGATCCGGGGAATTTTTTCCAATAGCATATTGGTTGCCTTTAAGCTCCTGCACTACATAATTAATTACTAGGAATGCTAGGAATTGTATGAACTCGTAATTAAGGATAGGCCTTCTTGACAAGGTAATTTAGAGAGTGGCATTAACATTGATGAAAAGATTGATGAATTCCTAAAGTATATGAGAGTGGATAAGATGAAATTGATAACCCCAACAACATACTCATCCATATCATTCATTATGTGTTTGTTTTACTCTTTTTGCCATTGATCAAATTCATGCATACATGTTTAATTACTGTCTTTTGCATTAAAAACCTACAATCAATCGTTCACAAGTGTTAAATAATCAACAAATTAGATAACTAACTAGGCCGTGAGTCCTTTGGGAAAACGATACTTGGTCTTACCTAGTTTTATTACTTGATACGATTCGGTCACACTTGCCGATTGTTAAACAAGTTTGTGGCGTCGTTTTTCGGTGTTCATAAATTTGTCATCAATGTCTTGATTGAAGTTTTTGTCATGAGCATAATTGAGTACTTACTTACGTTGAAAAGAGGATTTTTTTAAATGGAGTGAACCATTGTATTGATTGGTAGAAGATTGAGTTACGTCTTGTTTGTTGAGGAGAAGCAAAGTTCTAAGTTTGGGGTTGTGATAACAGTTGAAAAACTGTTATTTTCATGCTTAAAATTGATACTAAAAGAAACCTTTAACACTTAGGAACTAGCTTGAAATCATGCTTTTGTTCATATTTTTCAGAAATAAGAGAGTTGGACATGTTTAAGCTTGATTTCAGTGTTTTATGTAGGTTTTAAGATGAATTTGATGAAAGAAGTGAAGAAGGATAGAGATGGAATCAGAAAAGAACTCAAAAAGTGCAAAAGAAGAGAAACCGTAAGTACCGCTCAACGCCAGTTTACCGCTGAGCGGCACTCAGGAACACACGTTGGCTCCGTTGAGGGGCGAAAGTGCAGCTGAGGGGAGATTTGACTTTGCGCTAGTACCGCTAAGCAACAGTTTACCGCTGAGCGGTGGTATTTTGGGCTTAGGCCCAGTTTTCTATAATATTGCGAATAGTATATAAGCTTTAGGACTTCCTAGGGTTTGTATCTTTGGTTGGAGAAGACACAAAACACACTTTTCACCCCTTGGGGGTAGAATTGGAGATGGTGACGGCTCTCCTCTTCTCTTTCTAAGGTTTTTCTATCTCTTTCACTCTTTCATTGTATTTCATCTAGTTTCACCATGAATATGGTGAACTAAACTCTTCTTGTTGCTGGGGAATCAATGTAATCTTGTGAAACTCTCATATATGGAATTAGTGTTTAAACATCTTATTTGAGATACCTGCTTTCTTTCATCATTAGTTAGGGTTTTTCCTCTTTGCTCAAAGCATGCATTGTTTAACTCATTCGATGTCATGATTATTGATTTTAGTGATATGGACACATACGGTAAAATCTAGATCCGGGGAATTTCTCCCAAAAGTAATATCGCCTAGACATAAGGATATGAGGTTGGTTGCCTTTAAGCTTCTATGCTTCAGAATTATTTATTAGGGATGCTAGGAATTGTATGAACTCGTAATTAAGGATAGGCCTTCTTTGCAAGGTAACTTAGAGAGTGGTATTAACATTGATGAAAAGAATTGTGAATTCCTAAAATATATGAGAGTGGATAAGATGAAATTGATTTCCCCAACAACATACTCATCCATACATGTTTAATTATTGTCTTTTGCATTTGAAACCACAAGAATTTATTCACAAGTCTTAAATAATATACAAATCATATAACTAACTAGGCCGTGAGTCCTTTGGGAGAACGATACTTGGTCTTACCGAGTTTATTACTTGATAGGTGGAAAAGAGAGTGCTTGCTTCGTCCCAGCCAAAGATACAAACCCTAGGAACACCTAAAGCTTATATACTGTTCGTAATAATACAGAAAATTACGCCCAAGCCCAAAATACTGCCGCTCAGCGGTAAACTACCGCTTAGCGGTAAGTGCGTGAGTTGGTTTCCTCCCCTCAGCAAAGCCAACGTGAGTTTCTGAGTGCCGCTCAACGGTAAACTGCCGCTGAGCGGTAATTGCGACTTCTCCTTTTGCACTTTTTGATGTCTTTTCTAATTCCATTTCTATCCTTCTTCACTTCTTTCACCAAATTCACCTTAAAACCTGCATAAAACACTGAAATCAAGCATAAACCTATCCAACTCTCTTATTTCCAAAAATATAACCAAAAGCATGATTTCAAGCTAATTTCTAAGTGTTAAAGGTTGCTTTTAGTATCAAATTTAAGCATGAAAATAACAGTTTTTCAACTGTTATCACAACCCCAAACTTAGAACTTTGCTTGTCCTCAAGCAAACAAGATGTAACTCAATCTTCTACCAATCTATACAATGGTTTACTCATTCAAAAATCCTCTTTTCAAGATAAGTAAAAACTTCAATCAAACTCATGACAAAGATTTCAATCAAGATGTGCACATGCTTTAGTGTTCACAAAATCACTTACTATCCAATCAAATGCTATTTTTCATGAATGATCAATCAACTAAACATGGATGTTCATGTGCTCATGGAATATTTCCTCACTAGGTAAAGTGTTTCTCTCAAACACAAGTGTATTAGAGGTAATCACTCATTTATTCTACTATCACAGTGTCACATGAAATTGACTTTGCCTTTCATTTAACCACAATCAAATAAATTCACAAGCATGCATCATCACAAGGACTTTTTCAATGGCTTATAATATGGCTGGGTGATGAGTCGTTATTTCTTGAATTATATTTAGTTTATTGCACTTAAATAAACCAGGGAATTGTGTTTAATTGTTTGTTATTTCCCCGTTTTCCGAATTCTGCTTAATTTGGTCGGAAATTTGTAATTGTGCTAATTTGGGTTTTCTGAGCTGATTAAGTGCATTTTTGAAGTGCAGGAAAATTTCGGAAATACATTTTGGGACATCAGGAAGAATGCCAAATAAATTCAAGACTCTCCACACAGACATTTTTGAATTAATTAAATTGTAATTCAGTAGTTTAGAATTTTTGAATCAACTCTTATATTTTGGGTTAATTTTTGGTAAATTAGATTAGACCCAAAATTAAAAGTTAATGACTTGGCACCCTAGGGTTTTATTGTGTGGACCCTACCCTAAAAAAAGGGACGCACGACCTTAAAGAAATTGAGTGCAGCCGCCACACAGGCCAGCCACACACACTCTCGGTCTCGGTTCTCTTTGGGGGGCTCTCGGATTTACATTTTTTTTAGCGTTGGTGTGCACACGCTTTTCAGCTACTGTTACATGGAGTTTAATTTTTCAATTGGAGAGTTGAACGTGGTCTTTGAATGGAAAGGATGAAGAGTTGAAATGTTATTCTTTTTGCTGAATGTTGATTGAAATTTCCATTTGGTTTTATGCATTTTTTTTATTGAATGTTTCATCCAGCAATGTCACGTCCAGAGGAAGCACATTCTCATTTCTTTATTTTATAAGCAAGCTCGGTGCAATGCATTCATTTTGGTTTTGAAGCGAACGTTGTCACGTCTTGGGGAGTACCACGCACGCTGATTTCATTTTTGGAGAGATAGCACACAGCTGCACATTTAATTGGTTTGGTTGTCGTTTAATGTTGAAGAAAGGAAGCACACAGTCACATCCAGGGATTTATGCTTTCAATTTAGCTTTGGAAAAGGTGGCACACACGGTCACATCTGGGAATTTATTCTCATTTTAATGGAGGGGACTCTCGGCCATTGGAGAAAGGAAGCACGGATATTGGAGAAGGGGTGATTCATTTCTTTATTTCAATTGCTGCTACACCTTTATGCACATGAGAGGTGGATGATTAAGTGAGAGTTTAGGATGATGGGACGTGCCAAGAGAGTTGGCAGCCGAATGTGCACCGCTCATTTACTTTAGTTATTTAAGAATGAAGAAGTGGATTAGGATGGAGTAGGAGCTGTCAAGTCCTACAAGCTGCACACGGTCCAAGAAGAATTTTTTTTTTCATTTATCATTTGACTGGAAATGAATTTTTCACGCTGATGCTAGAATGGAGAGGAGGATGCGATTTCATTTTGAAGTTTGGACGTTGCGTTCAGCGCTACACATGGGTTACGAGACTGTGATTTTTATTTCTTTTCCTTGTTGGAGATTAAGCACAAGGCTGTCACGTCCAAAAGAGAGATACTCCATGGGTTTTCTTTTGAATTAATTTACATGCTTTGATTCTATTCTCAAGTTTTTTTTCTTTTTGTTAAGATTTTAATATTGCATACATTTAGGTTTGAATGCTCGTTAATTTTTAAGTGATCTTTGCTTGATTATCTTGTTCTCCTTTCAATGCTAATCATCACAAGTTAATTTTCACTCCTTTAAATTGGTTAATTTTCACTCCTTTAATTTAAAAGTAATGTTAGCTTTAGTGACCATCCGCTTTAATTTTGTAATTGAGACCGTTTTTACATTTCCGTTTGCATTAATGTCTTATTTAAGTTCAGTTGCATTCACAAAAATCTTTCAAACCCCCCCCCCCCCCCCCCCCCCCCCCACTATGTGTTTGATCTGAGACTGAACCACATTTGGTCCTTGAGAGACGACCTAGGAGTCACTTCCTAGTACTATACTGCATTCTTTTATGCACAACTTTTGTGGGAGGTGCGACCCTCTCAACACTGGGCTAACAAGAAAATTGGTTTTTCTAGATCACAAAACCCTTGAGTTAAGAGAATCATATAAACACAATCATTCTTACTCTTCCCAACTTTCCTTTGCATTGAGCTTTTCTTTTATTTTTTTCTTCCCTTTTCTTTTTCTTTTCAACTTCTTTATTTTCACATAAATTTTCTTTCTCTCTTCTCTCTCAACCACTTCTTTCTCTTTTTCTTCATCTTTATTTTTCTCACTTAACTCTTCTTTTTCTTTTCTCTCTATCTTTTCTTCATCTCCTCCTATTTTTTTCTCATCAAGAATCTTGTCACTTTCAGTGACAATGGCTTGCCCTTCCTCCTTAGGGTTAACTTCAGTATTAACCTTAACATTCAATCTCTGACTAATGTAACGAAGGTGCATCTCCATCCTTTTACATGATTCTTCAATGCTTTTCTGAATAGAGTCGGAATTTTTCAAAAATCGTTGAAGGGTGTCATCCAAACCATCCAAACTTTCTGATAGAAAGGGTTGTTGCTGCCATTGTTGTGGTGGCGGCCATTGTTGTGGTGATGGCCTATCAAACTCTTCGACAGCTTGAGTGCTTTTGTGATGACAATTAGGTATCTGTATGTAGTGTTGAACTGCCTCCTCCAACGTTATCCTTCTTCCCGATAGAGAGGGTCATTGCTGCCATTGTTGTGGTGATTGATTCTTAAATTGTTCGCAAGCTTGCCAAAATTGACTTTGATTCGTGCTTGAGTGAGTTTCCCACCAATGGTTGAAATTCCCTTAGTAGAATTAAGTGCCCATATAAATAAATTCTTGACCAAATTGCATCCTGCAGACATTAGGCACAAAACTCTAAAAAAAATATTTGTTAGCACAAAAAGATATAAAAGAAGATATAAGATCAGAGATAAGAAGATAAAATAAAAACAGAACAAATAAAAACAGAAAACAGAAAAAATAAAAACAGAAAAATAAAATAAAATAAAAACATAAAAAATAAAAACAGAAAAATAAAATAAAATAAAATAAAAACCGAAAAATAAAAACAGAAATTCAAAATTCAAAATTCAAGTCAAAGATAATCAATAATCAAACAAATAAACTAGTTAAACCACGAGTCCCCGGCAACAGCACCAAAAACTTGATGACAAATTTATGAACACCGAAAAACGGCGCCACAAACTTGTTTAACAATCGGCAAGTGTGACCGAATCGTATCAAGTAATAAAACTAGGTAAGACCAAGTATCGTTTTCCCAAAGGACTCACGGCTGATGGACAAATTTGTAAGCACCAAATTATGATGTCACAAACTTGTTTCACAATCGGCAAGTATGACCGAATCGTTCAAGTAATAAACTTGGTAAGACCAAGTATCGTTCTTCCCAAAGGACTCACAACCTAGTTTAGTTATGTGATTTGTTGATTAGCTAGGACTTACAAACGAAATATTTGGAATTTATATGCAAGACGAAAAGTAAACATGTATGCATGAATTGATCAATGGCAAAGACAAAAGATAAACACTTTCAAGGAAATATATGAATGAATATGTTGTTGGGGGTCAATTTCATCTCATCCACTCTCATACATTTTAGGAATTCAACATTCAAATCATCATTGTTAATGCCACTCTCTAAAGTACCATTCTAGATGGCTTCTCCCTAATCAAATAGTTCATACAATTCCTAGCATTCCTAATGATTAGTTCATAAGTGCAGGAGCTTAACGACAACCAATATAACATTGGGAGAAATTCCCCGGATCTAGACTTCCCCGTACGTGTCCGTATCGACAAAACCAATAATCATGCAATAGAATGAGTTAAACAATGCAAGCATTGAGCAAAGAGGAAAAACCCTAACTAATGATGAAAGAAAGCATAAGTCTTAGATTAAGATGCAAGCATAAATTCCATATATGAGAGCTTCAAGAGATTACATTGATTCCCCAACAAACATACAAGATTTAGTTCACCATATTCATGGTGAACCTAGATGAATTACAATGAAAGAATGAAAGAATAAACCCTAAAAAGGTGAAGAGGTAGCCTGAGCATCCAAGATCCTCCTTCAAAGGGGTGGAAGAGAGAGTGTTTGCCTCGTTTCTGCCAAAGATGTCTAACCCTAGGACGTGCAAGTCCTTATATACTATTCTAGAGTTACAAAAGATTACAAAAGCCCAAGCCCAAAAAGTGCCGCTCAGCGGTGACCTCGCTTCACTTTTCTTCCCCTCAGCGGACCTCTCGTGACCTCCTGAGTGCCGCTCAGCGGTAAAATGCCGCTGAGCGGTGCCTTCGACTTCTCTTTTTGCACTCTTTGCTTCCTTTTATGATTCCACTTCTCGTCTTCTTTACTTCTTTCACTAAATTCACCTCAAAACCTGCACAAAAACACTCAAATCAAGCATAAACCTGTCCAGCTCTCTTATTTCTGAAAATATAGCTAAAAGCATTGATTTCAAGCTAGTTTCTAAGTCTAAAGGTTGATTTTAATATCAATTTTAAGCATGAAAATAACAGTTTTTCAACTGTTATCACAACCCCAAACTTAAAACTTTGCTTGTCCTCAAGCAAACAAAATGTAACTCCATCTCCAACCAATTCATATGATGGTTCACTCATTCAAAATCCTTTTCTCAAGATAAGTAATAACTTCACTCAAACTTAAGACCAATAGTTCAATCAAGATGTGCACATGTTTTAGTGTTCACAAAGTCATTTAAATTCCAACAAATGCTATTTTTCATGAATGATCAATCAATTAAGCATGGATGTTCATGTGTTTATGGAATATTTCCTCACTAGGTAAAGTGTTTCACTCACACACAAGTGTATAAGAGGTAATCACTCATTCACTCTACTATCACAATGTCACATGAATCAACTTTGCCTTTCATTTTACCACAATCAAAAACATTCACAAGCATGCATCATCACAAGGACTTTTCAATGGCTTATAATGTGGCTGGGCTAACAAGAAAATTGGTTTTTCTGGATCACAAAATCCTTGAGTTAAGAGAATCATAACAACACAATCATCTTATTCATTCCCAACTTTCTTTTACCTTTGCATTTGCATTGAGCTTTACTTCTTTTTCTTTTCTCTTTGGATATTCTTACTTTTTAGCTTCTTAGCTCAATGCTTTTCTTTTCATGTTTTCCCAACAACCCCAAACTTGAACATTTAACAATACCATACAAGATCTTCTACTTAACTCAAGGTAAAGATTTTCAATCAAAGGTTTCAAGTGTATGTTCAAGGCTAAGGGTTCAAAGGATAGAACACAAAGTGTTCTCTTTTAGTGGGCTAATTTTATGTATTTGGCCAATAAAAAGGGTTTCAACAACACGGCCTTGATCATATGATGCAAAACAAGCAATTGATTCAATCATAGAAAACCTGGGCAAAATCATTCATGCTTTCAAAGTAATAGCATTCAACAATAACAACTATGGAGCTCAAAACCTCACATATAAGCTCATTCACATTTGACATACACATCCTGCTTAATCTCACAATCACAATCATGATATCATGCATTTGTTCACAAAGCTTATGAATCACCTGTATAAACATTTAATGTGCACATCATCTCAACATCAATCAATCAATAAGCATCATCAAGCATTACTTATCACACAATCACAGTTAATAGCAAACCATCATAACAAACCAGGTGTTCAATAGAGTACATCAAACCCTAATCTAAAAACAAAAACAAATAAGTTCAGAAAACTTAAACCACAAAAGCATAATCATATGATAGCATTCATCAGTAAATGCTATCTCAGCTCCTCATCAGTCTGAGTTGTCCTCTGTATCTTCCTCTTCCTCCTTGGATCTTATAGTCTTGATTCTTTTTGCCCGATGAGGAGGCCATCCCTGCATCAAACATAATTCACAAAACCAACAGATACATTGTTAAGCATTAGTAAACCATAGAACACAACTCCTTTTGAAGCTGAACCACCGCTGAGGGCCAGAATTTCCCCTCAGCGCCACCAGTGCCACGCAACAAACCAGAAAAATCAAATCTGGCAGAGTGCCGCTCAGCGGTAAATGCCGCTCAGCGGTGACTCTGCAGATTTTTGAAAATCTTGTTTTAAAGCTTTCCTAACTCCACCCAAATGCAATTTTCATATTTCCCATTCATAATCATGCAGTTTAATCGGTTCAAACATCAAATATATCATCAAATCATGCATAGAAATCAAAACCCCTAAATATTCATGCTTTGACAATCACATTCAAATTCAAGAACCCTAGAATGAACCAAATGCATTTTACTTACTTGGGTGGAGATGCTAGATGTTATGAGAATGCTTCCAAACTAGAATGCTCTCTTCCAACCCCAAACTTTGATGGCACACTAGTGAACAAGTGAGTGGAAGGGAGATTTTCTAAAGAGGGATGAGGGAAAAATTGTAGAGAACCTTTGAAAAGGTATGTAGGAGTGTGTGTGCAGAGAAGAGTCTAAAAATAAAAACATTTGCACAGCTTAGGGTATAAAAATACCCTAATGGGCTCGGGTTCCGCTGAGGGGAACTAAAGCTCATTCTGCGAGAGTACCGCTCAGCGGTAAGTTGCCGCTCAGCGGCACTTTCGTGATGTGCTCTTCTCCTTCTTTTCTTAACCTATGTGCCTCCTAGACATGCCCCTCATTGGTTCCCTGCAATTCAATGTTTAAAAATGCTTATGCAACCCTAACTAAAATAAACAAACAAAAACAATCAATCAACTGGGTTGCCTCCCAGGTAGCGCTTGTTTAACGTCACGAGCCTGACCCAAAATCCACCAACACCCATCAGTAGGTGTTTCAAACTTACCAGCACCCATCAGTAGGTGTTACAACATAGTATCCTTCAGTAGATACTTAACCACCTAGCATCCTTCAGTAGATGCTATCTCCACCAAAATAGTTACAAAAAAGAAAAAGTCCACAACTTAAAAATTACAAAACCAAAATAAAATCAAAAATTTATCAATCACTGGGTTGCCTCCCAGCAAGCGCTCTTTTAACGTCATTAGCTTGACCCAAGCTCGAGTTCCTTCTTCTTTTTCTTCTTTCTACTGAACTTCTTCAGAAATTTGATCAAACCAGGAACCTGTTGCAATGTCTCAATCATAGGAACTTTAATCTCCAATTTCTTGAAGATTTCCATAAAGCACTTGAATTTCTTTTCCTTCCTATGATTCTTCTTTAGATGAGGATGTGATTTTTCATATGATTTCTTCTTCTTTCCTCTCATCTTCTTTTTCTTCCTTTTTCTCTCCCTCAATTTTCTCTTTTTCTTTTCTTTTATTTTTTCCTTCCCTTTTCTTTTTCTTTTCAACTTCTTTATTTTCACACAAATCTTCTTTCTCTCTTCTCTCTCAACCACTTCTTTCTCTTTTTCTTCATCTTTATTTTTCTCACTCAACTCTTCTTTCTCTTTTCTCTCTATCTTTTCCGCATCTCCCTCTATTCTTTTCTCATCAAGAATCTTGTCACTTTCAGTGACATTGGTTTGCCCTTCCTCCTTAAGGTTAACTTCAGTATTAACCTCATCATCCAATCTCTGATTAATGTAACGAAAGTGCATCTCCATCCTTTTACATGATTCTTCAATACTTTTCTGAGTAGAGTCGGAATTTTTCAAAAATCGTTGAAGGGTGTCCTCCAACCTATCCAAACTTCCTGATAGAAAGGGTTGTTGCTGCCATTGTTGTTGTGGTTGGTTCTCAAATTGTCCAGCAGCTTGCCAAAATTGGCTTTGATCCATGCTTGAGTGAGGTTCCCACCAGTGGTTGAGATTACTGTGGTAGAATTGAGTGCCCATATAGTTAAATTCTTGACCAAATTGCATTCTGCAGACATTAGACACAAAACTCTAGGAAATATTTGTTAGCACAAAAAGATAGAGAAAAAAAATCAAAGGATATAATTGAAAATATAAGAAGATAGGAAACAGAAAATAAAATAAAATAAAATAAAAACAGAAAAATAAAATAAAATAAAATAAAATAAAATAAAATAAAATAAAAACAGAAATTCAAATTTAAAGTCAAAGATAATCAATAATCACACAAATTAACTAGTTAAACCACGAGCCCCCCGGCAACGGCGCCAAAAACTTGATGGACAAATTTGTAAGCACCAAATTATGATGTCACAAACTTGTTTCACAATCGGCAAGTATGACCGAATCGTTCAAGTAATAAACTTGGTAAGACCAAGTATCGTTCTTCCCAAAGGACTCACGGCCTAGTTTAGTTATGTGATTTGTTGATTAGCTAGGACTTACAAACGAAATATTTGGATTTTATATGCAAGACGAAAAGTAAACATGTATGCATGAATTGATCAATGGCAAAGACAAAAGATAAACACTTTCAAGGAAATATATGAATGAATATGTTGTTGGGGGTCAATTTCATCTCATCCACTCTCATACATTTTAGGAATTCAACATTCAAATCATCATTGTTAATGCCACTCTCTAAAGTACCATTCTAGATGGCTTCTCCCTAATCAAATAGTTCATACAATTCCTAGCATTCCTAATGATTAGTTCATAAGTGCAGGAGCTTAACGACAACCAATATAACATTGGGAGAAATTCCCCGGATCTAGACTTCCCCGTACGTGTCCGTATCGACAAAACCAATAATCATGCAATAGAATGAGTTAAACAATGCAAGCATTGAGCAAAGAGGAAAAACCCTAACTAATGATGAAAGAAAGCATAAGTCTTAGATTAAGATGCAAGCATAAATTCCATATATGAGAGCTTCAAGAGATTACATTGATTCCCCAACAAACATACAAGATTTAGTTCACCATATTCATGGTGAACCTAGATGAATTACAATGAAAGAATGAAAGAATAAACCCTAAAAAGGTGAAGAGGTAGCCTGAGCATCCAAGATCCTCCTTCAAAGGGGTGGAAGAGAGAGTGTTTGCCTCGTTTCTGCCAAAGATGTCTAACCCTAGGACGTGCAAGTCCTTATATACTATTCTAGAGTTACAAAAGATTACAAAAGCCCAAGCCCAAAAAGTGCCGCTCAGCGGTAAATACCGCTCAGCGGTGACCTCGCTTCACTTTTCTTCCCCTCAGCGGCCAGTTTGCCCCTCAGCGGACCTCTCGTGACCTCCTGAGTGCCGCTCAGCGGTAAAATGCCGCTGAGCGGTGCCTTCGACTTCTCTTTTTGCACTCTTTGCTTCCTTTTATGATTCCACTTCTCGTCTTCTTTACTTCTTTCACTAAATTCACCTCAAAACCTGCACAAAAACACTCAAATCAAGCATAAACCTGTCCAGCTCTCTTATTTCTGAAAATATAGCTAAAAGCATTGATTTCAAGCTAGTTTCTAAGTCTAAAGGTTGATTTTAATATCAATTTTAAGCATGAAAATAACAGTTTTTCAACTGTTATCAACGGCCTAGTTAGGTATCTAATTTGTTGATTATTTAAGACTTGTGAACGATTGATTGTAGGTTTTTAATGCAGAAGACAGTAATTAAACATGTATGCATGAATTTGATCAATGGCAAAAAGAGTAAAACAAACACGTAATGAATGATATGGATGAGTATGTTGTTGGGGTTATCAATTTCATCTTATCCACTCTCATATACTTTAGGAATTCATCAATCTTTTCATCAATGTTAATGCCACTCTCTAAATTACTTTGTCAAGAAGGCCTATCCTTAATTACGAGTTCATACAATTCTTAGCATTCCTAGTAATTAATTCTGAAGTGTAGGAGCTTAAAGGCAACCAATATGCTATTGGGAAAAATTCCCCGGATCTAGATCTCCCCGTACGTTCCCATATCGACAAAATCAATAATCATAGCAATGAATGAGTTAAACAAAGCAAGCATTAAGCAAAGAGGAAAAACCCTAACTAATGATGAAAGAAAGCATGTATCTTAAAGTAAGATGTTAAAACATTAATTCCATATATGAGAGTTTCACAAGACTACATTGATTCCCCAACAACAATACAAGGTTTAGTTCACCATATTCATGGTGAATCTAGATGAACAATAATGAAAGAATGAAAGATAAAACCCTAGAAAGATGAGATGGTAGCCTAAGCATCCAAGATCTTCCTCCAAGGGGTGGAAAAGAGAGTGTTTGCTTCGTCCCAGCCAATGATACAAACTGTAGGAACACTTAAAGCTTATATATTGTTTGTAATAATACAGAAAATTAGGCCCAAGCCCAAAATAGTGCCGCTCAACGGTAAGTGTGTGAGTTGGTTTCCTCCCCTCAGCGGCCTTTTCACCCCTCAGGGGAGCCAACGTGAGTTTCTGAGTGCCGCTCAACGGTAAACTACCGCTGAGCGGTAATTGCGACTTCTCCTTTTGCACTTTTTGATGTCTTTTCTGATTCCATTTCTATCCTTCTTCACTTCTTTCACCAAATTCACCTTAAAACCTGCATAAAATACTGAAATCAAGCATAAACCTGTCCAACTCTCTTATTTCCAAAAATATAACCAAAAGCATGATTTCAAGCTAATTTCTAAGTGTTAAAGGTTGCTTTTAGTATCAAATTTAAGCATGAAAATAACAGTCTGTCAACTGTTATTAGACATGCACATGCTTTAGTGTTCACACAATCACCCAATATCCCACAAATGCTACTTGTCATGAATGATCAATCAATTAAGCATGGATGTTCATGTGCTCATGGAATCTTTCCTCACTAGATAAAGTGTTTCACTCAAACACACAAGTGTATAAGAGGTAATCACTCATTCACTCTACTATCACAATGTCACAAGAATTTACTTTGCCTTTCATTCAACCATAATCAAATACATTCACAAGCATGCATCATCACAAGGACTTTTAAATGGCTTATAATGTGGCTGGGCTAACAAGAAAATTGGTTTTTCTAGATCAGAAAACCCTTGACTTAAGAGAATCATATGAACACAATCATTCTTACTTATTCCCAACTTTTCTTTGCATTGAGCTTTGCTTGTTCTTCTCTTTTCTTTCACTTTTTCTTTTTCTTTTCTTTTAACATACTTAGTTCTTAGCTCTTGGCTCAATGCTTTCAATTTCCCTTTCATAACTTCCCAACAACCCCAAACTTGAACATTTATCAATACCATCAGATATTTTCTACTTAACTCAAGGTAAGGCTTTTCACAAGGGGTTTTCAAATCATGTTCAAGGCTAAGGGTTCAAAGGATAGAACACATAGTGCTCTCTTTTGTGGGCTAAAATCATGCATTTGGCTAATAAAAGGGTTACCAACAAATGGCCTTGATCATATGATGCAAACAAGCAATTGATTCAATCATAGAAAACCTGGGCAAAGTCATTCATACTTTCAAAGTAATAACATTCAATCACAACAACTCTGGAGCTCAAGACCTCACATATAAGCTCATTCACATTCCACATACACATCCTGCTTAGCATCATAATCACAATCACAACATCATGCATTTGTTCACAAAGCTTGTGAACCACCTGTATAAGCATATAATGTGCACAATCTCAACATCCATCAGTATCAAAGTATCATCAAGCATTACTTATCAAACAACAATCATACGCAAACCATCATAACAGATCAAGTTCAAATTGAGTACATCAAACCCTATTCTAAAAACAAAAACAAATAAGTTCAGAACATAAAACCAACAAATGCATAAATCTTGGTCCAGTGCTGATAGCATTCATCAGTAAATGCTATCTCAGCTCCTCATCAGTCTAAGTTGTCATCTGTATCCTTCTCTTCTACCTCATCTTCAGCATCCTCAAATGCGTCATCCTCATCATCATCAGCATCCTCAAATGCGTCATCCTCATCATCATCAGGATCATCTTCATCCATCTCCATAGCTGAAGCTTTAGCTGCTCCAGCTCTGCCGCCTTGGGCCTGCTCCTCTGGCCAAGCTACTACATTATGGAACTCCTCCATAGTCCACCTGTGTGGGGGAGGCGTATCATACATTCCAACAATC
The DNA here is from genome assembly GCF_016808095.1 of Vigna angularis. Taxonomy (NCBI): domain Eukaryota; kingdom Viridiplantae; phylum Streptophyta; class Magnoliopsida; order Fabales; family Fabaceae; genus Vigna; species Vigna angularis. The sequence goes on along the minus strand of NC_068975.1, from coordinate 14,329,615 downwards.
ATCTCAGTAGTGGCCACCTGCCCTCTGTGGATAGACTGCAACTGTGCACCTATAAGAGACATATACATATCCCTCATTTGGAAAGGTTATGCTTCATGTGCTTCTGTAGATGCTTGACTTTGTGCTTGTCCTCTTTCTCTTCGAGTACGGCGTGGTGGAACTGGTTGAGCTGCTTCCTCACCTCCACAGTATTGTTTGTAATAGGCCTCATCAATTGCTTTCCTTGGCCTCTCAAATGGTGGAGCAGAAGTATCTACCCCAGCTATTTTGCATAAGTGTGTGATCAAAGAAGGATGTCCTAATGGTGCTTTGTTGTTTGTTGTGTTAGCACACATACTTATCTCATTAGCTATTACCTGCCCAATATTGACATTCAAATTCCTTATTGCACAGTAAAGGAGGAGTGCTCTGCTAAGAGTGATGTCTGAAACATGAGAACATGGCTGAATGTTGGCATGAGAAAATGTCATCCAATACTTTGCAAGAGGATTCAAGTCAGTCCTCCTAATGTTTACCACAGAACCAGTTCTGTTTCTCTGAAAATGTCCTCCAAGTATGCATAGAACACTCTCCACATCCTCAAAATCACTGCCCTCTTCCATACATAGAGCAAACTGGCACTGCTCACCAGTCCATACCATACCCAAGAAGCTGTTGATAGAGTCAGGATCATACCTAATAGTGTGGCCTCTGACATAGCCTAGGTAATCCTCAGCTGGATAATCACCAATCTTCCTTGCATTAGTGTAGAATTCTTTCACCACAGCTATATTGGCTGGTGCTGGGTATGTGGCTAGCTTTCCCCAATTCCTTCCCAACAGTTACTCTCCAAACTGAGGAGCAAAGTTAGGTATCATGCCAACTTTCCTCTCCATAAGAAGCCTCCTATCTTGTACCACCTTAAAGTGTTTCTCATGTTTGCGAGATAGGAACCTACTAGAGTGGGGTTGTTCTGGTTCCTTTTCTTTCCTTTTGGATGTCATGGTCTTCACTCTTTTGCTTGAAGAAGATGCCATTCCTACATCAAACATAGATTACAAAACCACAAGACATGTTGTTAATCATTAGTAAACCATATACAATACCCTATTTCCAAGCTAAACCACCGCTGAGGGTCAAAATTACCCCTCAGCGCCACCAGTGCATGAATCCATTACACAATGCAACAAAAATTTCAAGTCTGTCAAAGTGCCGCTCAGCGGTAATTTACCCCAAAGCGGTAATTCTGCAGATTTTTGAAAAACCTCTTTTGACTTATCCTAACTCCACCCAAATAAAATTTTCATGTTTCCAGCTTAAAATCAAACAATTCAATCGGTTCAAACATCAATTAATTCATCAAATCATGCATAGGAATCAAAACCCCTAAAAATTAATGCTTCAACAATCAAATTCATGCTCAAGAACCCTAGAATGAAAAATACTTGACTTACTTGGGTGGAGATGCTAAATGAGTAGAGAATGCTTTCAACTTGTGAAGAAATATTGATGCTCTCTCCCAACCCCAAACTTAGATGGAAAACTAGTGAGAAAGTGAGTGGAAAGGAGATTTTTTTTAAGAGGATAGAACGGAAAATTGTAGAGAACCTTTCGAAAAGTATGAAGGAGTGTGTGTGCAAATAAGAATCTGAAAATAGAGGCCAAGGCGCGACTTAGGGTATAAAAATACCCTAATGGGCTCAGGTTCCGCTAAGGGGCAACCTAAGCCCATCTGCGACGCTACTACTCAGTGGCACTTTCGTGAAGTGCTCTACTTCTTCCTAGCTTAACCTAAGTGCCTCCTACTCATGCTCCTCACTTGCTCCCTGCAATAAAACTCTCATATCACGCATGCATCCAAAGCCCTATCATGCAACTGAAGCAAAACAGACAAAAAATATAATCAATCAACTGGGTTGCCTCCCAGCTAGCGCTTGTTTAACGTCACGAGCCTGACCCAAACATCCATCAACACCCATCAGTAGGTGTCAAACCTAGTATCTTTCAGTAGATACTTCCATCTAGCATCCTTCAGAAGATGCTATACCCAAAAATTTACAGAAGTAATGTCCAAATTTATAAAAATTTACAAAACCAAAATAAAAATAAAAGAAAAATTGTCCTCAAATCACTGGAATGCCTTCCAGCAAGTGCTCTTTTAACGTCACTAGCTTGACCCAATAAAGCTCATGTTCAATCCTCATGGTTGATGTTCATATCACACCAACTCATCAACTGCTTCTGGTCCACTTTTCTGACTCTTCTGGAATGTGGAGACTCTATCTCTATCATCTCATTTTCTTTGTAGTCTTTCACAACCCACAACTTGTTTTTAAATTTCACAGGTTTACCAAGTTGGAGTCGTTCTTGCATCAAGTCATCATGGACCTTTCTTCCTTTCTCAATCTTTTCTTCTTCCTGTACCTCAAACAAAAAACAATGTTTACCTTTTACCTTTGGCTTTTCATCATTTTGGCTAGTCTGTACATCTTGATATGTAGCTTTATGACTAGTTTCTTCCTCCTGCATCTGCTCCTCTTCTTTGAAGACATCTAGAACAACTTTTTCTTCTAGGTCTTGAAATACCACTATGCCTTCATCCACATCAATGATGACTTTGGCCGTTTTCATAAACGGTCTTCCGAGAATAAGGGGTATCCTTTCATCCTCCATTTCCATCACCACAAAATCCACCAAGAACTGTAGTTTGCCTACACAAACTATAACATCCTCTGCTATACCATAGGGATTCTTTGAGGATCCATTTGCCATCAATAAATTCATCTTTATAGGCTTCACATCAAGATCACCAATCTGCTCAAGTAAGGAATAAGGCATCAAATTAACACTTGATCCTAAATCAAGTAAAGCTTTCTTTATCCTTTTCTTCCCTATAACGCATGGAATGGAGAAACCTCCTGGATCTTTTGCTTTTGGAGGGAAAGGCTTCTTTTTTACAGCTTTATACTTCTTTGTCTCATCATCTCTATGTCTTTTCTTTGTAGAGACTTCTTCCTCAGGCTTTGTATAAACTGCAATATGTTGTAATATCTCCTTAAAAGGTACATCATCATCCAACATCTTAAAATTTTTTGTAAAATCAAACTCACGATCTGTTGGAAAAGGAAGAATATCTTCACTCATTATCTCTCTTGTTTCTTTTTTTTCTTTTCTCTCTTCTTTTTCTTTCTTTTCTCTCTCTTCTTTTTCATTCTCTCTTTCTAACTCAACTATTTCAACATTTGCACTCACTCACACCTTACATTCTTCCCTGGGGTTAACCTCAGTATTATCCCCAAATTTTTTCCAAACCTTTCTTCCAACTGCTTAGTAATTTTGCCCATTTGCATCTCCAAGTTCTTAATAGCAGCATCAGTGCTCTTTTGAGTGGATTCAGTTGTCTGTATGAATTGCTGAAGAGTTTCTTCCATCCTTATTGATCTTTCATTAAGTGTAGCAATTTGTTGCCATAAGGTTGGTTGTTGTTGTTGCTTATTGAATTGCTCTGATTGTTCAGCTTTCCCACTTTGTCCTTGACCAATACTTGGGTGTGGTTTCCACCCTTGATTGAAATTCCCCTGACGGTATGGAAATTGATTGGCCATAAAGTTAACATCCTCAAAAGCTTCTACTGGAAAGGCGCATTGACCATTGATATGGTCACCACCACATAATTCACACATCTGTGGTTGAATCTGTGCAATAGTCTTTAACTCTTTTGGCAATTGTGCAAGTGCCTTTGTGAGATTCTCCAATTTTTGAGTTATTATCTTTTTCTGAGCTAGCAAGGCGTCATTGGATTGCAACTGTAGGACTCTTTTTTGTTGAATAGGAGCTCCTCTTTCACTATTCAGCTCATTATCATTAGTAGCCATTTTTCAATTATTTCCGTGGCTTCCTCTGGAGTTTTCCATTTGATATTTCCTCCAACTGAGGCGTCTAGCATCAACTTGGTTTGTGAACCAAGTCCTCCAAGGAAGAATAGGACTACTTCCACTTTGTCAAATCCATGCGTGGGAGTTTTTCTTAGTAGGCTTTTGTATCTATCCCATGCATGACCTAGTAATTCCTCCATGCCTTGCTTAAAAGATGATATCTCTTGCTTTCCTTTATTTACCTTGGACTGTGGAAAGTATTAGTTTAAGAACTTTGTGACTACATCTTCCCACTCTGTAAAGCTCCCTTCTGGAAAAGAATTCAACCAAAGCTTAGCGTTGCCTCCCAATGAGAATGGAAACAGACTAAGTTTGATTGCCTCGTCAGGCACCCCATTTATCTTCACTGTATTGCAAATTTCATTAAATGTAGTGAGGTTCTCATATGGGCTTTCATGCTACAACCCATTGAATTGGTTACTCTTCACCAGTTGGATTAATGCTGGTTTCACCTCCATATTAGCTGCATTGACCCTTGGTCTTGCTATGCTATTCAAATGCTGAGGTCCAACCACATTAGTATAATCAGCAAGAGTTCGTCTGACATTATTATTCTCCATCTCCTTAGTGCTATGGTAAGAACCTTGTGGTGAAGGTTGTAAAAGGATGTCCGGAGGAGGAAAAAGTTCTCTAGATGTACGAATTCTTCTCCTCCGTCTACTTTCGTCTAAACCTTCAAGAAGAGGTTCCGAAGTTTTCTTGCTTCTAGGTCGAATCGCCTCCTGCATACAAAAGAAAACAAATCCCTAGAAAAATTTGTTAGCACAAAAAGATATAGAAGAAATAATATGAGAGATAAGAAGATAAAAATAGAAAACAAAAAAATAAAAACAGAAAAATAAAATAAAAACAGAAAATAAAATAAAATAATAACCGAAAAATAAAATAAAATAAAATAAAATAAAAACAGAAAAATAAAATAAAATAAAATAAAATAATAACTGAAAAATATAAACAAAAAATAAAAACAGAAAATAAAAATAGAAATTCAAATTTCAAAATTCAAGTCAAAGATAATTAATAATCACACAAATGAACTAGTTAAACCACGAGTCCTCGGCAACGACGCCAAAAACATGATGACAAATTTATGAACCCCAGCAACGGCGCCAAAAATTGTTTAACCCTCGGCAAGTGTACCGAATCGTATCAAGTAATAAACTCGGTAAGACCAAGTATCGTTCTCCCAAAGGACTCACGGCCTAGTTAGTTATATGATTTGTTGATTATTTAAGACTTGTGAACAAAATCTTGTGGTTTCAAATGCAAAAGACAATAATTAAACATGTATGCATGAGTTTGATCAATGGAAAAAGAAGAACACAAACACAGAATCAATTGTATGGATGAGTATGTTGTTGGGGAAATCAATTTCATCTTATTCACTCTCATATATTTTAGGAATTCACAATTCTTTTCATCAATGTTAATGCCACTCTCTAAATTACCTTGCGAAGAAGGCCTATCCTTAATTACGAGTTCATACAATTCCTAACATCCCTAATAATTAATTCTGAAGCATAGAAGCTTAAAGGCAACCAACCTCATATCCCTATGTCTAGGCGATATTACTTTTGGGAGAAATTCCCCGAATCTAGATTTTACCGTATGTGTCCATATCACTAAAATCAATAATCATGACATCGAATGAGTTAAACAATGCATGCTTTGAGCAAAGAGGAAAAACCCTAACTAATGATGAAAGAAAGCATGTATCTCAAATAAGATGTTTAAACACTAATTCCATATATGAGAGTTTCACAAGATTACATTGATTCCCCAACAATAAGAAGAGTTTAGCTCACCATATTCATGGTGAAACTAGATGAAATACAATGAAAGAGTGAAAGAGATAGAAAAACCCTAGCAAGAGAAGAGGAGAGCCGTCACCATCTCCAATTCTACCCCCAAGGGGTGAAAAGTGTGTTTTGCGTCTTCTCCAGCCAAAGATACAAACCCTAGGAAGTCCTAAAGCTTATATACTATTCGCAATATTACAGAAAAGTGGGCCTAAGCCCAAAATACCACCGCTCAGCGGTAAACTGCCGCTCAGCGGTACTAGCGCAAAGTCAAATCTCCCCTCAGTTTCACTTTCACCCCTCAGCGGAGCCAACGTGTGTTCCTGAGTGCCGCTCAGCGGTAAACTGGCGTTGAGCGGTACTTACGGTTTCTCTTCTTTTGCACTTTTTGAGTTCTTTTATGATTCCATCTCTATCCTTCTTCACTTCTTTCATCAAATTCATCTTAAAACCTGCATAAAACACCGAAATCAAGCATAAACCTGTCCAACTCTCTTATTTCTGAAAATATGAACAAAAGCATGATTTCAAGCTAATTTCTAAGTGTTAAAGGTTGCTTTTAGTATCTATTTTAAGCATGAAAATAACAGTTTTTCAACTGTTATCAGGTTGCCGGCATCAGCCGCGTGTACCGGCGGCGAGTCTGGGCCGTGCGTGAAGAAGAGAAGGAGAGGAAGCAGAAACCCCTGTCTTTGAGCCACGCCAAATTGGAAGTTGACGAGGGAGATCTTTCTCCCTGAGGTTATTTTCGGAGAATACGATGGAGTGATTCGATGGGGAAGAAGGCATGTCTCTGTTGGTTTTAGCAAGCGGCGGCCGGCGTCATTCATGACGGTGAAGACACGTCGTGGAACAAGAGGGCTTCTCCATTGCGCGGGAAGGAAGACGGAGGGCAGAGCTGCTCTGACGGGCGTGGACGAAGGAGACGAGAAAATTCGGCGCCGCGGCCGCTGGTGGTTTTGGGCGAATCTGCTGTCGCCGGCGATGTCAAAATCGATAGAGGCGGCGGCCCGTGTGCATGTGCGGCGGAGGCGAATCCCTCCTTGGGTTGTCGTTTTCGAAGAGAGACGAGAGACAAAGAGGAAGTGGCGCCGCGGTTGGAGACGGTTCCGGTGGCGCTTGGGGTTGTCGCCGACGCCAAGACTGGAAGAGGTGGTGGCGCGGTGGCTGGTTCGAAGAAGCAGTGGCGTGGTGGCTGGTTCGAAGAAGCTTGGCGCGGCAACCAGTGGGGTCTGTGGCGGTGATCAGCGCACGGGTGGCGCCATGGTTTGCGACTAGCGGCGGCCAGTCTGGCGGAGGCGGCAGTGTGCGTGCGGAGGTGACGCCCCTTCATCGGAGTTCTTGGCTGGGAGAAGAGAGATTTGATTCGTAGTTGGCAAATGGAAAATGGAAGAATGAAGAAGGTGTGAGCATACCCCTAATGGGATTCTGAATAAAGAGTCTTTGGACCTAGCTATTGGGCCGCGGCCTTTTCCTCCTACCACATGCACAATTCCATTCACACCCCCATCTCGTTCGGGCTTAAGCCCATTTTGTTTTTGCAAACAAAAATAAAAAAAAGGAGAAAGAATTGGGCCTGAGCGCACTATTTCGGGATGCACCTCCAGTTTCATCCTTACACCCATGACAGATACAAATGAAAAAAAGGGATTTGGGCCCAAACTAAACAGCCTCAATTTTACTCCACACCTCTGGTTTTTATCTCTGCAACCCTATTCTTATTGGGATGTTCTCTTGCTTTTATTTTATTTTTATGCTTTTATTATTTGTTTCAGATTTTATTATATGTAACCCCTTGTATGATACCCCCACCCCTTTGTTTTATTTATATCTATTGGACTTGTTGTTTTGTTTTACATAAAAATTACAAAAAATTAAAAAAAAAGATAAAAGATTTAAATTACAAATATTCTAAATTAAAATATTTTAAAGGTTAAGCACATGTGTGATCGCTCGCATCGTCCTTTTGCTAAAAACCTTTTCACTTTCTTAAATAAAAATTACAAAAAAACATGTTTTAAAGGATAAGCACACGTGTGGTCTCTCGCATCTTCCTTGAGCTAAAAACCTTTTCTCTTTCTTAAATAAAAATTACAAAAAAACATGTTTTAAAGGTTAAGAACACGTGTGATCGCTCGCATCGTCCTTGTGCTAAACACCTTTTCTCTTTTTTTTTATAAAATATACAGTAAAATACATTTTTAAGGTTAAGCACATGTGTGATCGCTCGCATCGTCCTTGTGCTAAAAAACCTTTTCACCTTCTTTTTCTCAAAAAAATACTAGAAAATATAAAATATTCAAAAATAAAAAAACTAAAAACATCAACATTTTCAAACAACAAACAATTTCTCAGCTAGAACTACGTGATCCTTGATTCTCCATCAAAAGTGGAGATACGTAGGAGCAAGGCTAGTCCTTGTCAGGTTCACTTCCCAAAATTCCAAAATTATCCATAATCATTTCCAAACAAAATTCTCAAACAATTCTCCAAACAAACTTTCTCAAATAGCTTCAAAAGAACTACGTAACCATGATTTCTCATTTTGAATGAGAATACGTAGGAGCAAGGTCAATCCTTGTCGGGCCCAAAAATCTAAATAATATATTTTGTTTCTTTAGAGTTTTATTTTAGGGGATAGTTAAACATTTTGTAAACCACATCATTTTCGCGCATCTAATTAAAGGTACTGCCTTCGGGCAGGTGTTGTAGGGTGTTGATACCTTCCCTACGTGTAACCGATTCCCGAACCCAGAATCTGGTTTTCATGGACTGTGTCTTATCATTTTATGGTTTTTCCGTAGATTCCCAGAATAAACTATGGTGGCGACTCCAAAATCTCTTTTTCTAAAATTCGTTTTTTTGGATCGTCGTCCCGTCGGTTGGACATGTTGTAGCCACTAAAAGTTAATTAATTATTTGAATTTCTACTTTTCCTTTTCTAACTTATATAATAATTGACTGCAGATTAAGTCTGAGAATAAGGTCGTGTCAGTTTATTCTTTGGAAGCTGAGTTTACAAGGCCACTCTGGACTTTTGGTGCGAATTCTTATGAATTTGTTCAAAGTTCTAATCAGTTAATTGCTTGCAGTTACAGGTAATTCTAAGTCTACTACCTATAAATTTGTGTGCGTGTGTGTCCAAAATGGTAATTTAATTCAAAGTTTTACTTTTTATATGCAGCATGGAAAGTCATATCTGGGTATTGTTGATGTAGAGGGCTCAAAGCTAACTGTGATTTATTTCCCTTGCACAGACATAAATAACATATTAACTTTCAAAATTGCTTCATTGTTCTTCTCTTATGGCTTTAAATAAATTTTTGAAATGCATTCTTAGTTGTTCAAACATTTCGTTAGACATCTCGTAATGATTTCTTGTACGTAGGGAGCATCTCAGGTTCTTCCATCAGTGGCCAAGGTACTTTATTATTCCATCAAGGGTTTTAAATTACCAACTGCAACACCTAAATTATAGTGTGATTTTATATCATGTGAATTGCCTCAACGCATCTGCAACATAGCTGCATCAGGGCCAATTTTATTGGGAACAACGCCATTTTATTAGGCCTTGGGCCAATTTTCTGTAATTTTAGGAAGCTATATAAGTTTTTGGCTGAATTAGGGTTAATATCTTTGGCCAGAACGAAGCCAAATCACACTTTCTTCACCCCTTGGAGGAGGATTTTGGATGCTCAAGCTCTATTCTTCACCTTCTAGGGTTCTATCTTTCATTCTTTCATTGTTTTTCATCTAGTTTCACCATGTCTATGGTGAACTAAACCTTCATTGTTGTTGGGGAACCGATGTAATCCTTTGAAACTCTCATGTATTGAATTGGTTCTTTAATCTATATGCTTTCTTTCATTAATTGTTAGGGTTTTTCTTCTATACTCTATGCATGTTTTGTTTAACTTATTCAATTGCATGATCATTGATGTTATTTGTATGGACACATATAAGTAAATCTAGAACTGAAGAAATTCTCCCAAGAGTAATATTGCCTGAACATAGGGATAGGAGGATTGGTTGCCTTTAAGCTTCTGTGAGAATGTAATGCATGAATAATTGCTTGGGAGACAAGACATTGTAAACTAGTGATTAGGATTAGGCTTTCTTCACCGAGACATCGGGTTCAAGGTAAATTAGAAAGTGACATTAACATTAATGAAGAAAGGTGAATTCTTGAATACATGAGAGTGGATAGGAGAACTCGGTAACCCCAACAACATAATCATCCATATATTTCAATCAAGTTTTGCTTCTTTTGTTCAATTGATCAATACATGCATTCATATTTACTTTTTAGTATTTGCATTTAAATCTCAAAGAATTGGTTTTTCAAGTCTTATTTAATCAAGAAACCACACAATTGTTTAGGCCGTGAGTCCTTTGGGAAACGATACTTGGTCTTACCATTTTATTATTACTTGATACGATTCGGTACACTTGCCGAGGGTTAACAAGGTTTTGGCGCCGTTGCGGGGGACTCGTGGTTTAACTATTCTATTTGTGTGATTATTGATTAACTTTGACTTGATTTTTATCTTTTTGTTTTTGTTTTTATCTTTTTGTTTATTCTTTTTATCTTTATATCTTTCTATCTTTTTATCGTTTATCTTTTTACTTTCCTATCTTTTCGTGCTAACAATTGTTTCTAGGGTGTTGTGTTCTTGCGTATGCAGGATACAATTCGGACTAGGAGCAAGAAAACTTCGGAACCTCTTCTTGAAGGATTGGAAGAAAGTAGAAGGAGAAGGAGGATCCGAACTTCTAGAGAATTATTTCCTTCTCCGAAAACACTTCTACAACCCTCAGCACAAAGATCTAACCAGAACACTAAAGAGATGGCCGAAGAGAACAATGTTAGACGTACTCTGGCGGATTACACCAATGTTGTTGGCTGTCATTACTTTAATAGCATTGCTAGGCCGAGGTTCAATGCTGCAAACATGGAGGTGAAACCGGCATTGATACAATTGGTAAAGAGCAACCAATTTAATGGGCTATCACATGAAAGTCCATATGAGCGTCTAGCCACATTCAACGAGATTTGCAACCCTATGAAGAGGATTTCTTTTAGTAGTGGCCACATGGCACTCTAGGAATGGAGAGGATTGTGTTTTGTGAGTGGCCACATGTCCTCCCATCATTGGAGAGGATTTGTGGACACTTGTCCACTCCTTAGAAGGCCTCATTTTTGGCCAATGAGAGCAAAGGTGGGAGATCATGCTTTTAGGGTTAGGAGGAGACACCCTTGGCCTATAAATAAAGGTGCCTTCACCCTTGTATTTCATCTTTGATGTTGAGTAATGTTATGCTGCCCATTTTTGGCCATGGTACTCATCTTAGATCAAGACTAGAGCAACCCATGAGGCCCCTCTAGTCACCTTCCTCCTTGAGTTGGCCTAACCTCTCTCGAAGCCACCAAACACTCCATCACCACCATATCTCGTAGAGGCTTTGAGCTTCTACACCATTCACACATTAGCTCATCATCCTTGGACCATTTACCACCACATTTCCGCACCATTCATCCAATGAACACCCCTCCATGCACATCTCCTAGCTTTGGCCCAACCTAGCCAAGGAGGTTGCCATCAAGGGGGGTTGGTGAAGAGTTTTGTGAATGCAAATGAACTAAATTAAAACACAAATATAAAACTGATCTTAACACATAATTAAAACGGTTGGTCATTAATTCAATTACTATGCTTCCAATCACAGATCAACGACAATTACACACTACTCTAAACCAAATCCAACACGAATCACCCAACTAAGCGAAGGCTAATTCGGTCTTCAAAATTGCAAACTAAGCAAATGCAATGCACAAATCCAATCAGTCCTACACTATACAGTTTAATCAACTAAGCAAAGATTAAACACCAATTGGGAAACTAAGCGTATACCCAATCGCAAGCATAAAACAGATTGAATAATGAGCCAAGTCAGAGTAGCGGCATAACAGTTAAAGTGCAAGAGTCTCATGAATAAACTACTCTAACCTCTAATCCAACATGAATGAATCAACTAAGCGAATACCAATAATGCTATCATAATCGCGAACTAAGTGAACGCAATACATCCATTCCATCCAATGTGTTCTATGCAGATCGATCAACTAAGCGAAGATACAATCACCAATTGGACAACTAAGCATATACCCATTGCAAGAACACAATCAGATTTCATAGAATGTCAGACAGAACAAAATAAACACAAGTATAGTCCCAAACCGTGACACCACATCTATTTCTCCAATTGAAACTAAAAATAAAACCTTTGTGGGTGGCGGCGTGCAGCTACTGCTTCTAAAGGAAATGAAATGAACTGCCATCATCACCCAAAATCCATCACCGTATGACCCTTTTCTCCATAGCAAATGAATCAACACTCCTTTCCTAAAGCAAACGAATCAGCCCTCCAAAAGCATTCACCGCATGTGCACCTAATGCAACGCTGCTGCTCCCAAGACGTCACATGTGCCTGCTGCTACCCTATGAAATCAGCGCTTCCATTTGTGCTCACCATTCCAGCTCAACGTGCACCTCTTCCAGCAAAATGATTCAGCGCCTCTTTATTCAAGAGTCTCCATGTGCACACCAACGCTGCCTCCGTATTCTCCCTACATTGCAGTTGTTTTGTGCTCTCTCTTTGCTTCCACGTTCTCGTGCACAACAAATGCTCTCACTTCCAACCGTCACACTACTTCCTTTTTCTCTTTTTGCGCTACATTCTCTTTAAGCCAAATAAATCAATCTCCCCCTAGGTGGTTGATGCGTCGCACCCGATACAAATTTTATGTGCAAATAAGAATGCAGTATAGACTAGGAAGTGACTCATAGGTCGTCTCTCAAGGACCAAATGTAGTTCGAGAATTAGGTCAAACACGTAGTGGATGGGGGGGGGGGGGTTGAAAGTGTTTTTGTGATTAGAAATGAACTAAATTAAAACTGAAAATTAAATACAACCAAACATAATTGAAAACATTGAAATAAATGAACAAAGCATGAAGACCGAACTGATGGAAGAAGGTTCCAGCTTATTCTTGTCGAAGATAAAATCAACGGATCTTCTTCTAGGAACTTCTGAAATCTAAACTGGAAAGGAAGATGAACTTCATTTTTGTGGCAGTGGAAGAAGACGAATTATGATGATGACCTGAGGAAGTATAAACTATGGAACCCACTCTTCAAACGGTGTTCGGTGGCTCGATTGAAGGAGAATGGATGATTCAGTGATGAAGATAAGGTTGAAGCAGAGGAAGATTGAATTGAACAGTGGTTCGGTAATGAGAAATAGATGAAGTGGTGATAGAGAAAATGGAATGAAGGCAGAGGTTTCGGTGCTGAAATATGATGCGGATGGTGTAGAGGAATGCTAGGAATGGAAGCCTAGCTAGGGAGAGAGGCTAGAGGAAACTCTCAAGCTCTCTTTTGGTAACCTTCAATAAGAAGAAAGTTCTGGACAACATCAACAGAAAACAATTCTTTATTCAAAACAAAGGTGCCGGTTACAAGAAATGGAACAAGGTATTTAAAGGAGAAACAAAGCTCCTGGTTCACGCCTACACTTAGCTACGTTAGCTATGATGCAAGGGCCAACTGTGCAAGTGGAAAGAAAACGTGAGTGGCTACCTGGCCTATCAAACAAGAAGCTGGTGAATAAACGTGAGTGGAACAGGTGCATTTTTTACGCTGGGCGCAAACCCTCATCTGTTGAGCACTAGGCTTTCTTCAACTTCAACCAAGCTGCTGCTTGGAATGTGACTCATGTGGGCTTCCAAAGCATCTTACTATGCATCCAATTGAAGATTCCAACATTCCTCTAAGTGAAGATTTAGCTTGCTTCTTCATTCAAAATGTTTCCTTGCTTCTTGATTTATCAAGTTTCTTGGCTAGTTGATCCATGATCTCCTAGCTTTATTAGACCCTACAAAACACATATAAACATATTAAAGAGAATCCTACTAAGACTTAGAGAAAGAAAATTAGGAAAGAGTCTTTAACAGTCCTTCTTCACTTCCCTTTCTTAGCCTTAGATTAAGTTGATACTCCTTTGAATGGAATGCCCAAAATGGGTTTCCATCATACCCTCCCTCTTGAAAACCGATTTGTCCTCAAATCGGAAAGTTATAAAGAAGCACAACTTTGGTTTGTTATTTTCCTCTTGGATCAAAAATATATCTACAATAAGCATCAAATATATCTCCAATTAGTATCAATCCAAGAAAGAATTTTTTTATGGAAGTAACTTTATAATAAGGACTTTGTTTTATAGTTTTAAAGAAATATGAAAGTCCTAATTCACATGTCACTTTTCTTTTATCTTGAGTTTCTTGTATCCCTAAGGGTAACAATAACTCAAGATTTAAATTGCCATATTTTGAAGAGGGTAGTATAATGATAATTGGTGTGGCAATTGGTTGAAAAGAGAAGTTATCATGCAAAGACTTAAAGATAATTGAAGAAGAATTAAATGATTGGAAACCTTCCCTTTTTGGCTTCCTTTGAATTGTAGGAGTAGAATTTGCCATCAGTAGCAATTTCTCCTTTTCTCTCTTTTCTTTGTCTCTTCTCTCTTCTTCTTATTTTCTCTCTTCTTCTTTTCTTCTCTCATCTTCTTCTCTCTTCTCTTCTTCTCTCTTTCTCTTTTCTTCTTCTATCTTTTCTCTCAATTCCTCTTCTCTCCTTCTAGTCTCTCTCTTTCTTCTCTTATCCAAGAGTTTCTCAAGTTTTTCTTTAAATTCAATTTCCCTACTAGAGAAACCATCTAGACCTTTCATAAATGTTTTTCCCTCTTGAATGAGGTGTCCCATTAATTATAGGTCTCTCTTGGCTGAAGGAGGAACACAATTTCTTCTCATGCAAGCTCTTAGTTCATACAAATCATGAATGGAGGATTTTCTACCTTTCTTGACACTATATTGCCTATGATTCCACCACTCACTTGCATGTTCTTCTAATCTAGAAAGATATATGTTAAGAGCAAAGGATTCACTATCTCTAGCAAGAAAATGATGTATTTTATCAATTTTTCTTTCCCAACCTAAATATGTTAAAGCACTAATGTCCCTACCAAAGAATGGAATATCTTTCCTAGCTTGGCTGTACCTTTCATCCTTCCTTCTTTCTTTTTGTTCACCTTCATTTTGATTTTTCTTGTATTTGGCAAACAAGTTCCTAAGCTCACTCATTTCTATTTCTCTCTTGGTGATCATGATTTCCTCAGACATCTTTTTAATTTCAAAAGTGGATTCTTAGTTTGAAAAGGTTTAAGATTTTACCAAGAGACAATTCCAGGTAAGAGAGGTGGGCCTAGTGAGCCAAAGGCCGCTTAAATACCAAGTTTTACCTAGCCAGAATGTCTAAGGTTACTTACTTGACCATTTTCAAAGTAAGATTCACTATTGAATTTCAAAATGGACTCAAACAATCAAAATGAAAGAGTTAAAACACCTTGACTTCTAATGTAACAAAAGCCTAGAGCGTGGAAATAAGGAAATAAAGCAAAGGAAAATCCTAGGTGAGGCTTGTAGCTTTGACTAACAAGACACACTCACCGTCTACTATCAATGCAAGCAAATAAAATTGCCAAGATTGGAGAGAGCACTAAGGACCCTTCCAAGTACTTGGTCTTAATTGGCCTTTTACAATAAAAGTTGAAAGAGATCTAAAACAGGAACATTACAAATCAAATGACTCAAAGGAACTACAAAAGAAATAAAAGTGTTGGTGCCACTATGCTAATTTCGTCCACTTCTGTAGAAAATGATTAACGTGATCACATTGAGGCTTCTGGACAACTGTATTCTGCTTCTGGACAACTGTATTCTGCTACTGGAAAGCACCTAGATGGAGGCTTGGTGACCTATACATTGCCTAGTTCAATGGTCATATGAAACTGCACTTTAAGCAGACGTTGTTCAACTATTCCAGGTGCTAAAGATTCAATCTGTTCTGCTTTCTCCTTTCAGTTCAAAGAAACCTGCACTGTTACACCCCATAACCAACAAATATACTACAACTTTCCAAAATCAATTTTACTCAAGCAGAAAAACACTCAGTTCATTAGTGTCAATCAACTTGAAATGAGAAAATTGTTTGTTCTAATTGATCACCAATAATGAACCAAGCTGGTCAAAATATATAGCAGCACTAGTAAAATCAAAAAACCCAATTGGTCAAGTGTGATGAAATCTGTTTTAAGCAGTTTGGATAGACTGAAATTTGCATCTTCAATTGGAAAAACCAGTTCAAACAGGTGTTTCAAAAATCTTTTTGATCATTGGCATTGCCTTTTCAAAACAAAAACTGGGTAGACATATTGAATAACACCAATCAGATTTAAGAAATTGGACTTTTCAGCATTGGAAGCTAAAACAGGATTTTCCTCTCGGCCAAGTATTTTGGCTTCATGTGCATCCACTCAAATCCACTTTCTGAACTGTTTCAGGGTATTTTCACTCCACTAATAAATTTCTTTTGGATGATATACACGCAATCTCACCATCACTCAACTGTTTGGCTTATGTCTCAAAATTTGGCTAGTGGAGTTGCCAAATTTTCACTCTTTTTCTCACTGTAGAATGGTGTTTCAGGAAGCTATTTTTCCTTGCTGTGAAGGCACTTGGATCAAGAGCTATACAAGTTTCCACCCCTCAAGATGCTACCACTAGCATGAGCCATCATCCTAGCACAAACTCTGCACCAATAAGCATCTAAACAACACCACAAATCAGATTAAAAGTTACCAAATGACAAGGATTTTAAATTGAAACATATTTACTTTGATGAACAAAACCAGAATTCCAAGAATGACCAATCAATGAGTTTAAACCTTTAAAAACAGGTTGGCGCGTCAAAAGGAACTTATGAATGGTTCTAGAACTGATTAATAAAGCAAGAGAACCCAAAATACAAGTTGAAATCAAGGTGAAACCAAACTGTTTGATATTTCCCAAAACTGTTTGGTGAAATGCCCCAAAGAGAATCATATTTTTGTGTTTTGGGGTTTTAACTGCTTGAAACTGGATTGCACGGTTCTGCAGGCTCATTAACACTTGATATGGCTTATTTTGATAATTTATTTTTAATCTAAAACAATAAACCAGCTCTTGCTACAATCCAAATTGAAATTTGAAGATCAAATCATCAAAACAGATTCAGTTTTCAACACTGTACCAGAAAAATTTGGCTTGATTTTGGTGGTTTGAAACTCAACTTTGCACAGAAGTGGCTTAAACTCGAAATGAATCACTTCAGAAACTTTAATAAGTGATTTGAAACATGTTCAAACTCTGAAATGAGTTAAGAACAAATTGCTACTCAAATTAACCTTGCCACTTCCTAATTTAACTCAAAATATGATGGTTTAAGAAACAACTTTGCACTTAGGCCAAGATATTGCTAATTGAAATATTCTACCAACTTTTAAACACTATTTTAAACTTGCTCAACCTATCAAATCGCTCATAATTAGCAAAAATCAAAATCAGACCTTGTTATGGCCAATTTATGCAGAAAAATACTCCATCAATCCACCAAAATCAAGTTTGATTGATTCAAAAGCTATAGCAACAATGAAAATGACTCAAGAAAGTCTTAATACACTAGATCAAGCTAGAAATTATCAGCTAGAATGAATTAAATTCATATTAGACATCCAAGGATTTTTAAGCATGGTGAAAAGCTTGAAATAAGACAAAAACAATAGGTGTTTCTGGTGTATGAGGCAACCAAGCTATGCTAGATGCATTTCATTGCTTGTTATGGTTTGCCATACCATTTTCAACCTTAGACAACACCAAATAGTGGTGGACAATGCATTAGAACAGACTTAAAAGACTCAAAGAAAACTTAAACCAGAAAAGAATTTTCAATCAGATTTGAAACTTGAACCAGAGTTATAGTGATTCTGCTCATATCACCAAGGCTAGATTAAGCTCTCATTGCCTTATTTGGTTGATATATGAATTCACTTTCATATGAACTCAAGGACATCCAAAAACCAAAGCAGGAAAACCAGATTTAATGACAAATTAAAACACTGCATCAGAATTTTGAACACATGACTTTAACATACTGGAATTGAATTCTAAAGCTGGAAATGACTCAAACAAGTAAATCACTGATTAAAATGTAATGAAAATGCACGAGCACACTACTAGATGAATGAAACAGTGATGTACATCAGAATTGACCAAACAAAACTAATGAAACAATAACAACAATGATAAAACAGAACAAGAATATGGATGTAACTGTAAGACAACACGGAAATCATATAAAGACACTTAGCTCAAGCGTGGCATTCGACCACAACTCCTGATACCACATGATGGAAGAAGGTTCCAACTGATTCTTGCGGAAGATGAAATCAACAAAACTTCTTCTAGGAACTTCTGAAATCTGAACTGGAAAGGAAGATGAACTTCATTTTTGTGGCAGCGGAAGAATACAAATTATGATGATGACCGGAGGAAGCATAAACTCTAGAACCCACTCTTCAAACGGTGTTCGGTGGCTGGATTGAAGGAGAATGGATGATTCAGTGATGAAGATAAGGTTGAAGTAGAGGAAGTTTGAATTGAACAGTGGTTCGGTAATGAGAAATAGATGAAGTGGTGATGGAGAAATGGAATGAAGGCAGAGGTGTAGGTGCTGAAATATGATGCGGATGGTGTAGAGGAATGCTAGGAATGGAAGCCTAGCTAGGGAGAGAGGCTGGAGGAAACTCTCAAGCTCTCTCTCGGTGACCTTCAATAAGAAGAAAGTTCTGGACAACATCCACAGAAACAATTCTTCATTTAAATAAAAGGTGTCGGTTACAAGAAATGGAACAAGGTATTTAAAGGAGAAACAAATCTCCTGGTTCACGCCTACACTTAGCTATGTTAGCTATGATGCAAGGGCCAGCTATGCAAGTGGAAAGAAAACGTGAGTGGCTACGTGGCCTATCAAACAAGAAGATGGTGAAGAAACGTGAGTGGAACTGGTACATTTTTTACGTTGGGCGCCCCCTCATCTACTGAGCACTAGACTTTCTTCAACTTCAACCAAGCTACTGGTTAGAATGCGATTCATGTGGGCTTCCAAAGCAGCTTACTATGCTTCCAAGTGAAGATTCTGACATTCCTCTAAGTGATACTCCTTTGAATGGAATGCCCTAAATGGGTTTCCATCATGAACGGTCCTACAGATGACCGAACGGTTCTACATTGAGACCGAACGGTCTCTAAAACAAGTGAGGAAATTGGAAATGCAGTAAGATAAAGAAGCCGAACAGAATGGACAACACAGTGAATGGAAATAATACACCGAACGTAATAGACAACATAGTGAATGTAAAAAGTAAACTAAACAATGCAATAAATAAATATCCAAATGCAATTGAAGCTATTAAAATGCAATGTTGACCTGACAAATTAAATGCACGTTAGAATAAAGCTTGGAAATTGTAAAACAAAATCACCACCGATTCAAGCATCAACACAATGTAAAGAGAAGACCTCTTGGAATTTTCTTTCCCTCCCTGGACATAACCGAATGCCTATTCCAATGCAAAAATGCTGAATCCAAATGAAAGCAGTGTAAGGAAGCCCCATTTTCATGAGTTCGTGAGCTATTCTATTTTCCAGCTAGGATTGACGTGACCCTTCATCAAATCAGCACCTCAATGCAAAGTGTAAACTAAAGTAAACCTTATGCCATCATGGAAAACTAAATCAGCGTGCGTTTTTCCCCAAAGCCAAAATAAAATTTCACCTGCTACACCTCCTAAGTAAATGAACGTTTTCCTTGATTTTAAAGAAAAATGAAAGCTTCTAAAATTTCATTCTAAAGGACCTTGACCATGAAGCACTTTCTCCCTTCTAGGCGGTGACACATCCTCCTATTAAAAGCAAAAAAAATGAAATGACCCCTCCTAAAAAAAGATGCCTCCCAGGCCCCGTGCACTACTTTCTTAAACAACATTAATCATCACCGTCTCAACATTCTCAAAGAAAAGAAACATCAAAGATAATGAAGTCCACGCATCCTCTCGATTTGAGAAATTAAAATCAATGTAACAGTAGCTGAATAAAACGTGTGCACACCAACGCTGGAATCAAAATGAAATAAAGAACTAATGCCAATAAAAATGTTGGCCGAAAACAGCGTGCTTCTCTCCAATTCATCCCATGTCTCAAAACAATGTTCAAGAAAGCTAAGCAAAAGAGTGTGGCGGCTGGCTCCAGCTCTCAAGGTCGTGTGTGACTATTTTATGAGGATGGGGCCACACAAAAACCCTAGGGTGCCAAGTCATCCACCCCCACTTTTGGTCCTAGTCCATTTTTCCAAAAATTGGCCTAATCTACAAAAGTTAGTCCAAAAACATTCTTAACTACTAAATTAAAATTTATTTAATTCTAAAATGTCTATGTGGAGAGTCTTGAATTGTTTGGCATCCTTTCCTAATGGCATTCTTAACTACTAATTCTAAAATTTATTTAATTCTAAAATTTTCCCTGCAATTAATAATGCAAATAATTAGCTCAGATAATTCAAATTAATTAAAGTAAGAATTTCTGGTCAAATTAAGCATAATTAGCAAAAATGGGAAAATACTAAGTGAGGCTTAAGCACAATTCCCTAATTAAATCTAGCATAATAAGCTAAGTGAAGTCAAGAAAATATTGACTCATTAATGGCGGCTGGACCTGATAAGAGTTGAAAAACTATTATTTTTATACTTAAAATTGATATGAAAAACAACCTTTATGACTTAGAAACTAGCTTGGAATCATGCTTTTGCTTATGTTTTTGGAAATAAGAGAGTTGGACATGTTTTATGCTTGATTTCCTTGTTTTTGCAGATTTTGAGATGAATTTGATGAAAGAAGTGAAGTAGGAAAGAGATGGAATCAGAAAAGGACACAAAAAGGCACAAGAAGAGAAGAACGAAGTGCCGCTCAGCGGAAATTACCGCTGAGCGGTGTTCTTCAAGACTCGTTGACACCACTGAGGGGCAAAACTGTAGTTGAGGGGTGGAATAGAGGACGTGCACTTACCGCTGAGCGATATTTACCGCTGAGCGGCATTATTATGGGCTTAGGCTTACTTTTCTGTAATTTTTAGAATATATATAAGGTTTTAGTTGACCAAGGGTTAATATCTTTGGCAGAGTACGAAGCAGAAACACACTTTTTCACCCCTTGGAGGAGGATTTTGGATGCTAAAGCTCCTTTCTCACTTTCTAGGGTTCTATCTTTTCACTCTTTCATTGTAATTCATATAGTTTCACCATGAATATGGTGAACTAAACATTTATTGTTGTTGGGGAATCAATGTAATCCTTTTGAAACTCTCATGTATGGAATTTGTTCTTCAAAATCTTCTTTAAGATACATGCTTTCTTTCATTAATTGTTAGCATTTTTCCTCTTTGCTCAAAGCATGCATTGTTTAACTCATTCGATGTCATGATCATTTATTTTGTCGATATAGACACATACGGGGAAATCTAGATCTGGGAATCTGTCTCAATAGTAGTATAAACCTAGACATAGGAGTATGATGGTTGGTTGCCTTTAAGCTTCTGTTCACTATAATGCATGATTAATTGCTAGGGAGACAAGACATTGTAAACTAGTGATTATGATTAGGCTTTCTTCGCCGAGAGATCGGGTTTAAGGTAATTTAGAAAGTGGCATTAACGATTAATAAAGAAAGATGAATTTCTGAATACATGAGAGTAGATAGGATGAAATTGATAAACCCCAACAACATAATCATCCATATATTTCAATTCACGTGTTTTGTTTCTTCTTACCATTGATCAATCCATGCATTCATATTTACTTTTGAGTATTTGCATTTAAATCTTAATCAATCGGTTTTACAAGTCTTAGCTAATCAATAAACAACATTGCACTAGAGTCGTGAGTCCTTTGGGAGAACGATACTTGGTCTTACTAGGTTTATTACTTCATACGATTCGGTTACACTTGTCGAGGGTCTAACAGGACCACTTCCTTTATTCTCATCCAGCACCCTCTCTTCAAATGAAAAGTGTGCCCTATGTGCTTCCTAAAGCAAACCCATCAGCACACGTGGTGCTTCTTTCCAGCCCAAGCCGAATGTTCTCCTCTCCATGTGCACCCGAAAATATGAAATCCACACCTTCTCTCATTTTAGCTTAAAATATAATTGATGTGGCATTTCTCTTTAAGTCCCAAAATGTTATCCAAAATTTTCCCTACAGTCAATAATGAAAATAATAAGCTCAGATAATTCAAATTAGTTAAAATAAAATTTCTATTCAAATTAAGCACAATTAGCAAAAATGGGAAAATACTGGACATTCCAGCACAATTCCCTACTTAAATCTAGCATAATAGGCTAAGTGAAGTCAAGAAAATATGTACTCATCATGGAGTCAGAATATGAATTTATGATGTTGTGATTATTTGGCATCTGTGAGGATGATTTGATGGATCTGAATATGTTGAGAAGTCTGGAATGTTAGACAAATGGATAGAGCGATATGGAAACTGAGTTTGTGCAGGTCTGGAACGACCAACTCGCTGGGCAAGCCAAGCCCAACCCGCTGGGCGAGTTAGCTCCACTAGCTGGGAAAGTTAGCTCAACTCGCTAGGCGAGTCATACTCACTCGCTGGGCGAGTGAACCCATTCGCTAGGCGAATGGTGCGCGATTCAGCAACTTTGTTTTGGGTGTTTTAAGTTGATTTAATTCTTTTGATGAGTTTAAACATGTTTGGGAATATGTTTAATGATGAGAAATGATATGTAACTGAGTTGTATATGTTTATATGGTGATTGAATCATGATGGACGATGATTTAAATGTGAGTTGGAATGTTATTGATGTGTTGAGGTATGTATGGCATTGGATCTATGCTACTTTGTTAAGTAGGCAGATATGTTTAAGGATGTGAAATAGTATGGAAATGAGTTGTATATGTTTATACAGTGTTAAATCATGATGGACTATGATTGAAAGTGTGAATTGAATTGTTTACGATGTGTTGAGACATGTGTTGTATTGGATTTGTGCTACTTTATCACCAACACCCATCAGTAGGTGTATACAAACATAATATCCTTCAGTAGATACTCTTCCACTAACATCCATCAGTAGATGCAAATCCTTTTCATCAACACTCATCAGTAAGTGTCTGATAGCATAGTATCTTTCAATAGATACTTAATCACCTGACATCCATCAATAGATGTTGTGCTTCTTCTCTTGATGATCTTGTGCTCCTAGTACAGATTTTCGAATTTCATCCTGCAAACACTAAAGAACACTGCACTAGAGCACCCAATTAGCACAAATAGATAAAAAAGTAAAAAGAAAAAACAGAAAAAAAATGAAGAGATAGAAAGATAAAAAGGATAAAAAGATAATATAGAAAGATAGAAAAAAAATAGAAAGATAGAAGGATAAAAAGAAAAAAAAATAAAACGATAGAAGAAAGATAGAAGGATAGAAGGATAGAAAGATAAAAAGATAGAAAGAAAAAAAATAAAAAAAATTAAAAGATAAAAAGATAAAAACAAAAGAAAAATAAAAAATAAAAAAAAAGATAAAAAGATAGAAAGAAAAAAAGAAATAAAAAAGAAAAAAGATAAAATTGGAAAGATAAAAAAAATGAAAAGATGAAAATATAAAAACATAAAGAAAAAAATAAAAAGAGAAAAAGATAAAAAGAAAAATAAAAAGTGAAAAAGATAAAAATATAAAAGATGAAAAGATAGAAAGATAAAAATAAAAAAATAAAAAAATGAAAATAAAAAATAAAATAAAATGAAATAAAATAAATAAGAAGATAGAAAGATGAAAAGATAGAAAGATAAAAAAAATAAGAAGATAGAAAGATGAAAAGAAATAAAAAGATAAAAATTAAAAATAAAGTCTAATCGGTTAAGAATCACACAAATAGAATAGTTATATCACGAGTCCCCGGCAACGGTGCCAAAAACTTGATGAACAAATCTTTAATCCCCGAAAACGGAGCAAAAACTTGTTAAGACCTCGGCAAGTGCAACCGAATCGTATCAAGTAATAAACATGGTAAGACCAAGTATCGTTTTCCAAGAGACTCAGCGCACTAAATAGTTATGTGATTACTCAACTAATTAAAACTCTAAAGAAATATTTTGGGGTTTTTGAATGCAAATGCAATAAAATAAACATGAATGCAATTTGATCAATTGAGGCTAAACACAAGAATGAATGAATGAAGTTGATGATATTGTTGTTGGGGTTTAGATTTCATCTAATTTACTCTCATGTATTTATGAATTCATCTTTCTTCATTAATGTTAATGCCACTTTCTAAATTACCTTAAACCCGATGTCTCGGCGAAGAAAGCCTAATCATAATCACTAGTTTACAATGTCTTGTCTCCCTAAGAATTAATCATGCATTATAGTTAACAGAAGCTTAAAGGCAACCAACCATCATACTCCTATGTCTAGGTTTATACTACTATTGGGAGAGATTCCCCAGATCTAGATTTCCCCTTATGTGTCCATATCGACAAAATCAATGATCATGACATCGAATGAGTTAAACAATGCATGCTTTAACCAAAGAAGAAAATCCCTAACAATTAATGAAAGAAAGCATGTATCTTTAAAAGATCTTGAAGAACATATTCAATACAGGAGAGTTTACAAAGGCTACATTTTTCCTAATAACAATAAGGTTTAGCCCTACATCGTCATGGAAAAACTAGATAAACAATGGAATGACAGAATGAAAGAGATAGAAAAACCCGAGAAAGAGAAGAGGAGAGTTGTCACCATCCCCAAATCTACCCCCAAGGGGTGAAAAATGTGTTTTTGTGCTTAAGCCATCAAAAGATACAAAACCTAGGACGTGCAAGTCCTTAAATAGAACAATAAAATAACAGAAAACATGTCCAAGCCCATAAAAATGGCGCTCAACGGCACTTTTGCCGCTCAGCGGTAAGTGTGACACTGGCGCTAAGTGGAATTTGGCACTTAGCGGTGATTTCGGCACTTCAAAACTGCCGCTTGATGAACAAATCTTCAATCCCCGAAAACGGAGTCAAAAACTTGTTAACCCTCGGCAAGTGTAACCGAATCGTATCAAGTAATAAAACATGGTAAGATTAAGTATCATTTTCCCAAGAGACTCACGACACTAAACAATTATGTGATTACTCAACTAATTAAGACTCTAAATAAAATATTTTTGGGATTTTGAATGCAAATGCAATAAAATAAACATGAATGCATGAATGCAATTTGATCAATTGAGGTTAAATACAAGAAAGAATGGATGAAGTTGATGATATTGTTGTTGGGATTTAGGTTTAACCTAATTTACTCTCATGCATTTATGAATTCGTCTTTCTTTTCATTAATGTTAATGCCACTCTCTAAATTACCTTAAACCCGATGTCTCGATGAAGAAAGCCTATCCTTAATTATGAGTTCATACAATTCCTAGCATCCCTAATATTTAATTCATAAGCACAGAAGCAGAAAGGCAACCAACCCTCATATCCCTATGTCTAGGCAATACTGCTTTTGGGAGAATTTCTACAGTTCTAGATTTCCCCGTATGTGTCCATATCGATAAAATCAATAATCATGACATCGAATGAGTTAAACCATGCATGCTTTGAGCAAAGAGGAAAAACCCTAACAATTAATGAAAGAAAGCATGTATCATATAAAAGATCTTGAAGAACAAATTCAATACATGAGAGTTTAAGAAGGTTACATCTTTCCCAACAACAATAAGGTTTAGCCCTCAATCGTCATGAAATAACTAGATGAATAATGGAATGAAAGAATGAAAGAGATAGAAAAACCCGAGAAAGAGAAGAGGAGAGTCGTCACCATCCCCAAATCTACCCCCAAGGGGTGAAAAATGTGTTTTTGTGATTAAGCCATCAAAGATACTAACCCTAGGAAGACTAAAGCCTTATATAGACTTCTAAATATTACAGAAAAATAAGCCCAAGCCCATAAGAATAACAGAAGACGGGTCCAAGCCCAAAACAGATCATAAAAATTACAAAAAATTGGCCCAAAGCCCAATAAAGTGGCGCGCAGTGGTAATTATCGCTAGCGGTAAGTGCGTTTCTTCTATTTTGCCCCTCAACTGCATTTTTATCCCTCAACGGTGCCAACGCGTCCTTGAAAGTGCCGCTCAGCGGTAATTGGCATTGAGCGGTACATGCGGCTTCTCTTCTTTTGCACTTTTTGTGTCTTTTTCTGATTCCATCTTTGTCCCACTTCACTTCTTTCATCAAATTCATGTCAAAAACCTGCAAAAACAAGGAATTTAAGCATAAAACCTGTCCAACTCTCTTATTTCCAAAAACATAAGCAAAAGTATGATTCCAAGCTAGTTTCTAGTCATAAAGGTTGTTTTTTATCTCAATTTTAAGTATAAAAATAACAGTTTTTCAAATGTTATCACAAACTCAAACTTAGAACTTTGCTTGTCTTCAAGCAAAACAAAACCTGGCTCAAATGAAATAATGATACTACAATGGTCTAGCACACTAAAAAGCATTTTTTTCTCTTACGACAGGTAAATCACTCATGAATGCTCATCATAGAAAGATTAGTCAAGATATAATGATGTTTTAGACAATCAAGCTTCAACTATGGTGCTCACATAATCAAGATATACGCAACAGATGCAAGCCTCATCAACAACTAAGCAAGAATGTTAGCATAAAGTGCATGGAACTATTCCTCACCAAAGATAGTGTTTCACTCAAGCACTCAAAAGTGTATAGTGAGGTGACACTCTTACAGTCTACTATAACAAAATTGGTTTTTCTAAACAACAAAATTCCTTGAGTTAAGAGAGTGCATAATTCATTTATTCTCATTAAAGCTCAACTCTTTTTCTTCTTTTATGTGAGAAACCAATATTCAACTCATTCCCAAACTTTAATTGCATTGAGCTTAACCTTTTATTTTCTTTCTTTTCTTCTCCTATGCTTTTTGCTTTCGCTTTTTGCTTTTGCCCAATGCTTTTTAATGAATTTCACAAAGTTCTTTCCGGTTTCTCACCACCCCAAACTTAACCATTCTCCATTACCACAAAACATACCCTACTTAACTCAAGGTAAGGATTTCAAAAAGGGTTTTTCCACGTATCAAATTTAGGCTCAAGGTGCAAAGGTTAGAGAAAACATTGATCTTTATTGGGTTCACCTATAAACATTGGCTCTAAGGGAGAAGAAAAGCATGGCCTTGATCATTTTTAACAAGCAAGCAAGTGTTTCAATCATAGAAAATTAGGCAAAATCAATCATGCTTCCAAAGCAATAGCACTCAATCAATCAAAAACTCTAGAGTCTAATCTCTCACAAGTTAACTCAAGTTCCACAATTTGATAAACATCTTTCCCAACATATTAATCATGCATATGTTTTTTAACAAAACTATGAGCAACCACCATCTATGCTTAAAAAGCCTCAACAATCATTAACTCAACATGCATCATAGAACAATAGAGCAAACACAAGAATATTACTCATCACAAACAATTTACCACATCATACCAACCATTGTGATGAACAAATTTGTAAGCACCAAATTATGATGTCACAAACTTGTTTCACAATCGGCAAGTATGACCGAATCGTTCAAGTAATAAACTTGGTAAGACCAAGTATCGTTTTCCCAAAGGACTCACGGCCTAGTTTAGTTATGTGATTTGTTGATTAGCTAGGACTTACAAACGAAATATTTGGATTTTATATGCAAGACGAAAAGTAAACATGTATGCATGAATTGATCAATGGCAAAGACAAAAGATAAACACTTTCAAGGAAATATATGAATGAATATGTTGTTGGGGTCAATTTCATCTCATCCACTCTCATACATTTTAGGAATTCAACATTCAAATCATCATTGTTAATGCCACTCTCTAATGTACCATTCTAGATGGCTTCTCCCTAATCA
This sequence comes from Vigna angularis, assembly GCF_016808095.1. NCBI lineage: Eukaryota > Viridiplantae > Streptophyta > Magnoliopsida > Fabales > Fabaceae > Vigna > Vigna angularis. The sequence continues at coordinate 14,301,929 of NC_068975.1, read as the reverse complement.
AATAGTTCATACAATTCCTAGCATTCCTAATGATTAGTTCATGAGTGCAGGAGCTTAACGACAACCAATATAATATTGTCAGTATAATATTGGGAGAAATTCCCCGGATCTAGACTTCCCCGTACGTGTCCGTATCGACAAAACCAATAATCATGCAATAGAATGAGTTAAACAATGCAAGCATTAAGCAAAGAGGAAAAACCCTAACTAATGATGAAAGAAAGCATAAGTCTTAGATTAAGATGCAAGCATAAATTCCATATATGAGAGCTTCAAGAGATTACATTGATTCCCCAACAAACATACAAGGTTTAGTTCACCATATTCATGGTGAACCTAGATGAACAATGAAAGAATGAAAGAATAAACCCTAAAAAGGTGAAGAGGTAGCCTGAGCATCCAAGATCCTCCTTCAAAGGGGTGGAAGAAAGAGTGTTTGCCTCGTTTCTGCCAAAGATACCTAACCCTAGGACGTGCAAGTCCTTATATACTATTCTAGAGTTACAAAAGATTACAAAAGCCCAAGCCCAAAAAGTGCCGCTCAGCGCTATTTACCGCTCAGCGGTGGTTGCGTGACTCGTTTCTTCCCCTCAGCGGCCATTTTGCCCCTCAGCGTGACTCCCGCAACCTCCTGAGTGCCGCTCAGCGGTAAAATACCGCTGAGCGGTGCCTTCGACTTCTCTTTTTGCACTCTTTCTTGTCTTTTATAATTCCACTTCTCTCCTTCTTTACTTCTTTCACTAAATTCACCTCAAAACCTGCACAAAAACACTCAAATCAAGCATAAACCTGTCCAGCTCTCTTATTTCTGAAAATATAGATAAAAACATTGATTTCAAGCTAGTTTCTAAGTCTAAAGGTTGATTTTAATATCAATTTTAAGCATGAAAATAACAGTTTTTCAACTGTTATCACAACCCCAAACTTAGAACTTTGCTTGTCCTCAAGCAAACAAAATGTAACTCAATCTCTAACCAATTCATATGATGGTTCACTCATTCAAAAATTCTCTTTTCAAGATAAGTAACAACTTCACTCAAACTTATGACCAAGAGTTCAATCAAGATGTGCACATGCTTTTAGTGATCACAAAGTCATTTAGATTCCAACAAATGCTATTTTTCATGAATGATCAATCAATTAAGCATGGATGTTCATGTGCTTATGGAATATTTCCTCACTAGATAAAGTGTTTCACTCATCACACAAGTGTATAAGAGGTAAAGTGTTTCACTCATTCACTCCACTATCAAAATGTTACATGAATCAACTTTGCCTTTCATTTTACCACAATCAAAACAATCACAAGCATGCATCATCAAAAGGACTTTTCACTGGCTTATAATGTGGCTGGGCTAACAAGAAAATTGGTTTTTCTGGATCACAAAATCCTTGAGTTAAGAGAATCATCACAACACAATTTTTCTTATTCATTCCCAACTTTCTTTTGCCTTTGCTTTTGCATTGAGCTTTACTTCTTTTTCTTTTCTTTTCTTTTTCTTTGCATATTCTTACTTTTTAGCTCTTAGCTCAATGCTTTTTATGTTTTCCCAACAACCCCAAACTTGAACATTTAACAATACCACACAAGATCTTCTACTTAACTCAAGATAAAGATTTTCAATCAAAGGTTTCAAGTGTACGTTCAAGGCTAAGGGTTCAAAGGATAGAACATAATGTGTTCTCTTTTAGTAGGCTAATTTTATGTATTTGGCCAATAAAAAGGGTTTCAATAACACGGCCTTGATCATATGATGCAAAACAAGCAATTGATTCAATCATAGAAAACCTGGGCAAAATCATTCATGCTTTCAAAGTAATAGCATTCAACAATAACAACTCTGGAGCTCAAAACCTCACATATAAGCTCATTTACATTTGACATACACATCCTGCTTAATTTCACAATCACAATCATGATATCCTGCATTTGTTCACAAAGCTTGTGAATCACCTGTATAAGCATTTTAATGTGCACATCATCTCAACATCAATCAATCAATAAGCATCATCAAGCATTACTTATCAAACAATCACAGTTAATAGCAAACCATCACACAAACCAGGTTTTCAAGAGAGTACATCAAACCCTAATCTAAAACCGAAAACAAATAAGTTCAGAAAACTTAAACCGCAAAAGCATAATCATATGATAGCATTCATCAGTAAATGTTATCTCAGCTCCTCATCAGTCTGAGCTGTCCTCTGTATCTTCCTCTTCCTCCTCATCTTCATCTTCATCAAATGCATCTTCCTCCTCAGCTTCATCTTCTTCCATATCTCTTGCTGAAGCTTCAGCTGCTCCAGCTCCTCCTCCATATACTGGTTCTTCTGGCCAAGCTACGACATTATGGAATTCATCCATAGTCCACCTGTGGGCTGGAGGATTATCATACATCCCCACTATCATCTCAGCAGTGGCCACCTGCCCTCTGTGAATGGACTGCAACTGAGCACCTATAAGAGACATGTACATGTCCCTCATCTGGAATGGTTCTGCTTCATGCGCATCAGCAAATGTCCGGCTCTGTGCTGGCCCTCTCTCTCTACGAGCATGGCGTGGTGGGACTGGCTGAGCTGCATCCTCACCTCCACAGTACTGTCTATAATAAGCCTCATCAATAGCTTTTCTTGGCCTCTCAAATGGTGGAACAGAAGTATCCACCCCAGCTTGCTTGCAAAGGTGAGTGATCAAAGAAGGATGTCCTAGTGGTGCTTTGTTGTTCGAGGTGTTAGCACATACACTGATTTCATCAGCTATTACCTGCCCAATATTAACATTCAAGTTTCTGATAGCACAGTAGATGAATAGTGCCCTGCTGAGAGTAATATCTGACACATGTGAACATGGCTGAATGTTGGCATGAGAAAATGCCATCCAATACTTTGCAAGAGGAGTCAAATCTGTCCTCCTAATGTTAACCACTGCGCCAGATCTATTCCTTTGGAAGTGTCCTCCAGGTATACACATTACTCTCTCAACATCCTCAAAGTCAGCACCTTCCTCCATGCTAAGAGCAAACTGACATTGCTCACCAGCCCACACAGTATCCAGGAAGTTATTGATAGAATCAGGATCAAACCTGATAGCATGGCCTCTGACATAGCCCAAATAATTCTCAGCTGGATGATCACCAATCTTCTTTGCATTGGTGTAGAATTCCTTGACCACAGCTATGTTGGCAGGTGCTGGATAAGTGGCTAGCTTTCCCCAATCATTCCCTAACACTTGCTCTCCAAATTGAGGAGCAAAGTTAGGTATCATTCCAACCTTTCTCTCCATTAGAAGTCTCCTGTCCTGAACCACCCTAAAGTGCTTCTCATGTTTCCTAGAGAGGAACCTGCTAGAGTGGGGTTGCTCTGGTTCCTTTTCTTTCCTCTTAGTTGCCATGGTTTTCAATCTCTTTCCTGAAGAGGATGCCATTCCTGCATTCAAAACACAAACCAAAACCACAGAACATGATGTTAATCATTAGTAAAACACAGAACACAACTCCTTTCGAAGCTAAGCCACCGCTGAGGGCCAGAATTTCCCCTCAGTGCCACCAGTACCACGCAACAAACCAGAAAAATCAAATCTGGTAGAGTGCCGCTCAGCGGTAAATGCCGCTCAGCGGTGACTCTGCAGATTTTTGAAAATCTTGTTTTGAAGCTTTCCTAACTCCACCCAAATGCAATTTTTATATTTCCAGTTCATAATCATGCAGTTTAATCGGTTCAAACATCAAATATATCATCAAATCATGCATAGAAATCAAAACCCCTAAATATTCATGCTTTGACAATCACATTCAAATTCAAGAACCTAAAATGAACCAAATGCATTTTACTTACTTGGGTGGAGATGCTAGATGATATGAGAATGCTTCCAAACTAGAATGCTCTCTTCCAACCCCAAACTTTGATGGCACACTAGTGAAAAAGTGAGTGAAAGAGAGATTTTCTAAAGAGGGAAGAGTGAAAAGATGTGGAAAACCTAAGAGAATGTGTGTGGAAGTGTTTGTGCAGAGAGAAGCCAGAAAATAAATCCTAAAACGCAGCTTGGGGTATAAAAATACCCTAATGGGCTCGGGTCCCGCTAAGGGGAACTTAAGCCCATCTGCGATAGTACCGCTCAGCGGTAATTGCCGCTCAGCGGCACTTTCGTGAAGTGCTCCCCTCCTTCTTTTCTTGACCTACGTGCCTTCCCTACATGTCCCTCATAGGTTCCCTGCAATTCAATGTTAAAAATGCTTATGCAAAAACTAAAAATAAACAAACAAACAATCAACTGGGTTGCCTCCCAGGTAGCGCTTGTTTAACGTCACGAGCCTGACCCAAAATCCACCAACACCCATCAGTAGGTGTTTCAACATAGTATCCTTCAGTAGATACTTAACCACCTAGCATCCTTCAGTAGATGCTATCTCCAACAAAATAGTTACAAAATAAAGTCCACAACTTAAAAATTACAAAACCAAAATAAAATCAAAAGTTCTTAAATCACTGGGTTGCCTCCCAGCAAGCGCTCTTTTAACGTCATTAGCTTGACCCAAACTCGAGTTCCTTCTTCTTTTTCTTCTTTCTACTGAACTTCTTCAGAAATTTGATCAAACCAGGAACCTGTTGCAATGTCTCAATCATAGGAACTTTAATCTCCAATTTCTTGAAGATTTCCATAAAGCACTTGAACTTCTTTTCCTTCCTACGATTCTTCTTTAGATGAGGATGTGATTTTTCATATGATTTCTTCTTCTTTCCTCTCATCTTATTTTTCTTCCTTTTTCTCTCCCTCAATTTTCTCTTTTTCTTTTCTTTTATTTTTTTATTCCCTTTTCTTTTTCTTTTCAACTTCTTTATTTTCACACAAATCTTCTTTCTCTCTTCTCTCTCAACCACTTCTTTCTCTTTTTCTTCATCTTTATTTTTCTCACTCAACTCTTCTTTCTCTTTTCTCTCTATCTTTTCCGCATCTCCCTCTATTCTTTTCTCATCAAGAATCTTGTCACTTTCAGTGACATTGGTTTGCCCTTCCTCCTTAAGGTTAACTTCAGTATTAACCTCATCATCCAATCTCTGATTAATGTAACGAAAGTGCATCTCCATCCTTTTACATGATTCTTCAATGCTTTTCTGAGTAGAGTCGGAATTTTTCAAAAATCGTTGAAGGGTGTCCTCCAACCTATCCAAACTTCCTGATAGAAAGGGTTGTTGCTGCCATTGTTGTTGTGGTTGGTTCTCAAATTGTCCGGCAGCTTGCCAAAATTGGCTTTGATCCATGCTTGAGTGAGGTTCCCACCATTGGTTGAGATTACTTTGGTAGAATTGAGTGCCCATATAGTTAAATTCTTGACCAAATTGCATTATGCACAAAAAGATATAAAAGAAGATATAAGATTCAGAGAATAAAATAATTTAGAAGATAGAATCAAATAAAACCTAATCTAAAAAAAATAAAATCTAACCTAATCTAAAAGATAAAATAAAATCTAATCTAAAAAAATAAAATCTAACCTAATCTAAAAGATACAATAAAATAAAATCTAATCTAACCTAATCAAATAAAATAAAATAAAAACAGAAAAAATAAAAACAGAAATTCAAAAGTAAAGTCAAAGATAATCAATAATCACACAAATTAACCAGTTAAACCACGAGTCCCCGGCAACGGCGCCAAAAACTTGATGAACAAATTTGTAAGCACCAAATTATGATGTCACAAACTTGTTTCACAATCGGCAAGTATGACCGAATCGTTCAAGTAATAAACTTGGTAAGACCAAGTATCGTTTTCCCAAAGGACTCACGGCCTAGTTTAGTTATGTGATTTGTTGATTAGCTAGGACTTACAAACGAAATATTTGGATTTTATATGCAAGACGAAAAGTAAACATGTATGCATGAATTGATCAATGGCAAAGACAAAAGATAAACACTTTCAAGGAAATATATGAATGAATATGTTGTTGGGGGTCAATTTCATCTCATCCACTCTCATACATTTTAGGAATTCAACATTCAAATCATCATTGTTAATGCCACTCTCTAATGTACCATTCTAGATGGCTTCTCCCTAATCAAATAGTTCATACAATTCCTAGCATTCCTAATGATTAGTTCATGAGTGCAGGAGCTTAACGACAACCAATATAATATTGTCAGTATAATATTGGGAGAAATTCCCCGGATCTAGACTTCCCCGTACGTGTCCGTATCGACAAAACCAATAATCATGCAATAGAATGAGTTAAACAATGCAAGCATTAAGCAAAGAGGAAAAACCCTAACTAATGATGAAAGAAAGCATAAGTCTTAAATTAAGATGCAAGCATAAATTCCATATATGAGAGCTTCAAGAGATTACATTGATTCCCCAACAAACATACAAGGTTTAGTTCACCATATTCATGGTGAACCTAGATGAACAATGAAAGAATGAAAGAATAAACCCTAAAAAGGTGAAGAGGTAGCCTGAGCATCCAAGATCCTCCTTCAAAGGGGTGGAAGAGAGAGTGTTTGCCTCGTTTCTGCCAAAGATACCTAACCCTAGGACGTGCAAGTCCTTATATACTATTCTAGAGTTACAAAAGATTACAAAAGCCCAAGCCCAAAAAGTGCCGCTCAGCGCTATTTACCGCTCAGCGGTGGTTGCGTGACTCGTTTCTTCCCCTCAGCGGCCATTTTGCCCCTCAGCGTGACTCCCGCAACCTCCTGAGTGCCGCTCAGCGGTAAAATACCGCTGAGCGGTGCCTTCGACTTCTCTTTTTGCACTCTTTCTTGTCTTTTATAATTCCACTTCTCTCCTTCTTTACTTCTTTCACTAAATTCACCTCAAAACCTGCACAAAAACACTCAAATCAAGCATAAACCTGTCCAGCTCTCTTATTTCTGAAAATATAGATAAAAACATTGATTTCAAGCTAGTTTCTAAGTCTAAAGGTTGATTTTAATATCAATTTTAAGCATGAAAATAACAGTTTTTCAACTGTTATCACATTGTAGCACAATTCATGAAACCAAGTACATAAAAAAAATTCAAATAAACAAAAAAAATCCTCATCCTGCAGCATCCATCAGTAGATGCTCTCATATGAATCTTCCAGCATCCATCAGTAGATGTGAATCCTTATCATCAACATCCATCAGTAGATGTTAATCTTTCTCATCTTCATCGGCATCCATCAGTAGATGCCTTTAGTAGCATCCATCAGTAGACCCTCTCATTCATCACCCTCATCATAGCAGCATCCATGAGTAGATGTTGTCATTCCTGCAAAGTAAATTCAAATCCAAAAGAAAAAGTCAGAAATTGGGTTGCCTCCCAATAAGCGCTTGTTTAACGTCACGAGCTTGACCCAAAATCCTCCAACATCCTTCAGTAGACGCATATCTTTATCACCAACACCCATCAGAAGGTGTATACAAACATATCCTTCAGTAGATACTCTTAATCACCTAGCATCCATCAATAGATGCTAATCCTTTTTATCAACACTCATCAGTAAGTGTCTGATAGCATAGTATCCTTCAGTAGATACTTAATCACCTGACATCCATCAGTAGATGTTGTGCTTCTTCTCTTGATGATCATGTGCTCCTAGTACATATTTTCGAATTTGATCCTGCAAATACTAAAGAACATTGCACTAGAGCACTCAATTAACACAAACATATAAAAAAGAAAAAACAAAAATAGAAAGATAGAAAGATAAAAAAATAAAAAAAAAATAGAAAGATAGAAGGATAGAAAAAAATAAAAAGATAGAAGAAAGATAGAAGGATAATAAGATAGAAAGATAGAAATATAAAAAGATAAAAAGAAGAAAAAAATAAAATAAAATAAATAAGAAGATAGAAAGATGAAAAGATAAAAAAATGAAAAAGAATAAGAAGATAGAAAGATAAAAAAATAGAAAGACGAAAAGAAATAAAAAGATAAGAAGATAGAAAGATGAAAAGATAGAACGATATAAAGAAAAGATAGAAAGATATTAAGAAATAAGAAGATAAAGTCTAATCGATTAAGAATCACACAAATAAAATAGTTATACCGCAAGTCCCTGGCAACGGCGCCAAAAACTTGATGAACAAATCTTCAATCCCCGAAAACGGAATCAAAAACATGTTAACCCTCAGCAAGTGTAACCGAATCGTATCAAGTAATAAAACATGGTAAGACCAAGTATCGTTTGCCCAAGAGACTCACGACATTAAACAGTTATGTGATTACTCAACTAATTAAGACTCTAAAGAACATATTTTTGGGATTTTGAATGCAAATGAAATAAAATAAACATGAATGCAATTTGATCAATTGAGGTTAAACACAAGAAAGAATGGATGGAGTTGATGATATTTTTGTTGGGGTTTAGATTTAACCTAATTTACTCTAATGCATTTATGAATTCGTCTTTCTTTTCATTAATGTTAATGCCACTCTCTAAATTACCTTAAACCCGATGTCTCGGTAAAGAAAGCCTATCCTTAATTATGAGTTCATACAATTCCTAGCATCCCTAATAATTAATTATGAAGCACAAAAGCTTAAAGGCAACCAACCCTCATATCCCTATGTCTAGGCAATACTGCTTTTGGGAGAATTTCCCCAGTTCTAAATTTCCCCGTATGTGTCCATATCGACAAAATCAATAATCATGACATCGAATGAGTTAAACAATGCAATGTTTGAGCAAAGAGGGAAAACCCTAACAATTAATGAAAGAAAGCATGTATCATATAAAAGATCTTGAAGAACAAATTCAATACATGAGAGTTTAAGAAGGTTACATCTTTCCCAACAACAATAAGGTTTAGCCCTCAATCGTCATGGAAGAACTAGATGAATAATGGAATGAAAGAATGAAAGAGATAGAAAACCCGAGAAAGAGAAGAGGAGAGCCGTCACCATCCCCAAATCTACCCCCAAGTGTGTTTCTGTGCTTAAGCCATCAAAAGATACTAACCCTAGGAAGACTAAAGCCTTATATAAACTTCTAAATATTACAGAAAATTAAGCCCAAGCCCATAAGAATAATAGAAAACGGGTCCAAGCCCAAAAAAGATCATAAAAAATACAGAAAATTGGCCCAAAGCCTAATAAAATGGCGCTCAACGGTAATTACCGCTCAGCGGTAAGTGCATTTCTTCTATTTTGCCCCTCAGCTGCATTTTTACCCCTCAACAATGCCAATGGGTTCTTGAAAGAGCCGCTTAGTGGTAATTGGCGTTGAGCGGTACTTGCGGCTTCTCTTCTTTTGCACTTTTTGTGTCCTTTTCTGATTCCATCTCTGTCCCACTTCACTTCTTTCATCAAATTCATCTCAAAAACCTGCAAAAATAAGGAATTTAAGCAAAAAACCTGTCCAACTCTCTTATTTCCAAAAACATAAGCAAAAGTATGATTCCAAGCTAGTTTCTAGTCATAGAGGTTGTTTTTTATATCAATTTTAAGTATAAAATAACAGTTTTTCAACTGTTATCACCGCTCACCGCAACTTTTTCTGTACTCTGGTTGACTTTTCTGCATTCCAACCATTCTGTACTTTAACTCATCTTTGAAATCATTCCAATAACCTACAAAATCAAGGGAATCTAGCACAAAACCATTGAATTTACCTTCAACTCTCTTATTCACAAAACTAAAGCAAAAACATGAGTTAAAGCAAGTTTCTAAGTCAAAAAGGAGTGATTGATTATCAAAATTAAGTATAAAAATAACAGTTTTTCAACCGTTATCACAACCCCAAACTTGAAACTTTGCTTGTCCTCAAGCAAAATGTAACTTGGCTTAAACAATATACCCATACTACAATGGTTTAGAACACCAAAAAGCATTTTCCTTTAGGACAAGTAAATCCCTCATGAATGCTCATCATAGAAAGATTAGTCAAGATATAATGATGCTTTAGCCAATCAAGCTTCAACTATGGTGCTCACATAATCAAGTACTTCCCACAATCAAAAATCAACAAACGGAAGTAGGAAATTTCTTCTTTTAGACAAGGCATGGAGGAAACGCTAGGTCAAGCATGGGATAGATACAAGAGCCTGTTGAGAAAGACGCCCACTCATGGCTTTGATGAAGCAACAGTAGTCATTCTTTTCCTTGGAGGTCTTGGTTCACAAACCAAATTGATGCTAGATGCCTCAACTGGAGGTAATATCAAATGCAAGACTCTAGAGGAAGCTTTTGAATTGATAGACAACATGGCTACTAATGACAGCAAGATACATAGTGAAAGAGGAGCTCCAACTCAACAGAAGGGAGTCCTACAATTGCAATCTCATGATGCCTTGCTTGCACAAAATAAAATCATAACTCAATAGTTGGAGTATTTAACAAAGACACTCGCTCAGTTGCCAAAGGAGTTGAAGAACGTGTCACAGGTTCAACAAAAACTTTGTGAATTGGGTGGTGGTGACCATATCAATGGTCAATGTGCTTTTCCAGTGAAGGCCCTAGAATATTTCAATTTTATGGCCAATCAATTTCAAATTCAATTTCAATATCGCCAAGGGAACTTCAACCAAGGGTGGAAACCTCACCCAAGCATGGGTCAAATTAATAGACCACAACAACAACCATCACTATAACAACAAGTATCTGCGCTAAATGAGAGATCAACAAAGCTTGAAGAAACTCTTCAAAATTCAGGTGACTATCTTCAATCACAAGAGCCCTGAAGCTGCAATTAGAAATCTAGAGATATAGGTTGGCCAAATGGCTAAGAAGTTGGACGATATGCCTGACAAGAATTTTGGGGCTAATACTGAGGTTAACCCTAAGGAAAAGTGTAAAGCTATTGTGAGTATACGTGATGAGAGGGTGGACAAAAAGAAAGAGAGGGTTGAGTTAGAAAAGAGAGACGAAAAAGAAGAAATAAAAGGTGAGGATGAGAGAAAAGAGAAAGAAAAGAAGAGGAGAGAGAAAAATTGTGAGAAAAGTGAAAGAGTTCTTCCTTATCCTAAGGGGAGTGAAAAATTTGATAAACAGAGACAACATAAGCGTTTTAAAGAGATCTTCAAGCAATTGGAGATTAAAATACCTTTGACAGAGGCACTACAACAAATTCCTTCTTATGCAAAGCACATGAAGCAAATCCTCGCAAAGAAGAGATATCTAGAAGAGGAAACTAGTGATGAACAAGGAGATTGCAAAGCTATTTTGGAGAAACCACTTCCTCCAAAAGTGAAAGATCCAGGAAGTTTTACTATTCCTTGCGTCATTGGGAAGGAAAATATAAGGAAAGCCTTAATTGATTTAGGGTCAAGCATTAGTTTGATGCCCTTATCTATGCTTGAGAGGATTGGTGATCTTGAAGTCAAGCCAATAAAGGTGACTTTGCTTATGGCGGATGGGTCTTCAAAGAAACCCTATGGTGTACCGGAAGATGTTGTGGTTTGTATAGAGAAACGTAAATTCCTGGTGGACTTTGTGGTGATGGAGATGGAGGAAGATGAGAAGATCTCAATTATTCTTGGAAGGCCGTTTATGAAAACGACAAAAGTCATCATCAATGTAGATGATGGGATGATAGTGCTTCAAGACCAAGAAGAAAAGGTGATCTTTAATGTCTTCAAAGCTGAGCAACAAATTCAAGAGAAGGAGACTATTCAAAAAGCTACAAAGCCAACCATCAAAGGTAAAAATTGTTTCTTGTCACAAGTTAGGGAAGAAGAAAAAGATGGCAAAGGAAGGATGGTTCATGATGACTTGATGGATGCACAATTCAAACTTGGCACATTGGTAAGATTCAAGAACAAGTTGTGGATTGTGAAAGATTTCAAAGATAATGGAGTGATAGAGATTGAAGCTCCATATTCAAGAATCAAGAAGGTGATCCAAAAGCAATTGATGAGTGGGTGTGATGAAAGCAAGAGGATTATCAACATTAAAGAGGGAACTTGAGCTTTATTGGGTCAAGCTAATGACGTTAAAGGAGCGCTTGTGATGACAAATTTATGAACACCGAAAACGGTGCCACAAACTTGTTTAACAATCGACAAGTGTGACCGAATCGTATCAAGTAATAAAACTAGGTAAGACCAAGTATCATTTTCCCAAAGGACTCACGGCCTAGTTAGTTATCTAATTTGTTGATTATTTAAGACTTGTGAACGATTGATTGTAGGTTTTTAATGCAAAAGACAGTAATTAAACATGTATGCATGAATTTGATCAATGGCAAAAAGAGTAAAACAAACACGTAATGAATGATATGGATGAGTATGTTGTTGGGGTTATCAATTTCATCTTATCCACTCTCATATACTTTAGGAATTCATCAATATTTTCATCAATGTTAATGCCACTCTCTAAATTACCTTGTCAAGAAGGCCTATCCTTAACTACGAATTCATACAATTCCTAGCATTCCTAGTAATTAATTCTGAAGTGCAGAAGCTTAAAGGCAACCAATATGTTATTGGGAGAAATTCCCCGAATCTAGATTTCCCTGTACGTTCCCATATCGACAAAATCAATAATCATGGCAATGAATGAGTTAAACAAAGCAAGCATTAAGCAAAGAGGAAAAACCCTAACTAATGATGAAAGAAAGCATAAGTCTTAAAGTAAGATGTTAAAACATTAATTCCATATATGAGAGTTTCACAAGACTACATTGATTCCCCAACAATACAAGGTTTAGTTCACCATATTCATGGTGAATCTAGATGAACAATAATGAAAGAATGGAAGATAAAACCCTAGAAAAGTGAAAAGGTAGCCTGAGCATCCAAGATCTTCCTTCAAAGGGGTGGAAAAGAGAGTGTTTGCTTCGTCCCAGCCAAAGATACAAACCCTAGGAACACCTAAAGCTTATATACTGTTCGTAATAATACAGAAAATTAGGCCCAAGCCCAAAATAGTGCCGCTCAGCGGTAAACTACCGCTAAGCGGTAAGTGCGTGAGTTGGTTTCCTTCCCTCAGCGACCTTTTCACCCCTCAGCGGAGCCAACGTGGGTTTCTGAGTGCCGCTCAGCGGTAAACTGCCGTTGAGCGGTAGTCGCGGCTTCTCCTTTTGCACTTTTTGATGTCTTTTCTGATTCCATTTCTATCCTTCTTCACTTCTTTCACCAAATTCACCTTAAAACGTGCATAAAACATTGAAATCAAGCATAAACCTGTCCAACTCTCTTATTTCCAAAAATATAACCAAAAGCATGATTTCAAGCTAGTTTCTAAGTGTTAAAGGTTGCTTTTAGTATCAAATTTAAGCATGAAAATAACAGTTTTTCAACTATTATCAGCTTGCTGGGAGGCACCCAAGTGATTTGAGAACATTAATTTCTTTGAATTTATTTATTTTGGGTGATGTAATTTGAAACTTTGGAACATTGTTATATTTGGATTTAGCATCTACTAAGGGATGCTAGGTTGGTGAGTATTTACTGAAGGATACCCAGAAGTTACACCTATTGAAGGGTGATGGTAAGATATGCACCTACTGATGGGTGTTGGAAGATTTTGGGTCAGGCTCGTGACGTTAAACAAGCGCTACCTGAGAGGCAACCCAGTTGATTGAATTTGTTTTGGTTTGTTTGTTTTGGTTTTGTTCTAATTGCATTATAGGGTTTGAATGTTGTAGGTTTGAGTGGTATGAGAGACTAAGTGCATTGATTAAGTGAGAGTTTATGGAGTGAGTGAAAAATTTATAAGAGTTGAAAAATTGAGAGTTCATGTTGAGAGGCATTGGTAAAGGACGCTTAGGGAAAGCTAGGAAGAAGGAGCATGGGTGTCGCGTATGTCGCTCAACGGTAGCTACCGTTGAGCGCGAACGCTGCAGATTTTTCTGTTTAGGTTTATAAAATTTGGGCTTAGCGGGATTTGACCCATTAGGTCTTTTCCATACCCTAGGGTGCGTCTTGGCCGCCACTTTCAGATCCCACTCGTCCCAAACACTCTCAAGCACTCTACAGAGAGTTCTCTCCATTTTTCTCTTCTTCCCCCTTCACAAAACCTCTCTTTCAACCATTTTTGCATCAAGTTTCCATCCAAGTTTGGGGTTGTGTGAGAGATTTGCTGTTAGGGGCTGATTTCTTCACATTCCTAGAGCATTCTACATATATGTAGCATCTCCACCCAAGTAAGTACATGTGTTTTACATTCTAGGATTTTTGAAAGCATGAATTGGGATGAACATGGTTGTCTAAGCATGATTCTTAAATGATTTTGATTTTTATGCATGATTAGTTGAATTAATCACTGTTTGGACCGATTAAATTGTTTGATTTGGGACTGGAACTAGGAAGAATGCATGTGGGTGGAGATGAGAAGCATTTTTTGGCAATTTTGGAAAATTTGCAGAAACGCTGCTCAGCAGAAATTTCCCCTGAGCGCGATTTCTACAGAATGGTGTTTTTCGTGTTTTGGTTGGTTGTTTCTCCGCACAGGTGGCGCTGAGGGGTTCTGTTTTGCCCTCAGCGGTGATAAAGAGAGTTTTAGGGAGTTGTTTGTGGTTTACTAATGCTTAACAATGTTTCTTGTGGTTTTGTGAATTGTGTTTCATGCAGGGATGACCTCCTCATCGGGCAAAAGAATCAAGATTGTGGGAAATAAGAGGAAGGAACCAGAGCGATCCTATTCCAACAACTTCCTCTCCCGTATACATGAGCAACATTTCATCAATGTCCAGGATAGAAGGCTCTTGATGGAAAGGAAGGCCGGGTGGATACCAGACTTGGCTTCACAGTTTGGAGAGGAACTTGAGAACAAAAATTGGGAGACAATAGCTTCTTATCCTGCACCAACCAACATTGCAGTAGTAAAATAATTTTATACCAATGCAAGGAGATTGGGTGACTCTCACACTGAGGATTATATGAGCTATGTTAGAGCAAAGAACATTCAATATGATCCTGATTCCATTAACAGGTTTTCGCATGTTGTGTGGACTGTTGAGCAATGTCAGTTTGTTCTAAACATGGTAGAAGGAGCAGATTATGATGATATGGAGCGTGTGCTGTGTGTGCTTGGAGGGCTTTTTCAGAGGAATAGGAATGGTGCAGTTGTGCATATTAGGAGAGCTGATCTGACTCCCATGGAAAAATATTGGATGGCGTTTTCTCATGCCAACATCCATCCTTGTTCTCATGTCTCTGATATCACTATCAATAGAGCCCTTTTCCTTTATTGTGTGCTTAGAAGGATGAGTATTAATATTGGACAGGTCATAGAAGATGAAATTCAGACTTGTGCCAGTACTATGAACAACAAAGCGCCCTTGGGGCATCCTTTTCTGATCACACACCTTTGTGAGTTAGCTGGGGTTAACATTTCTTCACCACCTTTGGAGAGGCCTAGGCAGGCAATTGATGAGGCTTATTACAGACAATATTGCAGGGGAGATAAGGCAACTCAACCAGTACCACCATGCCATCCTTCTAGAAGGAGAGGACCATCACGAGCATATGCACCGCCTCATGATGGAGAGCCTTTTCAAATTAGGGACATGTATATGTCTCTGATGGAGTACAGGCTGCAGTCTATTCATAGAGGACAAGTAGTCACTGCGGAGATGATCATAGGGATGTATGATACACTCACAGGACATCGGTGGATCATGGATGAATTCAACAATGTGGTGGCATGGCCAGAGGAGCAAGCTCAGGCTAGTGGAGCTGGAGCAGCTGAAGCTCCAACTATGGATGATGATGATGAGGATGATGAAGATGCTGAAGAAGAAGGAGAGGAGGAAGATTTAGATGATAGCATGGGTTGATGAGGAGCAGAGTAGAGATAACATCTACTGATGGATGCTATCACCTCTAGAGCATGATTTTTCTATCTTTTGTTTTATACTGTTGAACTTATTTGTTTATGTTCTTAAAATAGGTTGTGATGTACTGAGTGTGAAACTTTATCTGCTATGTTGGTTTGCTTGTGATTTATGCATGATGAGTATTACTTGATGATGCTTGGATATTGATTGATGTTGAGATTGTGCACTATATGCTGATATACAGGTGGTTGTTCACAAGCTATGTGAACAGATGCATGATGTTGTGATTGTGATTATGATGCTAAGCAGGATGTGTATCTAGAATAGATGGAATGTTGAATGAGCTTATGTATGAGGTTTTTGATAAACAAATTTTTAATCCCCGAAAACGGAGTCGAAAGCTTGTTAAGACCTCGACAAGTGTACTGAATCATATCAAGTAATAATAAATGGTATGACCAAGTATCGTTTTCCAAGAGACTCACGACACTAAACAATTATGTGATTACTCAACTAATTAAGACTCTGAAGAACAAATTTTGGGGTTTTTGGATGCAAATGCCATAAAATAAACATGAATGCAATTTGATTAATTGAGGCTAAAACACAAGAATGAATGGATGAAATTGATGATAATTTTGTTGGGTTTCGATTTCACCTAATTTACTCTCATGCATATATGAATTCATCTTCTTCATTAATGTTAATGTCACTTTCTAATTTACCTTAAACCCGATGTCTCGGTGAAGAAAACCTACTCCTAATTACTAGTTCACAATGTCTTGTCTCCCTAGCAATTAATCATGCATTACATTCGCACAGAAGCTTAAAGGCAACCGATCCTTCTATTCCTATGTCTAGGTAATATTGCTTCCGAGAGAATTTCTCCAGTTCTAGATTTCTCGGTATGTGTCCATATCGACAAAATCAATGATCATGCAAATGAATGAACAAAGCATGCATAGAGTAAAGAGGAAAAACCCTAACAATTAATGAAGTAAAACATATATAATCAAGAATCAATTCAATACATGAGAGTTTAAGAGGTTACATCTTTCCCAACAACAAATAAGGTTTAGTTCCCCATTATCATGGAGAAACTAGATGAACAATGAAAGAATGAGAGAATAAAAGAGATAGAAAAACCCTAGAAAGAGAAGAGGAGACTCCCGCATCCCCAAATCTTCCCCCAAGGGGTGAAAACTGTGTTTCTGTGCTCAAGCCATCAAAAGATACAATCTCTAGGATGTGCAAGTCCTTAAATAGAACATAAAAATAATAGAAAACAGTTCCAAGCCCATAAAAATAACAGAAAACAGGTCCAAGCCCACGTCGTCGGCGCTCAGCGGCACTTTTGGCGCTTAGCGGTAGCTGCAGCACTCAAATGATGCATGACCGTTCGGTTTCACTTTTGACCGATTGGTCTTACACTATTGACCGTTCGACATGACTTCTACCACTTCATTCAGCTTCTCCTCTTACAAATCGTTCGGTTTGCCTATGTTTTTTGTAAGACCCAGATAAAATAAAAATATCTTTTGTTTTTATTTTAATAAATGCTAATATTAAATATTTAATTATGACATTGTATTGAGTATGAAAGTGTTTAAGAGATGTATGAAAATTAATTAATAATTAGTTTATTTTAATTTTCGAAAAGGATTAAAGTAAGGTTTATATTCTAATAATTTCATTCAATTTTGAGTGAGTTGTTTCTGGTCTAGTGGTTAGTGTGTGTCTTTGTGTCCTTGAGATATTAAGTTTTGATGCATGATTAGGTATCAGAGGGAGAGAGAAAAATTGAGGTGTATCTTCAAGTGTGCTTTACGTAATTGGTAATTGGGGTTCTCATCCTTTTCTTTCTTCGTTGACCAGGTGTTATGGGGAGAAATTGTGGGTCTATGTTATTTGTTTTATTTTATTTTGTTTCCCTAATGATATTTGGGCCGGTTTAAGACTGTGGAGAAGTAACTTGTGCTGTTTTTAGGGTAATCTAGGGCAGCTTATGAGAAAAAGCGGAGTGTTGATATTAAAAGGAATTTACTCGTTTAAAAGGTGACACGGTGAGTATGAGAGGTAACCCTAACCTCCTTGCTTCCACCTAGAACATAGGAGAAAAGAGAAAAAACACTTATTTGGTGATACAGCAGCCGCTGTGAGAGGAAACCCTAGCCACGTTTCCATTGCAAACCGCGAAGACTAAAACATCAGGAAGGGATCTTGCTACTGCCACGAACAAGAGTAGGGCGTCGCTGAAAAACCTAAAGGAACATTACAGAAGCTTGGAAAGCAATAAGGTAAGGGGAGTGGCTACAAAATATTGTGGGTATGTAGGGTTTGGGATATTTTTTTCTTTATGATATAATGAGCCTATGTTGTATTTGTGATTCATACGTGATTGAGATATTTGGATGAGTGGATGTATATATGATGAGTGCACTGATGATGATTAAACGTCTAGTGTTCTTTTTATTTCGTACGTTGGTTCTTTGGTTGTTGACTTAGGTGTGTAGTTAGGGCTAGGAGTTTGTTTTCTTTTCCCTTCCCTGGAAGAGTGAACCGAAACTGGATTGAGGTTGAGATGAAAGAGTGGGGTTTATATGAGATATAGTGTGAGGTTGAAGTAAAGGGGGAATGCGGTTAGGTTTGTCTTACACTTGACATGGTTAAGATGGAGTGAGTGAATATTGAAGGAGTGTTAGGAGTGGTTCTTGAATAGCATAGGAAGAGGATAGAAGTGTTTTATTGGTAATTTCAATAGGAGAGCCATAGTGTGGTGGTGACGTGAAGAAAACAGAAGAACATAGACAAGAGTGTGTGGTTGTGAAACTGTCGAGTAATGATGTGTGAATAAAAAGAGAAAGGAGATAGAGAAGGTTACGGTTAGGTTGAAAAAGAGGAAAAATAGGGGAGTAGAGAATGTTGCACCGGTCCAGTGAATGGTATTGAGAAATTCTGTTTGGGTTTTAGAATAAAGGGGAGGGAGGTGACTATCTGAGTAAAAATGTAGTTTGAGGTGTGAGAGTTATAACTCGTGTGGTGCAAGAATTGGGGACGTTGATTTGCATGAAGAGAGAAGGGGTTGCTTGAAAGGAGTAGAGGTAGGTTGGAGTTTATGTTAGAAGTAGCTTTGGGAGTAGAAAAATGGTGGCGTTAGGAGTGAGTATAAGAAAAAGAGAAACAGAAATGAGAGTTAGTTAGATATTATGTGTTGTGATTGAAAAAAGAAGAAGAAAGGTGTGTGCTGGATGATATAGGCGTGAATGACAAAAGTGGGGAAAAGAGAGTTTGCGGATGGGTTTAATAGATCCCGAAAGGTAGAAAAGAAATGTAAGTGATTAATTAATTGTGGAAAGAGAAAACTAATAGATAGAAGTTAAAAATTACAGTAACTAGTGGAAAAATACTTTATAACGGATAAAAATTATCCATCATAATATATTGAGAAGTGGCAAAATAATAATCAAAATAAGATATATTATAACGTAATTTTGTAAATCAGTTATAATATGAAACACGGTGACAAAATTATAAATAAATTTAAGACATATTATAACGTAATTCTCTATATAACATATAGACACCTGTTAAAATATTTTGATATATTATAACGGAGATTTAGAAATCATTTATAATATATCTTATTAATTTTTCATATTTCTCTCTCGTTCCTCTCTTTCCTCTTCGTCTCTAAACCCTTACGTTTTAGAACACTTCGAAAACACTCCTCCGCGCCTGTGCTCCGTTCCGTTTCTTCGCAATTTCAATTGCTTATGTCGCATCGCATCACATTGCTTGTTGCATGTTCGTGTTTCGAGACGACAGCGATGATGACGGCGTTTGAGTCTCACACGATTCCTCTCCTCCTCTTACTGTTACTAACTCCGGTCAATGCCTCTATCAACGACTACTTCAACAAGGCCTCCACCCACCGCTCCGACGCCTTCTTCTTCCACGGGGTAGCGAAGCGCTCTTAGCCAAATCCTTCATCAGGTCTAGTTCCCCTTCACTCGTTCACTCTCTCATTTCTAGGGTTAGTTATGGTTTCTGATTCCGTCCGATTGGATTCAGGTTCGAAACGGTGACGTTTACACGTCCGAGTGAATCCGCAATCGTGTAGGGGAGGATGCAGCATAAAACGGGGTTAGTTGAGGCCATATTGCTAGAGGTTCGGGATCAGAAGCGGATCGGAGGTTCGTACCTGAAATCCGATTTGTTCTGCTGCGATCCGAAGCTGGCTAAGGAGCAGATTTGCAACCTCGGTGAAGTGATAATCCAGAAGAACCCCGACAACCTCGAGTTGCCGAAGCGCATCAAAACCTTCTTCTAGGGAACCGATGAATAGGTCCAGATGGATACGACGACCCTTGACATCAATGCCACCGGTATGTACTACCTCTATTTCATGTTCTGCAACCCTTCCCTTATGGACACCACCATTCAGGGAAGGACAGTGTGGCGTAACCCTTTGTCGATTTGTCTTCCTTTTCAGTTCACACTTCTTTCCAGAAGCAATGAAGTCACACAAAGAAGATGACAATATAAACAAAAAGAATACAAGAGCCCATTCTGCTTTGATTTTCTTGCTTTTTTTTATATTTCTTTATAGTTTTGTTTGTTTATTTATTAATTAATTATTTTCATTGATTGTATTTTTTATTGTTACTGTGTAGTTAATATCAGTGATGAGCGGCTATTGGGATTTCGTTATTTTTACATTAGTGTATTGTGTAATTTGTTTAAGGGTCAAAATTTCACATCACTAAATACTTATTACTTCATTGATTTTGAATAGTGTTATTAATTCTTTCTTAAATAAATCACAAATGTGGTAGCTTTTACATTTGAATCATTACGGGTAGTGGGAATTTGCTGATTTTACAAACTAATACCAATTGTATCACACTCATTTATGGGTAGCTTTTACACTTGTTTTGTTAGTATGTTGCATAACTTTTTAACAGATTTTCAAGAACCAATTGTCATTGTAGAAGTTGGACATTTGGATTTACATGTTTAAGTTTTTTTTTCTTCCCCGAACACTACAAAAAAGAAGGGCATTACCGAAGGCCACAAGCCCTCGCAAAATGCTAGAAGCCGTCGGAAAAGCGTATTTATAGACGGCTTATCGACGGCCATGGAGCCCTCGGTAAATCCCTTATCGCTAACATTTACCGAGGGCTTATGCCCTTCGGTAATTACCGAGGGCCAGAAGCCTTCGGTAATTTCCGAAGGCTAAAACCCTTCGGTTATTACCGAAGGGCTAAAGCCTTCGGTAATTACCTAACGTGGGTATTTACCGAAGGGCAAAAGCCTTCGGTAAGTTGGAGGGAAATGTAAAGGACAATTTTATTTCTTATCAAACCAACAACAGAAACATACCTGCATAACAGTTTTCAAGCACAAACAAACCTGCATAACAGTTTTCAAGCACAGACAGACCTTTAAAATGTGCATCTCAAAGATGCAATCATTCATCAATATCCATAGAACGTCCATTAATCCATAGAACATGTATTTATAGTTAAAACATAAAACAATGTAACATCTCAGGTGTTCTAACATCCAAAGTCATCCAATTGATATAACATCGAAATGATCTAAACTCCGAATGTTCTAATATCCAAATGTTTCTATAACAAGTAATAACAAAATGAAACTAATAATGTACATAGTTATCATCAGAATGATCTTCATCATTCTGCTCCTCTATTGATGGCTGGACTGGTGTGGGTTGGACTGATGAGGGTTGGACTGATGTGGGCTGCTGAGGGTCAGCGGGTGACGAGGAGGGTTGTGGTTGGGTCGGAGGGATATTGAATTCATCCTGTGAAGTTTCAGGCAACACTTTGATAACTGTTGAAAAACTGTTATTTTCATGCTTAAATTTGATACTAAAAGCAACCTTTAACACTTAGAAACTAGCTTGAAATCATGCTTTTGGTCATATTTTTAGAAATAAGAGAGTTGGACAGGTTTATGCTTGATTTCAGTGTTTTATGTAGGTTTTAAGGTGA
Organism: Vigna angularis; assembly: GCF_016808095.1. Classification (NCBI taxonomy): domain Eukaryota; kingdom Viridiplantae; phylum Streptophyta; class Magnoliopsida; order Fabales; family Fabaceae; genus Vigna; species Vigna angularis. The sequence continues at coordinate 14,280,211 of NC_068975.1, read as the reverse complement.
ATTTGTTGAAAGAAGTGAAGAAGGATAGAGATGGAATCAGAAAAGACATCAAAAAGTGCAAAAGGAGAAGCCGCAACTACCGCTCAGCGGCAGTTTACCGCTGAGCGGCACTCAGGAACCCACGTTGGCTCCGTTGAGGGGTGAAAAGGTCGCTGAGGGGAGGAAAACAACTCACGCACTTATCGCTGAGTGGCACTATTTTGGGCTTGGGCCTAATTTTCTGTATTATTACGAACAGTATATAAGCTTTAGGTGTTCCTAGGGTTTGTATCTTTGGCTGAGACGAAGCAAACACTCACTTTTCCACCCCTTGAAGAAAGATCTTGGATGCTCAGGCTACCTCCTCATCTTTCTAGGGTTTTATCTTTCATTCTTTCATTATTGTTCATCTAGATTCACCATGAATATGGTGAACTAAACCTTGTATTGTTGTTAGGGAATCAATGTAGTCTTGTGAAACTCTCATATATGGAATTAATGTTTTAACATCTTACTTTAAGATACATGCTTTCTTTCATCATTATTTAGGGTTTTTCCTCTTTGCTTAATGTTTGCTTTGTTTAACTCATTCATTGCTATGATTATTGATTTTGTCGATATGGGAACGTGCGGGGAGATCTAGATCCGGGGAATTTCTCCCAATAGCATATTGGTTGCCTTTAAGCTTCTACTCTTTAGAATTAATTACTAGGAATGCTAGGAATTGTATGAATTCGTAGTTAAGGATAGACTTCTTGACAAGGTAATTTAGAGAGTGGCATTAACATTGATGAAAAGATTGATGAATTTCTAAAATATATGAGAGTGGACAAGATGAAATTGATAACCCCAACAACATACTCATCCGTATAATTCATTACATGTTTGTTTTACTCTTTTTTCCATTGATCAACCTCATGCATACATGTTTAATTATTGTCTTTTGCATTAAAAACCTACAATCAATCGTTCACAAGTCTTAAATAATCAACAAATCAGATAACTAACTAGGTCGTGAGTCCTTTGGGAAAACGATACTTGGTCTTACCTAGTTTTATTACTTGATACGATTCGGTCACATTTGCCGATTGTTAAACAAGTTTGGGGCGCCATTTTTCGGTGTTCATAAATTTGTCATCACACTCTCATGACCAAGGCCTTAAAGTTTGTAAACTCTGCTCTCAGATCAGTGATTTCCTGGTCACGTTGCTCTAGTGCCTGCGTGAGGCGGAGAACGACCTCGTCAGGAGCAGTGGTGGAAGAAGAAGGTTGGTGCTTCAGAGTACCTTCTCTCGGTGTTGTATAGTTTGCAGCTAGTTGTCCTACACCGTACAATCGACCCTTTTTCTTCCCACCAACGATCTCGACCCAGCACTGTGTCCTACGTATGTCGTCTTCTGCATTGCTGCCATCATCCGGTGTAGGAGCTGACTCATGTTCAAATCTAACCTGTGAAAGTCTCGTAGAAAATTCTTCCTGTTGAAACATTAAAAGCAATGTTAGGGAATGATAGAATAACATAAATGAAAATTTAGTAATAGTAATAGTGTTATTTGCTTACATGAGTCTTCCGAGATCTTTCATCAACGAATTGATAGTGCCCTTCCTTACATGAGTCTATGCAAAGACCTCATCAACATGGACCGCCCATCCCAGAGATTGTGCCTGTAACATAATTTACAATTAGAAGTGTACATATGAAATAGAAAATACATAACTTATATATGAAAGAAAAAGTTATGTAATGAAATTTTACCATACAAATGGCATGCTCATGAATGGTTATCGACCCACTAGTATGCAGGGTGCCACCCTTTTCAGATGCTCTCTATTTCTCTGCGCCTTGGCACACTTATTGCGAAACTCTACTGTATTCCAATGAGCCAGTAAAGAGTTCCAAATTTGTTCGCCCAGCCAGTACGGGCGCTCTCCTGCATTGCGGGCATCCCTAAACATCTCTAACAGCCGATGAGATGCTTTCATGTGGAAATTTCTGTGTATCTGTGTTTGATGTTCAGGTTTCCACTGCACCTTCATCTATAACATTAAACAGAACAAACATTGATTAATGAACATACTAAAATAAGAGGGACAATTACTTTAATGGATTGTTCACCTGAAAGCGCTCCCAGAATGGCTTTTTGTCGTCATCAGGTATTGCTCCCCAAGTAGGCCATGGACTTAAAAACTGTTGCTTAATTGAACGTGTGATGGCCTGGGAAGCAACCCTAGATGGAATAAACTTGCATAATAAAAGTCATTTCAATTACAGTAGGGTTTAAACATCAAATTATATGAAGAGATTAAAATCTTACCCTTTACCATACGACTCAATCCATGGTCGATCATGGAGGGGCGGGTCAAGACCTTCACCATCACCACTTGAATCTGGATCAGCAGATGGTGTGACAGTCTCAGAAGGCGGTATACAAGATGAGGAAGGTATAGAAGTAGGGTCAGGGAGAGGAGTGGGGGTAATAACCACAAGGGGAGGAGTGGGGGTTACCATCACAGGAGGAGGAAGAGGGTCTGTTGCAGGGGTAGTAGAAGGGTGTGCTGCAGGAGTAGGAGAAGGGTGTACTACAGGGGTAGGATAACAGTGTATTGTAGAGGTAGGAGTAGGGTCTACTGCAGGGGTAGGAGGTTGTATTGTAGGGGTAGGAGGAGGCCCCACAGATGATGTACCGGGGGCAACAATGGTAGGTAGTCTAGTAGGCACCCTAAGTACATACTTTGGTGCCTGTCGTTGCCTCTTTTTAGGCCTTGCTACCCCCTTTCCTTTATCAGGACGTTTTGAACCCTATCCTGTCATTACTGCATTGAAATGGTTACAAATAAAGGGAAAAAAGAGAAAGGAATAAGGAAGGATCAATGGTTTTTAAAGTTAATGTATAAATAATTGCATACAACTTTTAAGATAGTATTCTAGATAACTCTATTGAAATGATAGTTCAATTTGCTACAATAGATGTCCAACATTCAATCGTCGTCATCATGATCTTCATCTTCATCTTCTTCTTCTACATCGTCGTCATTATCATCATCTTCTTCTTCGTCATCGTCATCATCATCATCTTCTTCTTCTTCTTCTTCTTCTTCTTCTTCCTCTTCTTGCTGTTCTTCATCACCTTGTATTGTTGCTTCTAATTCATCTCCATCACCATCAGGGTCGACCAATGCGGTTATACGTTCAACTTCAATAATTTCTTGTGGTTGTGACATGTGGTCAAGTTGGTAGGCAACATCTTCCTCAACCTCATTTGAGTCAATGCGACCTCTAGGTTTGGTTTGTATTGCTACGGCCCAACCACACTTGTCAATATTGCGGAATGGTGGATATGACACATAATAAACCTGTCTGACATTAGTTGGTAGAATGAAAGGATCAAACGGTCCATATCTTAATCTCTGGTTGAGTTTGACAATATTAAAGCGTGGATCCACTCTAGTACCAGCTCTAGAAGGATCAAACCATTCACAATAAAAAAGTACTACTCTGTTTCGAGAAGTAGTGTTGTTGTACTCTAGCTCATATATTTTATGAATGATGCCGTAGAAATCATCATAACAACCCTCTGTTAGGCCCTTTACATACACACCACAATTTGATGTTTTCTTTCCTTTAGACCATTCATGTGTATGGAATTTGTAACCATTGATGAAGTAAGTGTGCCATTCTTTGACACATCTCATTGGCCAATTCGAGAGATGTCTTAACTCTTGAACTGTGAGAGTTAATGCCTGATTAAAAACCTACAAAGACACTAAAACAATTATAAAAGCAAGAGTCAAATTAACTGATTTCTAAACGTAGGAAAAACTACAGACCTGATTTCTAAACCAATGGGGAAACTCAGAGTGTATTCTAGCAGAAGTATTTCCTTTTGCGACTTGCTCAGCCACAAGAAATGAGATGGTACAAATGAAATTCATTAGTGTATAACAATTGTGTCGTTGGAAAGATAAGAGATGGATGATGACATACTCAAGGTACGGCTTAACTTCACTGCAATTGATTAAGACATGGACATGAGCAAAATTGAATTCAGCATCAGTTAACCAATGTGTGAATTCTTTCCCTGCGTGACGGCCTGATTGTCGAAAGACTGATAATGCACCTTCACGTGGTTCAACTTTCCATTGCATTTCATTTCTGACATGAGTGGGGGACAACATGAAGTTTTTGAAATAATGTGAACAAAAATACGTTGTCTCTTTGTGCAAGTAAGCTGCACAAATTGAGCCTTCTACTCTAGCTTTATTTTTAACTGAACGTTTGGATTCTCCCATAAACCTTTCAAATGGATACATCCACCTGTATTGCACCGGTCCCCCAAGCCAAGCTTCATATGCAAGATGAATTGGAATATGTTCCATTGAATCAAAGAATGCAGGATGGAATATTCTTTCCAATTTGCAGAGAATAATTGGGATATTTTCATCCATCTTTTTAAGGGAATTCTCCTTTAGTGTCGTGCAACACAAATCTTTAAAGAAGTTACTTATTTCTATCAGTGGATTTAACACGTGCATTGGCAAACAACTGAACGTAAGAGGGATGAAAGTCTCCATGAATACATGACAATCATGACTCTTCAACCCTTGAATAGTACCGTTCTGAACATTGGCACATCTGGACAAGTTAGAAGCATATACATCTAGCATTCTAAGCTCCTTGATCCATCCACACACTATTCTTGTCTCGTCTTTTGACATGGTGTAATTTGCTTTTGGTTTAAATAATCGGTCGTTACCTTGCACCTTCAACTCTAAGTCTTTTCGTCCACAATACAAAGGTAAATCTTTTCTTGCTTTCTCATTATCTTTTGTCTTACCTATAACATTCATAACTGTGTTGAAGACATTGTCAAAGAAATTTTTTTCTGTGTGCATGACATCGAGGTTGTGTCTTAGCAAGTTATCTTTCCAATAGGGAAGTTCCCAGAATATGCTTCTTTTAGTCCAATTATGCCATTCTCCAAACCCTTCTATCCTATTCTGACCAGATTCAGTGACCTTTGGATAGTCTTTCACTCTTCTCCAAACGTGTGATCCAGTCAACTTCGGCGGGGGCAAATCCGTTTCAACTTGCCCTTTGCGAAATGTCTTTTTGTTTCTTCTAAAGGGGTGATCAATGGGCAAGAACCGTCGATGGCAGTCAAACCAACTACTTTTCCGACCATAACTCAATTGGAATGACTTTGTATGTTCCATGCAATGTGGACAAGCTAATCGACCATGTGTGCTCCAACCAGATAACATGGCGTACGTTGGGAAGTCATTAATAGTCCACATCAAGGCTGCCCTCATAAGGAAATTTTTCTTCCTTGAAACGTCATACGTCCAAACACCATTCCATAACTTCTTCAAATCATCAATCAAAGACTCCAAATAAACATCAATCAATGATTTAGGATTAGATGGACCTGGTATTATACACGATAAAAACATGTAAGGCTTTGTCATACACATCTCAGGTGGTAGATTGTATGGGGTAACTATCACGGGCCAGCATGAATATGGTGATGCAGAGGCCTGAATGTACGGGGTAAACCCATCAGAGCATAGACCAAGTCTGACGTTACGCGGTTCACTAGCAAAGGATGGAAGTTTACGATTGAAGTGCTTCCAAGCTTCACCATCAGAAGGATGACGCAAAAATACTTCAGTTTTGTTACCATCATGCCATGTCATGTGTTCTGATGTTTGCATTGAAGTAAACATTCTTTGTAATCTTGGAATTATAGGCAAGTAGAACATGGACTTTAAAGGGAATGGGTTCTTTTTGCCTCCGGCCCGCATGCATCGTATGATATCGAGGTGAGCCACAAAACTTGCATTCAACCAACAATGCATCATTTTTGCCACTGTCATTGTCATAGAATAACATACATCCATTAACACAACAATCAATCCTCTTGACTTCCAATCCCAACTTTGAAACACATTTTTTGGCTTAGTAATAATTCTTCGGCATAAAATTGTTTGGTGGTGTCAAATCTAACATCAATTTTGTATAAAAGTCCACTGCTTGAATTGGCATGTTCCAATTAGATTTGCCAGCCATGAGTCTAATGCACACTGATAATTTTGACTTAGTTGAACCTTCAAATACAGGTAGATTTTCCTCTGTCAGTAAATTGTAAAACCTCTGAGTGGTTTCATTTGGAGGCTCTTCATAATGACCATCGTTTGCTTCTAGTTCAGCATGGCGACGAAGAGCATTGTCGACCATCTCTTCCATATCGGCAAATTGATCTATCTCAGATGTATGTACAATAGTATTCGAACCTGATGCAAGCCGCTTTTTAGCTACAGTGGAGGTCGAAGGAATTTGTTCACTATGAAAAATCCAAACTGTGTAATTAGGCATGAACCCTTTTTTGGTGTAGGTGAAGTTTGATGACTTCATCTTTCAAAATCGTTGTTCATTCGCACTTGATGCATGGACATCGAATCCCTCCATCAACAGCGTAATATTGATATCGTCGGGCTGTCTGCACAAACTCTTCAACTCCGATGACAAAAGATTCCTTCAAACCTCTCCTTCCACTATAACAACGGTCGTACATCCATCCACGATGGTTGGGAAAATGGGCCATGTTCTGTGACAAGCCAAACAAATAAAAACTTAGCCAAAACAGCAACACTCCATGTGACATAAGTAATAAACCTATTACTACTCAAGTCAAACATGGAAGGCAATTTCAACACTATTGTCATAGGCATTCAATAAGGGCATCCAAAGAGAAGTCCTCAGTATTGAAATGCCTTTCACATCCTAAGTGGTTGTGTATACAATTTGGGGGAGTCAATAATCTAACATTACTAAAGTTCTCTTTTATAGAGTACTTTCACATATTTTGTACATTGTAAGTGTTTAAGGTACTGTTACCCTTCTCATTCTATTGAGAATGTTTTTAGTACCATAGGACTTTAAATGACTACTTAACTTAATCAAGTTGTAGCCTAATAAATGAACATACAATATACAGGAGAATACAATATATACATCAACATACAACATATAGATGAACATTCACTGGTGGTCTAAATGCAGGTTTGATAACAAATTTGTCCAAGGAAATAAATTTCTCACCTACTTTAGTCTATTTATAGGTGTTCAATAGTCAAATTCTGCTTTTCTTTTTATTTTTCAATTGACACTTCAATTTTATCTTTCTTTTATTTTTTAAAAGTGGTGTAGATAGTTAGTGTACTGTTTTCGTGAGTACTTTAAAATACTTTGCGGTCTTTGGACTTTTAGTGTATTTTAGGTACTACTTTTAGGTTTCTAAGTTGACAAATTTTGAGTTTTAGGTATTTTATGTAGTGTTAGTGCTTAAATAGCTACATTCTACCATTCTTAACTTGTTAGGATAGTTTATTTGTAGTATATTTTCCTAGTGTAGTGCAGTTTGCAAAATTAGTACAATATTTTTCAGTTTTGAGTAGTGATTTTTAGCTATTTCATCTAATTTTTGTTTATTCTCACCTTGTTGGTGTTTTCCGGGTTGGTCTTGTGTAGTTACTTGAATGTTATAAACTCACTTTTGGTGGTGTTAGGGAGTGATTATTCTGCAGATTTGGCCATAACAAAGTCTGATTTCGTAGTCTACCAAGACTCATGTTGTGTCACAGTTTGAGCAAGTCTAAATTGATCTTTAAAAGTTGGTATCGGAGTTCAATTACTGATATAATGGTCTAAGTGCATAATAGTATACTAAACCATCAAAATTCAGTTAAAATTTGGAAGTGGCTAGGTGTTTTTCAGTAACAGTTTTGATGTCAGCCAATTCAAAGTATGAGTGATTAATACAGGTTGCTACTACTTGGAACATGTTTAATATCATTAAACAAACTTTAGCTATGACCTTCCAAGGTAATGTGATGATTAACTTAACTCTACCTTTTTCTTATATCCAATTGTTTCACTTTTGCTACTAGCTTTGAGTTCTCATTCATCTTGAAATTTTACTTTAATTTGTAGTTTTGAGTCCAAAGTTTATCATAATAGTCAAGAACCTCTAAGAAATGTAATACCAGTCAATAACAGTTCTTAAAACTAGTATTACCCACTCTCAAATGTAGTACTATCCTTTCTGCTCATGAACTGATCAAAGTCCATTTTGCAAAACAAAACTAATTAGTTTAGGTTTGGTTTGGTCTCTTTAAAACTGGGATGACTGGCCTATGGTGTCAGTCAATGGAATTTAACTGGTTTTGCCTTATACTAATTCACTGCCCTGTTGCCATTATGTGTCTCACGTCTCACCTAACACCAAATAAAGTCATTGCACATTATTTCTTCTAACAAAACAGACAATATAATATATGCAACCCCACAAGGATCACATGACTTAGATCAGTGACGTACAATACCAGATTACCTAATCCCCTGTACCCAATTGGGTACCCTTTTTACTAACCTGTCACTGTTTTCCGTTCCTCCTTTTTTTTTCAAATTTTTGGTATTGTTTCAGCCGTTACATACATATATATTATGGAGCTGTGTTTAATTTTTTTTCCCAACTTGTTTATCTGGTTCGCCCCTGGGAAGGAGTTTGATACCAATTGTTAAACAAAAATAAAGTAAGATATTCTGGAAAAATTATGTACTAATTCTGTTATTTAATGTTGATAAGTAATACAAACTTATAGCCTAGAGAAAACAAGAAAACAATAGTCAAACCCACTACTTTCATGAAGGACATGGGATTGGAAAAACTACCTAGAAAAGAGCTAAATTTTAGCTCCACTCCCCTAAAGACTCGGACAGCAACTGCACACTTATTAACCACAAAACTGCATAGAAACAGAAATACAAATAAATAAATATCTACTAACACCTATCATGGTATCAAAATTATATAAGCTTTTATGCGCTTGTTAGTGAATACTTTCACATGACATATAATTTAAGCCAATACCACTAGGCTAGAATTCTGATGAAAATAGTGCTTTGTTGATCCATTGAATTTAGTAGTTAGGGAATCTCCATTGAGAAAGATGGATGAAATGAAGGAAATTTTTCATAATGCATGTTGAAAACTCCTATCCCTCAACTAATTTCCCAATATGTTCCATTGATAACATTGATTTTAACACGTTGTCTGTATGATGTGTTCTATAGAAATGATGCTCAACTGCTAAAAGCAATAGTGGATCTTGTGCTGAGGAGGTTGACGAAATCCCTGGCTAACTCAAAAGGGCTTGTTGGAATTGACAAAAGAATTGCAGATGTACAATCACTGATACACAGAGAGTCAGAAAAAGCCCGTCTAATTGGACTTTGGGGTATGGGTGGTATTGGCAAGACAACCCTTGCAGAAGAAGTATATAACAAACTACGGTTTAAATACGAAGGTTTATTATTTTTTGGCTAATGTAAGAGAACAGTTAAGCAGAGATGGACAAATTTGTTTGAGGAAAGAAATATTTTTTCCCAGAAGGCCAAGGCATGGAATTCCAAATTTTGTCATTAATTATTTTCCCAAAAGTGGATCCCCTACTGCTGACATGACCCTGAGAATGAGCACCAAAAGAAGGAGAACAAGGTGAAGAGACCAAGACATGACACCAATACTAATAATTTGATAAGGGCAACAGACAAGGGTACCCCCACTTCATCACCAAAACAATCACCACCACCTCCACCACCTTATTATTATTACTATTAACCCTTTCACTTAGACTTACACAATCACTAGTATCTTCTATCCTCCTTTTGCTTATGTAGGATCCAAGTGTTTATAGTGCTTTTTGTCCCCACACTCATCAACCTTTTCATAATATAATCACTAAAGTTCAGCAACTTCAATTATTTTTTAGTAGAACACAAAGAGAGAGAGAGAGACAACTTCATGTGTTTTCGTTCCCGGTGCTTTTTTTTTCTGTTTACACAGGAAAGTTTGGAGGCTTTGTACTTGTTTGATTGACTTATAATTTGGTTCAACTTTTAGGACATTATAGGATTACATAGCTTCAATCATGTGCTTGAAGAATGGGTTCTTAGTGGATTTCACTATTGCTAAAGAAAAAGGCAGGATTTTGAAGTTGGACAAGATTAGCTCTAGGGATCACTGGAAAGGAGTTGATGTTTTGATTTTCAATTCTTACCATTGGTGGTCTCACACAGGACACTAAGCGTAATGAATGTGGCTAATGGCTTCAATTTAATGATATTAAACATGTTCCAACTACACAAAAGAATCAAACCTTAGCTGGAAAACTAATTCTGCACTACATAAAGTCCCTAGTTTGCTGGTTTCATACTAAAAACCATATATAAAGTGATTTAAACACAAATGAATATTCAAGCAACTTTGTTTGATGATTTTCATTGTCTTTAAACTCTAAAATGAGTTCAAAACAGCCTACCAACATATCCATCAATACCTTTTTAACACACTAAACACATTCACATTTGAATTTATAAGATATAAAAAAATGCTAATAAAAACATAAATATGAACTTGGATGAGATATTACAAAAAAATAAATAAAGTACAGTATAGAAGTGTGGGAGTGGATGAAAGAGTAATTTGAGAAAGATGGAGGCTTGAATTAGATAACATAGATTGATGCAAGCAACGTCCAAAAAAAAAATTTAATGGGGGAAGTTGAAGGGGGCCACACCCATCAACTGTTTCACAAATTCACTCACAGAAGAAAAATAGACACATCCAAAATACCACCCTCTGTCAACCATGATGCTTCACGTTTGTACCACTCATAACCCACGAGGCCCAAACTGTCATCAAACTCATTATTTTTCCCCTAACAATTATTATTATCTGAAGCACATCTCCTTCTTTTAGCAACAAAACCAGTGCTTTAGTATACACACTACCATACACATTTCCTCAAAATTATTAGGATTATTATCAATATATATAATAACGTAAAACAAAACACAATCAATGCTTCTAATTAGCTAACACTTGATTCTCATTCAGAGGCTGTGGCACTAAAATAACCCTGCTATAGTATATTGACAATTCTTAACACCCCTCCATCCTTTTCTTTTTTGCCCTTTTCTGGAACCTTTTTAATAATTTCACATTTAGTGCATACAACTCCATAAACAAGTGGCAGTCTCTTCCTTTTTAATGATTTCACATTGCAGCATTTGATTTAGTAAATATTTACAGTAAAAAACTGATAATGACAGTCACATCAGGTCCTTTTAAGAGGATTCTGAAGGGAAAGCTTATGGAATAATGGTCATGAGGAAGTTTAGTAACAAATATTATGATGCTGCCCAAATTATATATTCTTTCTTGTCTTATCATTTTTCCCTTGAGGAATCCGGTTCCTTTTATTAAAGATTCATTCTACCTTTTATTAAAGAAATATCTCTGGCATTGGTCTTCTCCTGTTTTATATGTTTGTGACAACCATATCTTGAATTCTTGGATGAATTTTTCATGTCTCAAAACAGCGGCATCTTCTACTTTATTTCTAGCCATCATAGTCACCCTCTTCCCACCATATTTTGCTTTCTTTCCTCTCTCTTCACCCTTCATAATTGTTTTGACATACACACCACAACCTACCCCACTATCTCCCCTACAAACAACAACTTTTGCCACTTCCTGGGCAGCAGTAAAAACAACATTTTTTGCTATTTTCTCAACAGGAACAAAAACAACAGCTTTTGCTACTTTCTCAGCAACACTAAACACAACAAAGAATACAAAGAATAGGAGAGCACTGTCTCCTCCAAGGGTTTCCCCTTCACAAAGAGCCAAAGCTCAATCTACAAGATTATCCAAAAGTGACTTCACACAAGAGCTCCCTGCCTTCTTATACAGGCCCCACAACCAAATAACCAAACTCCAAACTAATTCCTAAACTGTTTCGTTTTATTCTGCACACATTACCCATTATAACCTATTACATTATATCCTATCAGTTGCTGTTGGTGGTTTTGGACCCAATCCAAACCATAATAGTAATATTTTGGGAGGGCCTAGCCCATCACCAATTTCCACATATTTATAAATATGATCATTGGGTTCTTCCAAGTATTTTTTCTTGATCTTCTTCTGTTTCTCTTAAACTTTCTAGAAAAGTGTCTGAAAATATCATGGAAGGCTTTTCATCTATATGTATGATATGATTATAAGCTTTGATGCTTTCCTAGTAGATTCTTATATTATAAACTTGAACCAAATTTAATATTTAACATAGTTTTGTAAGAATAACATAAGGTGAATAATACCCATGAATTTCAGAACCAACAACATACACCATGATAGAATGAATTGGACTAATACTAATCAAAACAAGCTTTTGTGTGTAAGCAGAGAGCAATGGGAGTGCAGGACAGAAGGAGGGGTACTTTTTCTACAAAAGAGGGAGGAAGTACAGAAATAGCATAAGCCTTAAAAGAGTGACTGGGTCTGAGTTCTGGAAAGCAACCAGCATAGACAAACCACTGTACTCACAAGGTGGAGAAGGCAATGACTGCATTCGACTCAAAAAAACATTAGTCTATTACCGTGGCAGTACAGGCAAAGGCACCAAAAACTATTGGATGATGCATGAGTTGACTTGCTGCTAGGAGTTCTAGTTTGGACTGCTATCTACTGCTATAGTATCAACCATTTACAATATATAACATTATGTGTACGTTGATTGGGAGCAAATCAAGGGGATGTTAGAGGTTGAAAGGTTCATACTTCAAGTTTTGCGTACTTAGAGCACACACTTGCAGGCATTAGAAGCAAACGCAACAGTTACAACAATTCGCACTGTTGCTCAATCTTCACCACCTCGTTTGCTTTTATTTTCCCTAAACTACGGTTAAGGTTATTTAAACCTTCTCACTGGCATGCCAATGCCTTGTCCCTTATTCCAATTAAAAACCAATCTTTCTCAATCAAACAACATCATACATGATGCCACAACAACATGAAACAGATTCAAGAACATTGTAACTCATAATAAATTTTTAAACGCACAACTTACCTCAACCGAGATAGCCCTTGACGATGGCAACCTTTGTACACCACGACAGCGACGCCCCACAACGGCCACTCCAACGAGGTCCCTCAACCAAGTTCCTTCAATCATATACTAACAAGTGAATGAAAAGTGGATGAAGGCAGCAACACTGTCTAGGCTTCAGCAGTATGAACATGACAGTGTGAATGAAGTTCTGTACAAAACTTACCTCTACGAAGATACCGCTTCACGAGAACGACAGCGACAAAAGCCCACAACGGCCCCTCCGACAAAGTCCCTCAACCTCCACACCACCAGCCCTTAACGAAGAAACCAACCCACGACGAACCCTAGCTTAAGACTCCCCAAACCACCACGCACCGTGAACGAAGAATAATCAACGCACCCCTCACCACCGTGACGGACCACCACTAGTGACTAACCGAGAAACTAACGGAGCGTGAGGCAAGGGAGGGAACTATTTGAAGAAAGGGATGAGACGGGCTTATACGACGAAGCTGAAGAAAATCAAATTGGGGAACGAAGAACCCAATTTCGGACTTAAATTAGCCACGACGATACCGACGACTTGAAAGCCTTCGGTAATCATCTCAATATTGAGGGCTTCAAAGCCTTCGGTAAAATGTCGTCTGTAATTCGCGCTTTTCTAGTAGTGGAATGCGAACTTTTTCTGAAACTGAAATGTATACAAGTCATATTTTTTCTTTATTGGTTTTGCATGTTTGCAATACATTCTACTCATTCCATATTGGGTGGTTTGAATAATTGTATATATTTAAGACTTTGTTTCACTAATTTGACTATTCTTTGTAGTAGATATTTATACTTATGTTTTATTTTTGCAGGCTGAATGTTGTGAGATATGTGGTGCTATTGGTTGGAAAGAAGTACTACTTGTTCTAAATGCAAAGGAGGACGTGAACATGCGTAATAATCTTCCACATACCATTCTTTTTTTTTGTCTATTTCTATTCATTCTTTAAGTGCCTTTGATATCTTGTTTCATTGTTATTTTCAAACTATTTTAGTTATTGCACGAAATTTCATACCTTAATAATTCCAGAATATTGGGTCTGTGAGCCTTGCGAATCCAAGTGTGTGTCAACTTCACCACTTAAAGAGCATCAGGGTATTGGCTCAAGGGCTTCTAGAATGTAACAAACAAGCAAAACTGCAAAAGTGAAGTCACTTACAAATGATGAAGTCATTAGACTCTCTTCTGGAGCAAATCATCCTGTTTCATCCACTAATGTACTTGGGAAACATCGAAGAAATGATGAAATACACAAGAAAACAATGACTAGTAAACATGCTTCCTTTTTGTTATAAAAAGGTGAGAATTTTTCTCCACCTTTTCTATCATCTCCATTCTTCTATATCCTCTTAACATTTGTGATATGTGAGGCCTTGGAAAATTAAACCGTAAACCATATGTCTAGTCAAATTAATGCACTGCTGAGTCACCTGTCAGCTTTCATTAATGCACCGCGCCACACACTCAGCCTCATTAAAACGCACTCACACACCCTGACGCACGCCTGCCATGTGTCACGTTAGAACATTCCGAAAATAGTAGTGGAAGACAGGTGTCCGCGTATGAGAGAACGTCCGGTTGACTTGGGGAAGAGAACTGAATTTTCTGAAACATTTCTTCCCATTCTCTGCATGCACTCACCTTCTTCCTCAAAACTGAATTCTTCATTTTCTCCACCCTCTCTCTAGAAACCTTCACCTTCTCTCTACTGTAACTCATCACCTTCTTCTCCGATCACGTTTCAGAACCGTAGAAACATTCCTGGAGACGTGAGCGTCATTCTGGATCGAACAGAATTGGGATCTGAGCTGGTAAGTTCTCGTCTCTAACCGTTCGTCCATTTAGTTTCATGCGAACCCAAGTTCTGGTTGCATGCATGGGTTATAGGTCTGAGTTGTTTCTGATTTCTGGTGTTTTAGATTAAGTGTAAGTTGTTGAGTGAACCTGAGGGTAGAACGCTGATAGAGGACGAACTAAACCCTTGCATTTGGACGTACACTACTATCCAGGTAAGGGAATGCTTAATAATTTAGTTTATACTTGGATGATTGTGTGCAAGCATGATAGGAATTGAATGTATGAGATGTATGCTGTTTGAGTATGCCTGAACGATCGCTGTTATGCATGAATGAATAAAGTATGTGCTGGTTGATACGTATGAATTGGAAAATGGATGATTTTTGTATAGTATGAGTTGTTAATATGAATTCTATAAAGTATGTAAATTAAATGAGGAATATGAAATTATGTGATTATGAATCGTATGAGAAATATTGAGTTAGAATAGATGGAAAATATGAATATGATAATTCTTACTATGATAAGTTGCGTTCGTCATCGTACGGTCTTATACCGTTCGGTTTCTAGTCAATTTCTTAAAAAGGAATTCTTTTATTTGAAAAGAGTCCCGATCGAGAACGAGCGTCCCGTGAAATACTATGTTGAGCGTTCGGCTCAGCCTAGTGGTAATCTTGTAATTTAAATTAAGTTATAATGAATTATCCCTTATACTTATAAATTTGTAGCGCTCGGTCTTACACTGAGCGTTCGTCCTAATTAGCACTCGGTCTTATACCAAGCGTTCGCTCAAATTAATTATTGGCCTTATACCTAGCGTTCGTCCTAAGAAGTGTTCGGTCTTATACCGAACGCTCGTCCATTACCTTTGATTTCGGAACGTACGTAAAAAGCGTTCATCCCAAATTATTAGTAAATGAATATTCGCTTTCGGTCATTGACTGGCAGTCGATCCCTTTACACTAATTGTTCTCAGTATAATTAAATAATTGTCTTGTTGTATCTTTATCCATTTGAATTTGGTCTAGAGTCTTTGTACCTAAATTATTCTGAACATTTATGTTATATCTCTAAGAGTCGGTTCATTCAACTGATTCGAGTAGCAGTCACGTTCGTCATATAAGTACTTGTTGACTTATTCGGTTTGACAACGAGTCTTCTAAATCCAGTCTTTAGCGTTCGTCTTCGTCCTTCAGAAGTATGAACGTTCGTTATTTTACCCTTTTAAAACTAAAGATAGAGATGATGATAAATTATAAGATGTTGAAGTGTGAACACTATATTGAATGATTATACGATTATGGAATTTGATCGAGCGTTCCAAGGAGGAACGACTCTTATATATATATTTGAATATTAAATTTGATAAAGTATGACTGTGGATAAGTTAAGACTCGTTGTCCATCCTGATGTTCCGTGAGTACTATCTTCATGTAGAGGAAGTATGTCATGTGTGGGAACGGCAGGAGGTCCTTAGTCCATAAGTTAACATGGGCGACGTAAGAACAGACTGACCTCGAGTGGCAGCTGTTTGGTGTATCCCAGTTACTACATCACTCGGGTGCAAGGACGCTTGTAACTACACAGATTCATACAGTCCGGACGGTCGGTCTAGAATATTTATATATATATATTTCGGTTGATGTTATATGTGGAGTATGTGCTTGTGTGAATTGAAATGTTGGTGTATGTGTTGATGTATAAATTAAATTACTTAAGCTTACCCTTTCGTTTTTCCTTGTGTTGTCGTTTTGTCTTTGTACGTTCGTCCTGTCATTGCAATGATCATCCGTGTGGATGTGAGCAGATGGAGGTGCGCCACTTAAAGAGATGCTAGAAGAAGAAAATTTGGAAGACGCTAATCTGGTGGAAGTGGAAGTTAAAGCCGAGCCTTAGAGCGCTCGCGTGTTTTCTTTTATTAGTCTTTTAGTTTTATTATGGACGTTCGGTCAAGGTTTTGTAAGACCGTTCGTCCCTGAACTCCTGTTCCTTTTGCGTTCGTTTATTTCTGTAATTTAAGCCGTTCGGCTTTTTGACCCTCGTTTAGTAATGTAAAGACTGCACTATTTTACTGATTTAATGTAATTAATTCTGATTATGGTAATTACTGTATTTTGGGATGTTACATTAGTGGTATCAGAGCAGTTTTGTTCTCTTAAAGGACATTGTAGGTTATGAGTGCACTGTGTTTTTGTTGTGTGCTTAATATATGTTTAAATGAGTTATTTTTCTCAACTCTTTGAACATGACTAACGTTCGTTTTTCTCTGTGTCCAGAGAACAAATGGCACCTAGACTCCCTCCTCCACCTCAACCTAACGAGCCTGATACGTCCAATAGCACTAGGTTGTTGGAGACAGTAATTGATAGACTGCAGCAACAGAATACTACGTTAATGGAGCAGAACGCCACTCTGATGCAGCAGAATCAGAACGCCATGCAGAGTTTGGAGGCCTCTCGAGCCAACTCTGAAACGACTCAGCGACAGTTAATGGAAATTCTTGCTGCTACCAGGGGCACGTCAGGAGCGTCCTCTTCCCACGCTGCCCAGCCTGCTGCTGAATGGAGCTTGGAGAGTTTCCTCCAACACCATCCGGCTAAATTCAGTGGAAAATGCCTTCCTGATGAGGCGGATCAATGGCTGAGAGATATGGAGCGTATCTACAATGCTAAGAGGTGTCCGGATGATAGCCGTTTGGCATTTACAGAATACTTGCTAACTGGTGAAGCTAGCCACTGGTGGACGAGCATGAAAGCCATCTTAACGGACGCTTAGAGTCCCATCACATGGGCGGTTTTCAGAAGTAAGTTTTATGAGGAGTACTTTCCAGATAGCGTTCGTTACGCTAAGGAAGTTGAGTTCCTTCAACTGGCGCAAGGAGCAAAGTCTGTGTCGGAGTATACCAACACATTTAAACACCTTTTGAGGTTCAATACCATGGCGACCAGTGAGGAGTGGCAATGTAGAAAATTTGAAAATGGGCTGAGGAGTGATCTGAAGGTATTAATCTCCAGTTTGTGCATCCGATCGTTTCCTACTATGGTTGAGCGAGCCAAGGTCTTGGATAAGAATATGGCAGAGGCGGAACGACAGAAGAAGCAACAACAAGTGAGTAGGGGACCGATCGTGTCCAGGGGAGGTACTGTTCAGAGGAGACCTCCTTACGCTCGTCCAAACCAGCCTTCTCATGCAAGCGGGTCACAAGCAGTGGTTCCTGTCGGGCAGTCTGGACAAGGAATTGTTGTTTGTTTCCGGTGTGGAGGGCCACATTATCGTTCTTCATGCCCTCAGCTGGTGGGAGGAAAGCACTGCAACCGTTGTGGAAGGAACGGGCACTTGGATCACGAGTGCAATATGGGTGGACGGGCAGTGATGAGGCCACCCAATGCTGGAAGGAATCAGCCAAGAGGAGGACGAGCCCAAGCGAGTGGGCGTGTATAAGCGATAACGGGTACTGAGGCAGCCAGCTCAGGTACACTCATCGTCAGCACATGCTTAGTATATGGTAGAACTTGTTGTGTATTGTTTGATTCGGGAGCAACACATTCCTTCATCTCGAAGGAGTGCATTGGCAAACTGGGTTTAGAAGTGAGAGAAATGCAGTTCGACCTGGTGGTGTCTACCCTAGCGGCTGGTGAGGTTAGGACGTCCACTATGTGCGTCAAGTGTCCTATAGAAGTGGAAGGGCGTAAGTTTAAGGTTAACCTCATCTGCTTACCTCTTCAAGGTTTGGAGGTGATTTTAGGAATGGATTGGTTGGCTACCAATCACATTCTTATTGATTGTGGTAAGAAGGAGTTAATTTTCCCTGGTGAAGAAGAAGAAGTACTGTCAGTGACGCTCGGTCAGCTGAAAGAAGATATTATGGAGGGCGCCAGCTGTTTTCTCATCATGACGCACTAAGACAGGGAGGTTGGGAATGCGAACGAGGAACGATCGTCCAAAGGCAAGAACAGTGAAGGACGATCGGTTGTGGACGATTTTCCTGATGTCTTTCCGGAAGAGATACCTGGACATCCCCCTCATCGTGAAGTTGAATTCACCATTGATTTGGTGACGACAGCGGCTCCTATCAAGGAGCAGATTGAAGAGTTGATGGAGAAGCAATTCATTAGGCCGAGCGTATCACCCTGGGGAGCGCCCGTGCTTTTAGTAAGGAAGAAGGATGGCAGCTCGCGGTTATGTATAGACTACAGACAATTGAATAAGCTGACCATCAAGAAATAATACCCGTTGCCAAGGATAGATGACTTGCTGGATCAATTGCATGGGGCTACAGTGTTCTCAAAAATTGATTTGAGATCCGGATATCATCAAATCAGGGTTAAGGAAGACGACATCCAGAAGACAGCGTTCAGATCTCGCTATGGACATTATGAGTACGTGGTGATGCCATTTGGAGTAACGAACACTCCAGCAGTGTTCATGGAGTATATGAATCGCATCTTCAGGCCTTATTTGGATAAATTTGTGGTCGTCTTCATAGATGATATTCTCATCTATTCCAAGACCGAAGACGAGCATGAGGAACATCTTAGACTTGTACTTGGAGTGTTACGGGAGAAGGAGTTATATGCCAAGTTGTCTAAGTGTGAATTCTGGATGAAGGAGATTCAATTTTTCGGGCCTGTGGTATCGGCTGGAGGCATCTCGGTAGATCCAGCGAAAGTGCGAGCGGTACTGGAATGGGAGAGTCCACGTTCGGTCACTGAGGTGCGTAGTTTTGTTGGACTTGCGGGCTACTACAGACGTTTCATTGAAGGATTTGCTAAGATAGTAGCGCCGCTAACTCAGTTGACTCGTAAAGATCAGTCGTTCGCTTGGACCGATCGTTGTGAAGCCAGCTTCCAAGAGTTGAAAGTGAAATTGACGAGCGCTCCAGTGTTGGTCATTCCAGACACGACCAAGCCTTTCGAAGTGTATTGTGATGCGTCTCACCAAGGTCTGGGTTATGTACTGATGCAAGAAAAGCGAGCGGTAGCGTACGCATCCCGTCAGTTGAAGATTCACGAAAGGAATTACCCAACGCACGACCTGGAGTTGGCAGCGGTCGTTTTTGTGCTGAAGATTTGGAGGCATTTCTTGTACGGATCCACGTTCCAAGTCTTCAGTGATCACAAGAGTCTCAAGTACCTCTTTGATCAGAAAGAGTTGAATATGAGGCAGAGGAGGTGGCTTGAGTTCTTAAAGGATTATGACTTCGAACTACTCTACCATTCAGGGAAGGCGAACGTGGTAGCGGACGCTTTAAGCAGAAAAGTGGTACATGTGTCGTCCATGATGGTGCACGAGCTGAGTTTGGTGGAAAGCTTTAGAGATCTAAGGTTACAATTCGAGTTGGAGCCGAACAGTATCAAGTGTTGTAACCTTAGAATATCCAGCGACGTGTTTGAACGGATCAGAAAGAAGCAACGAGAGGATGAAGAGTTAGTGAAGATATTTGATGCCCTCGGTACGGATCAGGCCAAAGAGTTTAACACTGGAACGGACGGTTTCTTACGTTATAAGGGTCGGACGTGCATCCCAAATGATGGAGATCTGAAGAGAATTATTCTGGAGGAAGGTCATCACAGCCGTCTTAGCATGCACCCTGGCATGACTAAGATGTATTAAGACCTCCGGAAATCCTTTTGGTGGCCTGGAATGAAGAGTGATGTCGCTCGTTTTGTGGCATCATGTCTAACCTGTCAACGAGCGAAGGCGGAGCATCAAAGACCTGGCAGATTACTTCAGCATTTGGAAATTCCCGAATGGAAGTGGGATAGCATATCCATGGATTTCGTGACTCATCTACCACGCACGGTCAGGAATCATGACTCAATTTGGGTGATCGTGGATAGGCTAACGAAGAGCGTCCACTTCCTGGCAGTCAACTTGAAGATGTCGATGACCAACTTGGCTAAGTTGTATACCCAAGAGATCGTTCGTTTGCATGGAGTTCCCTCAAGCATAATTTCTGACCGAGACACGAGATTCACATCTCGGTTTTGGCAATCTTTACAAGGCGAATTGGGAAGCAAGCTGCAGATGAGTTCAGCCTATCACCCTCAGACGGACGGCCAATCTGAGAGGACGATCCAGACGCTGGAAGATTTATTGAGGATGTGCGTCCTAGATTACTTAGGCTCTTGGGATGAAATTTTGCCGCTAGTGGAATTCACGTATAACAATAGTTTTCAGGCGAGCATTGGAATGGCACCGTTTGAAGCACTCTATGGGAGGAAATGTCGAACGCCACTTTGCTGGTTTCAAAAAGGAGAGCACATGCTAACTGGACCTGAACTTATCCAGCAAACGACCGAGAAAGTAAAGCTAATCTAGGAGAGGTTGAAGATGTCTCTGAGCAGGCAGAAATCTTATGCGGATAAGAGAAGAAGACCATTGGAGTTCGCTGCAGGAGATCATGTGTTTCTTCGACTCAACCCAATCACTGGTGTAGGCCGAGCCGTTCGTCCAAAGAAGCTGTCTCCCAAATTCATTGGACTGTATCAAATTCTGAGGAAGATCGGACCAGTAGCGTACGAGCTTGCATTGCCGCCTCAGCTATCGAACCTTTGATGGACAAATTTGTAAGCACCAAAATATGATGTCACAAACTTGTTTCACAATCGGCAAGTATGACCGAATCGTTCAAGTAATAAACTTGGTAAGACCAAGTATCGTTCTTCCCAAAGGACTCACGGCCTAGTTTAGTTGTGTGGTTTGTTGATTAGCTAAGACTTACAAACGAAATAATTGGATTATATTATGCAAAACGAAAACTAAACATGTATGCATGAATTGATCAATGGCAAAGACAAAAGATAAACACTTTCAATGGATTATATGAATGAATATGTTGTTGGGGGTCAATTTCATCTCATCCACTCTCATACATTTTAGGAATTCAACATTCAAATCATCATTGTTAATGCCACTCTCTAAAGTACCATTCTAGATGGCTTCTCCCTAATCAAATAGTTCATACAATTCCTAGCATTCCTAATGATTAGTTCATGAGTGCAGGAGCTTAACGACAACCAATATAATATTGTCAGTATAATATTGGGAGAAATTCCCCGGATCTAGACTTCCCCATACGTGTCCGTATCGACAAAACCAATAATCATGCAATAGAATGAGTTAAACAATGCAAGCATTAAGCAAAGAGGAAAAACCCTAACTAATGATGAAAGAAAGCATAAGTCTTAGATTAAGATGCAAGCATAAATTCCATATATGAGAGCTTCAAGAGATTACATTGATTCCCCAACAAACATACAAGGTTTAGTTCACCATATTCATGGTGAACCTAGATGAACAATGAAAGAATGAAAGAATAAACCCTAAAAAGGTGAAGAGGTAGCCTGAGCATCCAAGATCCTCCTTCAAAGGGGTGGAAGAGAGAGTGTTTGCCTCGTTTCTGCCAAAGATACCTAACCCTAGGACGTGCAAGTCCTTATATACTATTCTAGAGTTACAAAAGATTACAAAAGCCCAAGCCCAAAAAGTGCCGCTCAGCGGTAAATACCGCTCAGCGGTGACCTCGCTTCACTTTTCTTCCCCTCAGCGGCCAGTTTGCCCCTCAGCGGACCTCCCGTGACCTCCTGAGTGCCGCTCAGCGGTAAAATGCCGCTGAGCGGTGCCTTCGACTTCTCTTTTTGCACTCTTTGCTTCCTTTTATAATTCCACTTCTCTCCTTCTTTACTTCTTTCACTAAATTCACCTCAAAACCTGCACAAAAACACTCAAATCAAGCATAAACCTGTCCAGCTCTCTTATTTCTGAAAATATAGATAAAAGCATTGATTTCAAGCTAGTTTCTAAGTCTAAAGGTTGCTTTTAGTATCAATTTTAAGCATGAAAATAACAGTTTTTCAACTGTTATCACAACCCCAAACTTAGAACTTTGCTTGTCCTCAAGCAAACAAAATGTAACTCCATCTCCAACCAATTCATATGATGGTTCACTCATTCAAAATCCTTTTCTCAAGATAAGTAACAACTTCACTCAAACTTATGACCAAGAGTTCAATCAAGATGTGCACATGCTTTTAGTGATCACAAAGTCATTTAGATTCCAACAAATGCTATTTTTCATAAATGATCAATCAATTAAGCATGGATGTTCATGTGCTTATGGAATATTTCCTCACTAGATAAAGTGTTTCACTCATCACACAAGTGTATAAGAGGTACAGTGTTTCGCTCATTCACTCTACTATCACAATGTCACATGAATCAACTTTGCCTTTCATTTTACCATAATCAAAAACATTCACAAGCATGCATCATCACAAGGACTTTTCAATGGCTTATAATGTGGCTGGGCTAACAAGAAAATTGGTTTTTCTGGATCGCAAAATCCTTGAGTTAAGAGAATCATAACACACAATCATCTTATTCATTCCCAACTTGCCTTTTACAATTGCAATTGCATTGAGCTTTACCTCTTTTTCTTTTCTTTTCTTTTTCTTTGCCTATTCTTACTTTTTAGCTCTTAGCTCAATGCTTTTTATGTTTTCCCAACAACCCCAAACTTGAACATTTAACAATACCACATAAGATCTTCTACTTAACTCAAGGTAAAGATTTTCAATCAAGGGTTTTCAGTGTATGTTCAAGGCTAAGGGTTCAAAGGATAGAACACGAAGTGTTCTCTTTTAGTGGGCTAATTTTATGTATTTGGCCAATAAAAAGGGTTTCAACAACACGGCCTTGATCATATGATGCAAAACAAGCAATTGATTCAATCATAGAAAACTTGGGCAAAATCATTCATGCTTTCAAAGTAATAACATTCAACAATAACAACTCTGGAGCTCAAAACCTCACATATAAGCTCATTCACATTTGACATACACATCCTGCTTAATTTCACAATCACAATCATGATATCCTGCATTTGTTCACAAAGCTTGTGAATCACCTGTATAAGCATTTTAATGTGCACATCATCTCAACATCAATCAATCAATAAGCATCATCAAGCATTACTTATCAAACAATCACAGTTAATAGCAAACCATCACACAAACCAGGTTTTCAAGAGAGTACATCAAACCTTAATCTAAAACCGAAATAAAATAAGTTCAGAAAACTTAAACCGCAAAAGCATAATCATATGATAGCATTCATCAGTAAATGCTATCTCAGCTCCTCATCAGTCTGAGCTGTCCTCTGTATCTTCCTCTTCCTCCTCATCTTCATCTTCATCAAATGCATCTTCCTCCTCAGCTTCATCTTCTTCCATATCTCTTGCTGAAGCTTCAGCTGCTCCAGCTCCTCCTCCATATACTGGTTCTTCTGGCCAAGCTACGACATTATGGAATTCATCCATAGTCCACCTGTGGGCTGGAGGATTATCATACATCCCCACTATCATCTCAGCAGTGGCCACCTGCCCTCTGTGAATGGACTGCAACTGAGCACCTATAAGAGACATGTACATGTCCCTCATCTGGAATGGTTCTGCTTCATGCGCATCAGCAGATGTCCGGCTCTGTGCTGGCCCTCTCTCTCTACGAGCATGGCGTGGTGGAACTGGCTGAGCTGCATCCTCACCTCCATAGTACTGTCTATAATAAGCCTCATCAATAGCTTTTCTTGGCCTCTCAAATGGTGGAACAGAAGTATCCACCCCAGCTTGCTTGCAAAGGTGAGTGATCAAAGAAGGATGTCCTAGTGGTGCTTTGTTGTTCGAGGTGTTAGCACATACACTGATTTCATCAGCTATTACCTGCCCAATATTAACATTCAAGTTTCTGATAGCACAGTAGATGAATAGTGCCCTGCTGAGAGTAATATCTGACACATGTGAACATGGCTGAATGTTGGCATGAGAAAATGCCATCCAATACTTTGCAAGAGGAGTCAAATCTGTCCTCCTAATATTAACCACTGCGCCAGATCTATTCCTTTGGAAGTGTCCTCCAGGTATACACATTACTCTCTCAACATCCTCAAAGTCAGCACCTTCCTCCATGCTAAGAGCAAACTGACATTGCTCACCAGCCCACACAGTATCCAGGAAGTTGTTGATAGAATCAGGATCAAACCTGATAGCATGGCCTCTGACATAGCCCAAATAATTCTCAGCTGGATGATCACCAATCTTCTTTGCATTGGTGTAGAATTCCTTGACCACAGCTATGTTGGCAGGTGCTGGATAAGTGGCTAGCTTTCCCCAATCATTCCCTAACACTTGCTCTCCAAATTGAGGAGCAAAGTTAGGTATCATTCCAACCTTTCTCTCCATTAGAAGTCTCCTGTCCTGAACCACCCTAAAGTGCTTCTCATGTTTCCTAGAGAGGAACCTGCTAGAGTGGGGTTGCTCTGGTTCCTTTTCTTTCCTCTTAGTTGCCATGGTTTTCAATCTCTTTCTTGAAGAGGATGCCATTCCTGCATTCAAAACACAAACCAAAACCACAGAACATGATGTTAATCATTAGTAAAACACAGAACACAACTCCTTTCGAAGCTAAGCCACCGCTGAGGGCCAGAATTTCCCCTCAGCGCCACCAGTACCACGCAACAAACCAGAAAAATCAAATCTGGTAGAGTGCCGCTCAGCGGTAAATGCCGCTCAGCGGTGACTCTGCAGATTTTTGAAAATCTTGTTTTGAAGCTTTCCTAACTCCACCCAAATGCAATTTTCATATTTCCAGTTCATAATCATGCAGTTTAATCGGTTCAAACATCAAATATATCATCAAATCATGCATAGAAATCAAAACCCCTAAATATTCATGCTTTGACAATCACATTCAAATTCAAGAACCTAAAATGAACCAAATGCATTTTACTTACTTGGGTGGAGATGCTAGATGATATGAGAATGCTTCCAAACTAGAATGCTCTCTTCCAACCCCAAACTTTGATGGCACACTAGTGAAAAAGTGAGTGAAAGAGAGATTTTCTAAAGAGGGAAGAGTGAAAAGATGTGGAAAACCTAAGAGAATGTATGTGGAAGTGTTTGTGCAGAGAGAAGCCAGAAAATAAATCCTAAAACGCAGCTTGGGGTATAAAAATACCCTAATGGGCTCGGGTCCCGCTAAGGGGAACTTAAGCCCCTCTGCGATAGTACCGCTCAGCGGTAATTGCCGCTCAGCGGCACTTTCGTGAAGTGCTCCCCTCCTTCTTTTCTTGACCTACGTGCCTTCCCTACATGTCCCTCATAGGTTCCCTGCAATTCAATGTTAAAAATGCTTATGCAAATCCTAACTAAAAATAAACAAACAATCAACTGGGTTGCCTCCCAGGTAGCGCTTGTTTAACGTCACGAGCCTGACCCAAAATCCATCAACACCCATCAGTAGGTGTTACAACATAGTATCCTTCAGTAGATACTTAACCACCTAGCATCCTTCAGTAGATGCTATCTCCAACAAAATAGTTACAAAATAAAGTCCACAACTTAAAAATTACAAAACCAAAATAAAATCAAAAGTTCTTAAATCACTGGGTTGCCTCCCAGCAAGCGCTCTTTTAACGTCATTAGCTTGACCCAAACTCGAGTTCCTTCTTCTTTTTCTTCTTTCTACTGAACTTCTTCAGAAATTTGATCAAACCAGGAACCTGTTGCAGTGTCTCAATCATAGGAACTTTAATCTCCAATTTCTTGAAGATTTCCATAAAGCACTTGAACTTCTTTTCCTTCCTATGATTCTTCTTTAGATGAGGATGTGATTTTTCATATGATTTCTTCTTCTTTCCTCTCATCTTCTTTTTCTTCCTTTTTCTCTCCCTCAATTTTCTCTTTTTCTTTTCTTTTATTTTTTTCTTCCCTTTTCTTTTTCTTTTCAACTTCTTTATTTTCAGACAAATCTTCTTTCTCTCTTCTCTCTCAACCACTTCTTTCTCTTTTTCTTCATCTTTATTTTTCTCACTCAACTCTTCTTTCTCTTTTCTCTCTATCTTTTCCGTATCTCCCTCTATTCTTTTCTCATCAAGAATCTTGTCACTTTCAGTGACATTGGTTTGCCCTTCCTCCTTAAGGTTAACTTCAGTATTAACCTCATCATCCAATCTCTGATTAATGTAACGAAAGTGCATCTCCATCCTTTTACATGATTCTTCAATGCTTTTCTGAGTAGAGTCGGAACTTTTCAAAAATCGTTGAAGGGTGTCCTCCAAACTTTCTGATAGAGAGGATTTTTGCTGCCATTGTTGTTGTGGTTGGTTCTCAAATTGTCCGGCAGCTTGCCAAAATTGGCTTTGATCCATGCTTGAGTGAGGTTCCCACCATTGGTTGAGATTACTTTGGTAGAATTGAGTGCCCATATAGTTAAATTCTTGACCAAATTGCATTCTGCAGACATTAGGCACAAAACTCTAGGAAATATTTGTTAGCACAAAAAGATATAGAAGAAGATATATATTCAGAAGATAAAAAGATTTAGAAGATAGAATAAAATAAGATAGAATAAAATAAAATCTAACCTAACCTAAAAGATAAAATAAAATAAAATCTAATCTAATCTAAAAAGATAAAATAAAATAAAATCTAAACTAATAAAATCAAATAAAATCAAATAAAATCTAATCAAATAAAATAAAATAAAATCAAATCAAATCAAATAAGATACAAACTGTAAAATATAAACAGAAAAAAAAAATAAATAAAAAATTCGAAATTTAAATTAAAAATAAAAAAATAAGTCAAAGATAATCAATAATCACACAAATTAACCAGTTAAACCACGAGTCCCCGGCAACGGCGCCAAAAACTTGATGGACAAATTTGTAAGCACCAAAATATGATGTCACAAACTTGTTTCACAATCGGCAAGTATGACCGAATCGTTCAAGTAATAAACTTGGTAAGACCAAGTATCGTTCTTCCCAAAGGACTCACGGCCTAGTTTAGTTGTGTGGTTTGTTGATTAGCTAAGACTTACAAACGAAATAATTGGATTATATTATGCAAAACGAAAACTAAACATGTATGCATGAATTGATCAATGGCAAAGACAAAAGATAAACACTTTCAATGGATTATATGAATGAATATGTTGTTGGGGGTCAATTTCATCTCATCCACTCTCATACATTTTAGGAATTCAACATTCAAATCATCATTGTTAATGCCACTCTCTAAAGTACCATTCTAGATGGCTTCTCCCTAATCAAATAGTTCATACAATTCCTAGCATTCCTAATGATTAGTTCATGAGTGCAGGAGCTTAACGACAACCAATATAATATTGTCAGTATAATATTGGGAGAAATTCCCCGGATCTAGACTTCCCCGTACGTGTCCGTATCGACAAAACCAATAATCATGCAATAGAATGAGTTAAACAATGCAAGCATTAAGCAAAGAGGAAAAACCCTAACTAATGATGAAAGAAAGCATAAGTCTTAGATTAAGATGCAAGCATAAATTCCATATATGAGAGCTTCAAGAGATTACATTGATTCCCCAACAAACATACAAGGTTTAGTTCACCATATTCATGGTGAACCTAGATGAACAATGAAAGAATGAAAGAATAAACCCTAAAAAGGTGAAGAGGTAGCCTGAGCATCCAAGATCCTCCTTCAAAGGGGTGGAAGAGAGAGTGTTTGCCTCGTTTCTGCCAAAGATACCTAACCCTAGGACGTGCAAGTCCTTATATACTATTCTAGAGTTACAAAAGATTACAAAAGCCCAAGCCCAAAAAGTGCCGCTCAGCGGTAAATACCGCTCAGCGGTGACCTCGCTTCACTTTTCTTCCCCTCAGCGGCCAGTTTTCCCCTCAGCGGACCTCCCGTGACCTCCTGAGTGCCGCTCAGCGGTAAAATGCCGCTGAGCGGTGCCTTCGACTTCTCTTTTTGCACTCTTTGCTTCCTTTTATAATTCCACTTCTCTCCTTCTTTACTTCTTTCACTAAATTCACCTCAAAACCTGCACAAAAACACTCAAATCAAGCATAAACCTGTCCAGCTCTCTTATTTCTGAAAATATAGATAAAAGCATTGATTTCAAGCTAGTTTCTAAGTCTAAAGGTTGCTTTTAGTATCAATTTTAAGCATGAAAATAACAGTTTTTCAACTGTTATCAACCTTCACCTCGTCTTCCAAGTTTCCCAACTTCGGAAGTATATAGCGAACCCATTATACGTACTGGAGTTGGAAGACGTTCAACTTCGTCCAGACCGAACGCTGGAATTGCAACCAGTCTGTTTGGTGAAGATGGTGTGGGACGCTAAGACTGGTGATTCAACGTGGGAAGTTGAGAGCGCCATGAAGGACTTGTACCCTCATCTATTTCCGGGTAACTCTTTAATTTTCGAGGACGAAAATTTTTGTAGTTAGGAGGAATGTGAGGCCTTGGAAAATTGAACCGTAAACCATATGTCTAGTCAAATTAATGCACTGCTGAGTCACCTGTCAGCTTTCAGTAATGCACCGCGCCACATACTCAGCCTCATTAAAACGCACTCACACACCCTGACGCACGCCTGCCATGTGTCACGTTAGAACATTCCGAAAACAGTAGTGGAAGACAGGTGTCCGCGTATGAGAGAACGTCCGGTTGACTTGGGGAAGAGAACTGAATTTTCTGAAACATTTCTTCCCATTCTCTGCATGCACTCACCTTCTTCCTCAAAACTGAATTCTCCATTTTCTCCACCCTCTCTCTAGAAACCTTCACCTTCTCTCTACTGTAACTCATCACCTTCTTCTCCGATCACGTTTCAGAACCGTAGAAACATTCCTGGAGACGTGAGCGTCATTCTGGACCGAACAGAATTGGGATCTGAGCTGGTAAGTTCTCGTCTCTAACCGTTCGTCCATTTAGTTTCATGCGAACCCAAGTTCTGGTTGCATGCATGGGTTATAGGTCTGTGTTGTTTCTGATTTCTGGTGTTTTAGATTAAGTGTAAGTTGTTGAGTGAACCTGAGGGTAGAACGCTGATAGAGGACGAACTAAACCCTTGCATTTGGGCGTACACTGCTATCCAGGTAATGGAATGCTTAATAATTTAGTTTATACTTGGATGATTGTGTGCAAGCATGATAGGAATTGAATGTATGAGATGTATGCTGTTTGAGTATGCTTGAACGATCGCTGTTATGCATGAATGAATATAGTATGTGCTGGTTGATACGTATGAATTGGAAAATGGATGATTTTTGTATAGTATGAGTTGTTAATATGAATTCTATAAAGTATGTAAATTAAATGAGGAATATGAAATTATGTGATTATGAATCGTATGAGAAATATTGAGTTAAAATAGATGGAAAATATGAATATGATAATTCTTACTATGATAAGTTGCGTTCGTCATCGTACGGTCTTATACCGTTCGGTTTCTAGTCAATTTCTTAAAAAGGAATTCTTTTATTTGAAAAGAGTCCCGATCGAGAACGAGCGTCCTGTGAAATACTATGTTGAGCGTTCGGCTCAGCCTAGTGGTAATCTTATAATTTAAATTAAGTTATAATGTATTATCCCTTATACTTACAAATTTGTAGCGCTCGGTCTTACACTGAGCGTTCGTCCTAATTAGCACTCGGTCTTATACCAAGCGTTCGCTCAAATTAATTATTGGCCATATACCTAGCATTCGTCCTAAGAAGTGTTCGGTCTTATACCGAACGCTCGTCCATTACCTTTGATTTCGGAACATACGTAAATAGCGTTCGTCCCAAATTATTAGTAAATGAATATTCGCTTTCGGTCATTGACTGGCAGTCGATCCCTTTACACTAATTGTTCTCAGTATAATTAAATAATTGTCTTGTTGTATCTTTATCCATTTGAATTTGGTCTAGAGTCTTTGTACCTAAATTATTCTGAACATTTATGTTATATCTCTAAGAGTCGGTTCATTCAACTGATTCGAGTAGCAGTCACGTTCGTCATATAAGTACTTGTTGACTTATTCGGTTTGACAACGAGTCTTCTAAATCCAGTCTTTAGCGTTCGTCTTCGTCCTTCAGAAGTATGAACGTTCGTTATTTTACCCTTTTAAAACTAAAGATAGAGATGATGATAAATTATAAGATGTTGAAGTGTGAACACTATATTGAATGATTATACGATTATGGAATTTGATCGAGCGTTCCAAGGAGGAACGACTCTTATATATATATTTGAATATTAAATTTGATAAAGTATGACTGTGGATAAGTTAAGACTCGTTGTCCATCCTGATGTTCCGTGAGTACTATCTTCATGTAGAGGAAGTATGTCATGTGTGGGAACGGCAGGAGGTCCTTAGTCCATAAGTTAACATGGGCGACGTAAGAACAGACTGACCTCGAGTGGCAGCTGTTTGGTGTATCCCAATTACTACATCACTCGGGTGCAAGGACGCTTGTAACTACACAGATTCATACAGTCCGGACGGTCGGTCTAGAATATTTATATATATATATTTCGGTTGATGTTATATGTGGAGTATGTGCTTGTGTGAATTGAAATGTTGGTGTATGTGTTGATGTATAAATTAAATTACTTAAGCTTACCCTTTCGTCTTTCCTTGTGTTGTCGTTTTGTCTTTGTACGTTCGTCCTGTCATTGCAATGATCATCCGTGTGGATGTGAGCAGATGGAGGTGCGCCACTTGAAGAGATGCTAGAAGAAGAAAATTTGGAAGACGCTAATCTGGTGGAAGTGGAAGTTAAAGCCGAGCCTTAGAGCGCTCGCGTGTTTTCTTTTATTAGTCTTTTAGTTTTATTATGGACGTTCGGTCAAGGTTTTGTAAGACCGTTCGTCCCTGAACTCCTGTTCCTTTTGCGTTCGTTTATTTTTGTAATTTAAGCCGTTCGGCTTTTTGACCCTCGTTTAGTAATGTAAAGACTGCACTGTTTTACTGATTTAATGTAATTAATTCTGATTATGGTAATTACTGTATTTTGGGATGTTACATGATACATGTTCTTATTCTCAGAAACATAATTTATGTGGAGGTTGAATTTGTCTTTGCTTTAATCTGTTTGATGGAATTGAAATACTGTGCTTATGAGCTTGCACTTATTTATGGAGTGGAAATAAGTTAGATAATCCATTAGAGATTTATGACCTAACTGACCTATTTTTTTGTATGATATAATTAAGCAGAACTAGTCTTTTAATTTAATAACCTTCATTGTTTTTTATAAAGAGTGTTATCATACATTTACTCTGTTTCATTTTCATTCCGTGTCACTGTATAGGAATTTACACAATTAGTCATATAGAACCATTGTGTAACTAGATCTTGGAAAAGTATTTAATGCCATTGATTTGCAAGTTTACCATAATTTTTTTTATTATTATGAGACAATGAATCTTGTACTGGAGTATATACAAATAATTACTACTCATGATTACAAATATCCTAATTCCTGAATTAGTATCCTCTTTTAGTAGAACAAACTAATATAATTAAGGAGATAAAAGATTTCCTGAATGACATCCCCTCAATTAAGGTGGTTGGTTAATAAAAGGAAATTAATATAATTATAATAGCTGTGTCATCAATTAGACATTGCTCCTACTACTAATGTATTCATATAGTTATTGTAGTTATTAAAGGAGTAGGTTATAGTTGGCGGAGAGAGGGTTGTACTCCGAGACATCAAAGGCTGCTTGTTTGTCAATGGCCTGGAAAACCCATATAAGAGAATCTCATGTAGGACCAACAAAGGAGTGTGTAGAAGAAAATCAACAGTCCCTTGGTAGAGTGATAGCTAATCATAATATTCAAGACTATTATTCTCGGAAGGGAAAGCTTGCAAACAAGGCACCTTTTGAAGCTTCAACAAGAAATTCTTCCCCTTTTGCTGATTCAGGTATATGTATGATAAAATTAAATAGAAATGCTGATAATGTTAATAACTTGACAAGATTGTATTAAACAAATTTCATGCATTTAGTTAGATTTAATTTTCATCCCCTGGCACAGATGTGTGGAACCAGAGCGTGACTAGTTTAGAAAGAATGTTTAAAAGATTTGATGTGTTAGTTTGCCACATGTTTGTGATTTGTTTTTATGAGACTATGGATCTTGTAGGACCATCAAAGATATGCTTAGATAAAAACCAGCAACCAATGGGTACACCTGCTAAAGAAGTTCAAATCCATGATCCTTAGACAGAGAAGCCTACAAAAGCGGCACCTTTTGCAGTTTTGTTCGCAAGAAAATCTTCACCTATTGTCGGCTAAGGTAGGATACTTTTCTTGTCTATGTCATATATGATGTTTTTTTTCCATTTGTTTGTTGCATCTACTTTAGTCTATTCGTACAAATGTGGGCATGTATGTTAATATGTAAGTTTTCCTTTCTATTTTGAGGGTTAAGTTTTCGTTTCTATTTTGATTCCTTCCTATATTATTATTATGATGTAATGGATGTCTAACTTTTGTATAGATATTTGGAAGCTCATTCAAGGTTGCGAGGTGTTTCATCTGTTTTAGGAAGAAGATGCAAATAATCACACCTAATGTAGGAGAAGTTGACCTTCCTTTGTTTTGTTTTGTGATTGCTATTTTTATGAGGAATTGGCTTTGTTATTGGTTTTGTGAAGGAACTAGGCTTATTTTATTTTCAGTGTTAGTAGACCCTTTGCTACAATTCAATAGTGTATGTACATTAATGTAATATTTGGATTTAATATATAGTTTCATGTATAAATGATGTATTAAATATTATTAGACTATTTAATGTTTGAAATGAATTCTATTATTTTAGTTTCATTAAATTTGTTTATTTGAAGTTATATTGATTATAAATTGATTGGATAAGATGATAATACAGGAATATTATTATAGTTTTCTTGGATGTCAAATGTAATAATCAATTTTTTTTAAAGAAAAATATATATTATGACGTACTAAAGAATGTACGTTATGATATGTTGATCACATATTATAACGTACAAAAATATATACATAATAATAGAACATATATTATAACGTAAAAACAAATCTATGTTATAATATCTCTTGCCTTATTATAACGGACAAATGAGAATTTGTTATAATAAACTGCGCATATTATAACGGAGTTTAGAAACTATGTTATAATATGTTCAAGCTATTATAACGTAAATTTCTGCTACGTTATAAAATGCGCAGACCTACTATAATGCCCAGAAAGTAACTACGTTATAATATATCATTTTTGTAAGTTATAAAATGTCATTTTTCCACTAGTGCGTTA
Organism: Vigna angularis; assembly: GCF_016808095.1. NCBI lineage: Eukaryota > Viridiplantae > Streptophyta > Magnoliopsida > Fabales > Fabaceae > Vigna > Vigna angularis. The sequence continues at coordinate 14,246,311 of NC_068975.1, read as the reverse complement.
GTGTGGTCAGAGAAGGTGGGATTATGTAAGTTATATTGTATTATATATATATATATATATATATATATATATATATCAGTAAGTATGTGCATATTTATATATATATATTTATGAAAGGTGGGGTACGTGAAACTTATATATAATATAAAAAAAATGAAAGTTAAATTACGTAAGTTATATTATATTAGTATAATATAGATTTATATATATACATTAAAAGGTGTGAGTCTAACTTCTTGGTGATTTTAGTTTTCCTATGATATATAATATTGGTATTAGAGGGTTGTGGTCCTTGAGTTGGACTTGTGAGAAGTGGGTCTGTAACCACCCTTTTCCTTGTTTCTATTCATTTTATAATGAATTGGTCGGTCATTGATGATATCAGTTGGATACCTTACTGGGTATTAGTAGGTGAGGTGCAGTTCACTTGAATTCTTACCTTCTTGGTATTGATTAAGGAAGATAAAATATTACTTAGTGTTGTTTTCTGAGTTGGTGACATAAAATGTGTATTCTGGAAATGTATTGAGATTGTGTTATCAAGGTTGTGTATTTTGTTGGATAATATGATTTGAGTATGGATGACTCTTTCGGCTGTGTGATGCGGGAAAAAAATTTTCTTCGGCCGTGTGATGTGGGAAGATGATGGTTTGTTAATGATGACTCTTTCGACCGTGTGATGCGGGAAAGAAATTCTCTTCGGCCGTGTGATGCGGGAAAGAAATTCTCTTCAGCCGTGTGATACTGGAAGATGATGGTTTGCTGATGATGACTCTTTCGGCTGTGTGATGCGAGAAAGAAATTCGCTTTGGCCGTGTTGTTGTTGAATTCTCCATTCCGCTGCTACTTCTGGTCCGAGAAGCTGCTCATTCTTGAAGAGTGGAGCTGCTTCTATCATTTGGTAGTCAGAGCCAGCACGTCCACGCTTCTCTACAAGAGCTAAGTCACGTTTTCCCTTAGTTTTTCAACTCTGTCATGTGTAATCCGTATGTGTTCACTGTTTCATCAATTTTTTTCACTTCTGTTTGGTCTTATTTCGTCTTTGCATTTTCCGTGATTGTGTTTTCACCTTTCCTTAGTGATTGTTGTTCATTTTAATCGGTGAATTTCATTTGTTTCATTTCAATTCAGCTTGCAATCTCATTTTCCAGTTTTGTCCAAGTCTTGTGCAATGTGCTGCAGTGTTATTTCTGTCTTCTTGTGTTGAATATGTTCCAGCAATGTTTATTGTTTTAATCTGTGTTTAGATACATATGTAGCAATATATCAATCCTAAAAGGCAATGAGATAATGTCTAGGCTGGAGGATATGAGCTAAAGGATCCAAAATATTGATTCTGTTTTACAAAATTCTACACAATTTTTCCAAATCTAGTGCCTGCACTTTAATCTGTTTCAGATCAGATTGCTTGATTCTAAAGCTTGAGACAAGTTTATTTGATGATATTATACATGTTTCAACTTCTGGCAACCTGTGTTAACCACTAAATTTCAAAAACCATGCTTTAGTTGCCTAAATTCAGTAATTCTTTACTGTCACTGTTTTAGCTTGGAGTTTTCACCGGACTCACTTCTTTGCATGTGCTTTAGGTCATTTAAAATTCTGCTAGCTCATGTTCTATAGCTAGATCTAGTCATTTAGGACTTCCTTATGCCTTTGATTGTGCCAGCCAACTTTGTTTCTATTGCTTCTTAATTCTGGTACAGTTTTTGCTTCAAAATGCTGCATAATTAGCAACTCAACCTGGGATTTGGAGCAGTTGGCTGTTTCATTGTAGTTTAAACATTTTTGGAAGTGTATTTTACCATTTGAAAGTTGTGTGCACTGTTCAAATGGTCTTTCAGAAGCCTATATGCAGAATTTCCCTTTAAACCACCAAATTTTGCTTCATTTTTGGCTAGAGCTGCTACCATTTGATGAATCTGATTGTTTCAGTGCATTCTTACCATTAGTTCAAGTTTATTTTGTCATTTGGAACCTATATGCACTGTTCATTTGGTCATTTTTCAGTTCATATTGAAAATCACCTTCTAGACCATCCATTTTGCCTACATTTAGAAGTGCACTAGTGAAATTCTGTTGTAGTGTATTCCTTGGCTGTTTAAGTGTTTGTAGACATCCAATTTGATGATACAAACTTGTTTGAGAAATCATTTGAACCTCACATACACTGCCATTCATTTTGGCCACTAATGTTCCAATTTCCAGCCACAATTTTTCTGGTGCAGTTAGCATTTGTTTGCTGTTAACACTTCATTAAATTTAGATTTTCAATTTGGATTGGCAAAAGTTGGGGATTTTGTTTCCATATACATTTAAAAGCTTAAACAAGTGTACACCAATCAGAAAAAGCAATTGAAACCCTGCAATCAAATTTTGAAAAGTCTAAAACCAGAAAACACCAAAACTGCATCTCTTTGTGGCATTTCATCAAACATTTTTGAATTTTCATCAAACACTTTTACTGCACACAATTCACTCACTATTTTGAGTTTTTCTTGCTTGTTTAATCTGTTCTAGTGCCTCTCCTAGGTTCCTTTAGTGTCCCTCCTGTGATTCAAAGCTTAAATTCACTTGAATTCAACTTGTTTGCCTTCTAATTTGTGCCCAAAATCTGTACTACGAAAATTAAATCTTGGTGCAGTAGCTGTTTTGTTTGTTGACTGGTTTGGTGTTTGTTTTGGGTGTTGTGAAGTATTGGTGCAGCTTTTCTACCTCAGATTTCTTGCTACAAGAGGGTAGCATCTTAGGAAGTGGATGAGGTGTTAAAAGGGCTACAAGCTTGGACTCCAAGAGCACATTCTTTTGATGTTCCAGCAATCATTTCAGCAGCAAAAACACATCAACTTTGGTCTTCAACCAATCTGAACTAGCAGCCACACTTGGCTTTATTCCATTGTACCAACATTTACTTGTATTTTGGCTTTATATCTCGGAACATTTGAAGTTTCTTTGGCTTTTCAATTTTTTTCCAACTTAAAGTGGCTTGGGAAAATGCTTTAAGCAATTTCAAGTGCACAAACAACCATTGTAATAGCTTAGTTTCCACTTCTTAGTGTGAAAGTGTGTCAAGTGGCTCCAAGTGTCACTTGTACTTTCACTTAGGGCCGTGTCTCACTCTTTCATTTCCTTATCATCTTTCTTTAAGTTTTGCTTGTTGATTTTTTCTGTTTTACGTCTCCGTGATATCTAGGTGCGCGCTCATATAGATAAACCTTCTTTTGGTTTCTAGGCGCATTTCATTGTTGCATTCCAAATGTTTTTGAAAGACTTCTACATTGAAACTTGGGTAAGAAGCAACAGAAGAAACTTTGGCTAAGGAAGGACAAGGTTTTTAAGCTTGTCCGTTGAGACTCACCTCTCCTTCTTGGGAGCTATTCGGTTTCTTCACCTTTAGAATCTATCTAGAAGTCATTTCACCAAAAATACAAAAACAATCTTTGAAAAATATTTTGACTCAACACTTGTGAAGCCTTTTCAAATCTCTTTTGAAAATCTTTTCTCTACTTCACAAGTATGATTAACTCTAGTATTCAAGGCACCTTTCATCATGATCAGGACAATATGCAATTGAGAGAGGAACTTAATAGAACTAAATCTGAGTTAAATGAACTCATACATATGGTTGTAAACCTCACTCTCAATCAGAGAGGACAAAATAATGAAGAACACTCTCATAGGCAAAACCATGATAATGGTGATCATTCCCAACATAGTGATCACAATAGTTTTCATCCTTATGATCACTATCAACATGCTCCAAGGAGACACCATCATCATAGAAACCATCATGTGGAACCCAAATTAGACCTTCCCCCTTCTATGGCAGAGACAATGTGGAAGAATATTTTCAGTGGGAGATGAAGGTTGAACAGATTTTTTAATGTTACCACATAGATGATAGGAGGAGAGTGACCCTATCCACCTTAACCTTTCAAGGTGTAGCCCTCTATTGGTTGACTTCCATAATTAGAGATCAAAAGATGCATGGCGATTATACCATCCAATACTGGAATGAGTTAAAGGCAGCCTTGCATCGGAGGCATGTTCCATCCTATTATTCCAGAGAGGTCATGGGAAAGCTCCATAGACTTCAACAAAGAAACATGAGTGTTGAGGAATATAGACAAAAGTTGGAATTACTCATGTTAAGAGCTGGAATCAAAGAGGAAGAGAGATTCACCATAGCTAGTTTCCAAAGTGGTCTTAACTATGAGATCAGAGATAAGGTAGAGCTTTTACCTTACTTAGATCTTAATGACTTTGTGCAGCTATGTGTGAGAGTGGAAGAACAAATTAGAAGAAAAGCTTCCACTAAAAGGAACTACCCTACCTCCTCCGAGTATAGGACAGGTCCTAAGAGGGAGGGTAGTCCAAAGAGGTATGAAAAGCCTCAAGAAAAAGAAAAAGAGAAAGAGAAAGTGAGAGATAAAGAAAAAGAGAGAGAGCGAGAAAAAAATACCTTTCAAAAAGAATCTTCAAGAGAAACAAGGGGTAGAGAGACCACATGCTTTAAGTGTGGAGAAAGAAGACATTATTCTTCTGAGTGTCCTCACAAACGGTCTACTTACATCTTAGACTATCAAAGTCAAAATGCAGATTCTTCTAGTGACTCAGATACTTCTATATCTGAGGAAGAAGCCTTACCTTGTGAAGGTGAGATATTATTGGTGAGAAGACTTCTTCGAAGTCAATCCCAAGAACTAGAACAATCAGAAAGGGAAAACCTATTCAGAACAAGATGCAAAATCTTTGAAAACACTTGTTCATTGATTGTGGATAGTGGTTCCTCTTGCAATTATTGTAGTTCTAGAGTGGTGAATAAATTGGCCTTACCTACTCTTTCTCATCCCAAGCCTTATAAGCTTCAGTGGATAACAGAGGATGAAGAAATAGTAGTAAACACATAGGTAACCATACCAATATCCATTGGCAACTATGAAGAAATTTTTTTATGTGATGTTGTTCCAATGGATGTTGGGCATGTATTACTTGGTAGGTGATACGGCTGTCGCGGCCGATCAAATTTAATTGCAATTAAGAATGCAGTACAGTGCTAGGATATGACTCCTAGGTCGTCTCTCAGGGACCAAATGTGGTTCAGTTTCTTATCAACACGTATTGGGGGGTTTTGAAATGTTTTGTTTTTATGCGGAAAGATTAAATTAAACTGAAAATTAAACACGACTGAATTGAAAACGGTAAAGTAAATTTTAAAACAGTAAAACAAAATGAACACAGTGAAAATGAAATTAGAAAAATAAAAACGAAAATATAAAAACAGTAAACGCGTAGAAAATGTACCACATCCTTCTAAAGAAATTTAATTTTTAAATTGCAAAAACAAACAAATCCTCTGTGTCACGTGACAAGTTGCTTCCATGGTTTTCATTCAAATAAAAATAAAATAGGAAATTGTTTTCTTTTCTCATCAAAACCGTAGCCTCCCAACATCCAAGTAAATAGAATTTTGCTATCCAATTAAGTCATCTACGTGCCCTTGCACTCATGGGAGTCGTGCCACTTCTTCATACTTACATTCTTCAAATGAAATAAAGCAATAAAATATTCAAAGTGGTCTTCAACTTCACGTAACCACTCCACATTCTTGAATTAAAGAATTCACAAATTCTCATCCAAAAGAAGGTGTTCCCTCTATTCCAAACTAATTCCGGAGCACACCAACCAGCACCTACTCCAAGCCTAATCACCTCTTCATTCCCCAAATAATAAAAGAAATGCATTGTTGCTATCCTCCTGCCAACGTCCCATCGCCCTATACTGTCACCTAAACTACTTCTCATTCCATCAAACAATTGTAAAAACAAACATTCTCCTTTCTTCCAGTAGCCGTGACCCCACTACCATTATGCTACCTCCCTTCAATGCTTCCAACCGTAACCTCTTCACTTCTTCCTTCAAAAATACAAATTCCCACCTCTGCACCGTGCACACACTTTTCCAATTTAAAGAAAACAATTTAAACTTCCTCCCACATCGTGCTGCACCGTGAGCTTCTAAAAGGAATAGAAAAGAATTACTTCCCTCCTAAAACCATGACACCTAATCTAGTCTAATCTCCATCTTCAATTTTTTATTCATCACCACATGAGCTATATACTTCTAAACAAACCTTTTTCTCATTTTTTATGCAAATGAATGTTCTTTTCAGCAAGCATGCCGTGACCACTCCTCTCACACAATATACTTTATTCAAGCACATCCAAAGACTTGTCCCTTCTTAATACAAATATCATATCCCAATAATTATTGAACATGGCCGTGTAGTGACACTTGCTTAAGGAATAAAATACGATGCAACACATAAGCTAAACAATCCAATACAATTCATGGTGGAAATATCATACATAAAACACATTAACAGAGGAATAAACTACTTCAATCAATGTTTTCCAACATGTAGAATAAGATTGGTTCAAGCATTAAGATACAACAACACCTATTGAAGCTAAGCTCCTTTCCTTTCCTTCTGGACACCGTCTGCAATGAAAGCTCAACCAGAAACTCTTCTCAGTGGCAGCCAAACGTCTTCTCCTGCATGTTGTCCTCCAGCCAACTCGGTTCTGAAACTCCAGCAGTAAGAGCTTTCCAGTAGCTTTCCAAACGTTCCCCAGAGAGTGTGTATCCGTGAATTCTGTAACTAAGAGTAGTGTACAGACTCCTCAGAATATCAGCCCAGAACTGGCCGTGAGTGTTCCTTTTAGCAACTTCCTTCCTTCCTTAAATGCTGAAGACCATCCCCTTCAAGTCTGGAATGCAAAACGTCCAAAATGTCAATCCCCTCTTCACACCTTTTCATGTGTTGTCTCCTCTTTTTAGCTTGCATCCACTTGGAGCTCCTTGTCCGTGAGTCCTCTTTTTAGAAATGTGGCCAGCACTGTGGTTTCTCTATTACAAAGTTTCTGTCCTCATTTGCACTACTTCTTCCAGCTGGGATTTACTTGGGTCAGTGAATTCTTTTACCAGGATAAAAGCTTGTGTGTGTAGTGGACAAAGCAGAGAGATCCGAATCTTGCATCATGGAGCTACTCCCTTTTTACGTGAATTGCTCCCAAGTAATCAACTAAATGCCAACACAAAACCTTGAGTGGAGAATAATACCGAGAGTGGTGGCCCTTTTGATTCAAACATATGTGATGTTTTTGGTGTGTAGTAGAAAAGCATGGAGATAGAAATCTGCAGATCTTAGACAAAGTGAATGGACCGTGAGCTTTCAACCAAGTGGTGGTTCCCACTTTTAATTGCTTTGCCGTGACCTCATATAATGCCAATTCCATACTACATTTTGCAATTTTTCAACCGAGAGCTATTCAAGGGTCGTATACCATTTCTATTTTTTTTTTATTAAATTGCACACCAATTCTCTCCAATGTGTCGCATGTTGCTTCCCATTGAGTCACCATTTCAGCTGCTAGGAATCAGATCAATCTGCAACACCAGCAATAAATCACAGTGCACTTCCAACTGAAAATGAATATACACTTTTCTCTAATTTTATTCAAAGAATAAATCCCTCGTTCTTCTGGATGTTCCAATATATTTCCTTCAATTAATAATGAAAATAATGAGCTCAGAAAATGCAGATTAACTGAAGTTAGAATCTCAGATCAAATTAAGCTCAATTAGAAGATACGGAAAAATACCGGACATTTAAGCACAATTCCCTGATTAATTCTAGCACAATAAACTAAGTAAAGTGAATAAAATATTGACTCATCAGTAGGCCATGGCTATATGATCATAACTCTACTCATGAAGGCTATACCAAGAAAATAACTTTCCTCCATAAAGGAAATAAAATCACATTAATCACATTAATTCATTTTATCTTCTTATCTTTGCATATATTTCATTAATCATACAAATTTTTCCTATTTTTTGTAGATATATTTTTGACCCCGGTGGCCAATAAAAACCACAGTTGTGCTTCTTTCTTTCTTCCCGATTTGAGGACAAATTGTTTTAAAGAGGGAGGGAATGATGGCAATCCCTTTAGGGACTTTCCATCCAAAGAAGTATCAACTTCACTCTAAGACCAAGAAAGGGAAGTTGAATAAAGGACTTAATCTTTTCTTTCTAAAGTCTTAGCATGTTCTTATTTAACTAAATATCTTTACCTTGTTTTGTAGGTTACCAATAAAGGTGAGAATCCATGAATATACATCTTAGAAGGTTTGCCAAGCAAAGGAGAGACAATGAAGCAAGTAGGAATGCATACGACAGCCAACTGTGAAACACATTTTCCACATGAAACACATCCAACCATGAGCTTATTCAAATGCACATATTTTCAACATTTGCCACATGGAACACAAGACCACCTTTGGAAGTTGCTCCTACTAGAATATCATTGATTACCGAAGGATTATTACCGAAGGCCTTTTGGCCGTCGGTAAAAACGGTAATACCGAAGGATTTAAGATGAAGGTGATATGCTTAACACACAAGATTCAAGGTCTGGGAATTTACAATATTTTAGTGTTAAGAAGGGGACTAAGAGGAAGTTTGAAGTTTTACCAATAGATAAACCTGTTAGGAGGAACTTTCAAGTTCTACCATTAGAGAATCCTGTTTTATTTTTAGCTCATACATCAAAAAATTCGTTGTTTATAGTAGACAAACCCTGGTTGCAAGTGGTCAAGAGTTTAGAAGCCCTACCAGTCCACAGACATATATATGGGACATGAGCTATAAGCAGCTTAGAGAATTGTTCTCAGCTTTGAGGGGATATGATGGGGATAAAAGTCCCTTGTTTTTCTTTTTTGTCTCGTCATGGTTGGGAGGATCTAGAATCATGTATTGTGTTATCATAATCAATTTTGTTCCATTAGTAATAGCTTCAATTTACATTTTGATTTGGATACATTGTCCATTTTGGGTGTGAAGCTAAGTTACCTTGCCACATTTACCCACCCAAAGTGGTTGTGAGCTAGGCTGGCACTGCCTCAAATATCACAAGGGGTATGTTAAAGTGAACCTTGGGTGATAGATTTTCCAACCACTGACAGTGGTTGAAATCATATTTTAAACTCAGTTTTGGTGGTGTGATGGAGTGATTTTACCACATTTTTTGGCCATAACAAAGTCATATTTCGAATGCTAGAAGTTTCTATGTTGTGTGACAGTTTCAACAAGTCTAAAATGTTGTTTAAAAGTTGCTAGCAGAGTTCAATTACTGATATAATGGGCTGAGTGCATAATAGTATACTAAACCATCAATTTGGAGTCAAAATTGGGAAGTGACAAGGTGTTCTTGAGTAACAGTATGGATTTGACCGAATTCATAGTTATAACAACTTTAAAATCACTAAATCAAGTTGTTGGAGTGATTAGTTTTGACCTACAACCACTGCTATGACATTTCCTGTCTTGAACCACCAAATTTTGACTCATTTTTTTGGAAAAAATGAACCACACAGCACTTGTGTAGATAGTGGTAGCATCTTCAAGGGTGGAAACTTCAATACCTCTTGATCTAAGTGGCTATACAACAACGAAAATTAGCTTACTGAAACATCATTCTGCAGTGAGAAAAACAGTGAAAATTTGGCAACTCCACTAGCCAAATTTTGAGACACAAGCAAAATAGTTGAGGGATTGTAAGATTGAGTGTCTATCCTCTAAAAGAAACTTGGTACAGAACCCTAACAAAGTCTAGAACTGAGATTTGAATAACCTTGGTCAAGAGGAACAACCAATCACTACATGACACATCTAAATTGTAGTTTTCAAATAATGTTATAAAAAGGGAGAGATTTTGTTTTCTTGTATACATAAGGGATGAACAAGTGGTTGAAATATGTGAGACCCTAGGTGCATGTTGGAGGGACATGGTCCTGGGCTATCATTTTTGGGTGGAAGTTAAATGAGAAAGGAAGGAGCAAGGTGTGGGGGGGGGGGGGGGGGGGGGGGGGGGGCATGGTCCTGCCAAGAGCAGAATGAAGAAAGAAATAAAAGGCAAATATGAGAAGAAGTGTACAATACACATTCTTATTGTTGTTGGCAACCTTAAAGCATGTACTTTATCTCCTTTTTCATTAGGTTTGTTATCAGTTGTTATAGTTTTTGAAATTAGAGAACAAATAAGTGTCTTCAACGAATAGGCTTTTACACAGATCCATCAACAATAAACTAAAATAAAGCATCTACATAAGTTTCCATGGTCAATTTGCAGAATTTAATTCTCATGGAGGCTATAATAAGCAAAACAAACATTCATACATGCTCAAATTGCTCAAAGTGTGAAATTTATAAAACAAATTAAATACTCACCTCTTTAGTAGACTTTTCTAGGAGGGATATAGGTTTGATAACTTTGTATCTGTAAGGAAATAAAATTGCAAGATGTTCAGCCATGGTCTAAATGCCAAACAGAAGAAATGTCAAAATTACACAACAACAACTCTAGATCAAAACTAACTACTTTACCAACTTTGTTTGATGAATTGAAACATGTTAAAACTCAAATTTAACTCAAAACCAAACTTGTACTGAAAATGACCTTTCTACTTCCCAAAATTTACTCATAATTGGTGGTTTTGGAAGTGATTTTGTGCCTAAGCTATTCTTACACTTTGGTAATCATTTCAACAATTTTAATTCATCAAAATACACTCGTTTGAACTCTAATTATGCAGAAAATAGATCAAGAACTCAGATTCAATTTCCAAGTTCCAAAAATGCCTTAAATATGATGGTTTGACATATTCAATTGCATACAAGTGATTCTAACTTTATATGAATGGTTCTAACAGCTTTAATACATCAATTTGGACTTGTTTAAACTTCCAAACAGCACAGAATCACAACAGAACAAAAATTGATAAGTAATCACCCTTTTAGTACACTTTTTTAGGTTCTAGCTACTCAAACTTTGAGTTTTAGGTAGTTGTTTGCTTTTTAGTAGTTTCCTAGCTTCATTTGACTATTTTAGACTTGTTAGGATAGTAACATTAGTTACTGTTATTCTACTTTAGGTCAATTGCCACTTTCTCAGCCTTTTACTTGACTTTTTAAGTTTTCAAGTACCCAAACTTTGAGATTTAGCTACTTCATATAATTTGACATGTTTCTTAACTTCATTTAACAAGTTTAAACTTGTTAGGATTAGTACAACACACAGTTTTATGCTAATTTAGGATTATGCCCAAATTTCTCACCTATATACTACACTTTTGTAGGTTTTAAGTAGTCCAATTATGAGTTTCAGGTACACTACCAATTTCACTTCTTTCTTACCTTCATTTAACTAGTTTAAACTTGTTACAATATGAAGATTACACATTCTAAGGTTACTTTAGGTGAATTTCGAATTTATCACCTATTTAGTACACTTTTTTATGTTTTAAGTGCCAAATTTAGAGATGTGAGTAGTGATTTTTAGAAGTTGTCTTAGGAATCAAAACTTCACTCAATTCTTTGTCATTTCTAGTCCATTAGAACTGGTGTAGATAGTTATAGGTTTGTAAAACAGAATGCACATTTGCATCCTTATCTATTTCACCCTATTCTACTGTAACTTTAGGTGCTCAATATATACTCAAATTTGATTGTCATCTTATTTTCAATTTGTGACTTCATTTTTATCTATTTTTTATGTTTTACAAGTTTTCTAGATAGTTATTTGACAATAAAACAGACCCAAAGAAATAATGAATGATCAAACTATATATGACTATGACAAGGCCTTTCCAGTCAGAATACACAGCCTATGTTTGGTACATTGTACTTTTAAATTACAACAGATTAATTAAGATTTATAGTACTGGTCAATTACATTAAACACAAGACAAATACCCTTTTGTAATTATCAATGAAAACAAAAAAGATTAAGGGAAAAGAACAGATTTTGTTGAACTAAAACAAAGTTTCAATATCCCTACTTGGTTCAGATGTTGTGATTTGATGCAATCACCTAAATGTGGAAGAAAGAGTTTCTGTTTTAGGAAGTTATATCCACCAACAAACTGTTTCTGATAGCATCCAACTGAAAACCAACTTTTCTAAATGTTCTAAGGTTGTCCCTTTTTATCATGACCCAAGAATGGTGCACCCACCCACCTGAATTTTCCTACTTCCTACATCTCTAATTCTATTTTAACTTAGAAATATCATATGGGTGTCTCTTTCATCCTTATTTTCATTGATGTACATTTTAATTAACTAAGAGTAAAAATAAGCTTCTGAGTGAAAGGAAGTTTGAATGCACTATATTGAGTGCAACTTACTTATTATAAGGTTATGGGTATTAGGTATAGGACAGAGATATCAGTGTCCATGTAGGTCAGACTTACCTTCTATAGGTCTATACATTGACCTTGACAGGAATATAACACCTTTATAATTTAAATCAATATATATATATATATATATATATATATATATATATATATATATATATATATATATATATATGCCTCCAATTTTGGCCTTAAATTACGTGTATGATAATGTTTGTTACTGAAAATTTAGGACTCTTCCAACCCTTTACCTTTAATATTAAACAAAGAAAAAAATTGACAATAATAACATTAATGATATGGCCAATTTATACACCAAAGAGTGACATCTAACAACCCAAATATGACAAAAGGAACTGTTCCATTAAAATAAGGAACTCTCACTGTTGTGTAAGATTTGAAGTTAACAGTAAGTAATGAAATTTATCACTGCCATATATTAAAATAATCAACTCCCAATGTTGTTCCAGGAACTTGTTCTCCAAACATTATTTTACACATCTTGGGAACTTTAAATTGAATTATATACCATGTTGGACAGCACAAAAATGGCGCTATTGTTTCTTATGCAAAATTGAGCTCATTTGCATGTGTTACTTAAACAAGGAACACATCCTAAAATATTTGACAGTCTTAGTCCACCGATTCAATTACTAGATTACTTAGGACAGCACCTAAGACTACAATAAATGCATACACTTTCTGCATTATTTTTTCTTTTATCTATATTGCATTATTAATCATTTTATTTAACATTTTTCTCTCTTCATTTTGCTGTGCCCCTCCTTTTTTCATACCTTTATTACATTTTTCCATAATAACACAATCAACATCCACCTTGTTTAAACCTGTTAAACTCAACCATCTAGATTCAACTTACTCCTTCTCAATTGTATGCAACACCTACAACTTTCAACACGTGTTGTTCATTGCTCCAGCCAAGTAAAAGGAACAAATAAATAAGCATATATGTAATATCTCCCATTCACAATAGTTTGAAATCAGATTTCAGCTCTCACCTTCTACACACCTACACTACCTCACACCAATGTCAGGTAACATGCACCAAACATTATTAGTGTCATCAAGTGGCAAGCGACATAATGTCAACAAACCACTACTGTTAGCAGTCGGCTTTTGTCATAGACACTGATTTGGTCGAAAATTTTCATCCGACAACACTGAACTGATCAAAGTTTGAAGCCTTTTAGTAAAGCTCTCAATGCCTACTCATATTAAAATGTGATTAAAATAAGACAAAAGAACAGTAACCCTGTAGCCACGGCAGACCTATTACACAAAACCAGTAGCAATTCCAATGTAAGATACATTCACATCATATTTGAAGAAAGTTGATAATGGCTATTTGTTATCAGCTTTCATAATCAAGTGATATTAGCTTGCTTTAGTTTTAAAATGGTTATTTCTAAAAAATGCATTACCAATCAAAATGACAACTTTGAACAATATTTTCAATAATAAATCATATTGCACAAACTAATTCAGAGCATGCATTGAACAAAGTCAGAACGAATTCTTCGTAGCAGCTATAGTTCATCAATCAAAATGACAACTTACCTCGACGGTAGCCCCTTCAATAGGCTCTACAGCGGTAGTGGAAGACCTTGTCACACAGCGACACTCCCCTGCTTACGCTGCCTCGTCTACGCCCCCTCGTCAAATATCCTCCCTCGACAATGGTAGCCTTCAACTCAACCACCCACCACCTTCCTCAGCTCAGAACACTGGAAAACGCGAAAAATTAAAAGAGCTTCCTCCAGCATAATCGAAAATAGTAACAGTAAAAGAATATGAGATGGGAGAATGGGAGACCTCACCTATAATGGAGGAGTGGGGAAGAAGCGTAACGCCAACGACAACACCTCCTAACACGAGCTGGACAGGCAACGACAATGGTGGTTTCAGATTGTGAACGATTGAGGGAGATACAGATTAGGGCAACGGAGAGCGGACAGTGGAAGGTAGGGACGGGAGCCAAATTTAGATTTCATTAAGTGCATCCATATACCGACGGCCAAAGTCCTTCGGTAAATCCTCTGCACAATATCGAAGGCCAGAAGCCTTCGATAATGAACAACTTTAATGACCGTCACAGGCAACCCAAAGTCAATCAAGCACATTGCCCTGAAAACATTGAATAATTTTCAAACATGAGAAAATGATTAAAAAATAAATAAATAGAAAAAGAAAAAATATTTCGTAGTTCTAGTTTGAATCACAATTCTGAAACCAACTGACTTAAGGGTTAACTTTCCATGTATCATGTGTCTGAAAAAAACAGGCATAGATATCACATTACTGTCTGATTGTTGAAGACACCAGGAAAAACAGAGAAAAACCTAGAAGCAAATCTTTCTTTCCATATTGTAAAAAACTATCACAAAATTACTAAACAACACCAAATTCTTCATACAGGATACACACACACACATAAATATATATTAAGCTTCACAACAACAAGTTTAGGATGGTAAATCAATGCTAATGAGAAAGTCACACTACAAAAACAACTTAGAACTAAAAATATGACACCCTAGAACCTAAAACTAGTTAGTAGAATACACTATAAGTGGTCATAATGCAAACTGTATTACAGTAGTAACCAAAACAGTAAAACAAGTATATACACAAGTTTTAAAACATAAAAGAAAGATAGAAATGAGGGCACAATTCGAAAATACAAAGTATACAAAATCAAACAGCACTAAAACTGAAAACTGCACCAACAAAATGACTTTAAAAGTGTGCTTTCAAACCCAAAAATGATTGGCAGTGTTTGTAAAGCTTAAGTGATGATTCAAGCAACTTTATATCATCAATTTAAAGGTGTTTAAACATTGAAAGAACAAGGAATCCCAGTACACTCGAAAATCACTAATTCACTTCCAAATTTAAGCAAAATTAACGGTTTTGGAAGTGATTTTGCAAATAGAACTAATGTAGACTAAATTTAAGTAATGTGAACATCCTAACATGTCTAAAGTAGTGAAATAAACCTAGGAAACTATTCAAAAGCAAAGAATTAGGTACAACTCAAATTTTGAGTAGTTGAAAGGTATAAAAGTGTGCTTAAAAGGTAAGAATTTGCAACTAGACCTAATGTACACTTATTTGAAGTAATGTGAACATCCTACCATGTCTACACTAGTAGTGGAATGAAGGTAGGAAACATGTCAAAAGCAAAGAATTACCTCAAACTCAAAGTTTTAGTATTTAAAACCTAAATACTTTGGGTATTTTAACTAATGTGATTGTCAGTACATACTTGTATAGCTATTTCATTGCCTAAATTATGTTAATATGTATTATATATCCATGCTACTATACATATTTGATTGCCTAAATTATGTTGATCTTTATATTGTATGTTCATGTATATTGTCTTTCATTTATTAGGCTACAACTTGATTAAGTTAAGTAGTCATTTAAAATCCTATGGTACTACACACATTCTCAATGAAATGAGAAGGGTAAAAATACTATAAACACTTAGAACGTACAAAATATGTGGAAGTACTCTAGAGAAGAGAACTTCAGTAGTAATAAGTTGTCTCCTCCAACTTTAATACACAACCCCTTAGGATGTTTAAGGCATTTCAATACCGAGGACTTGTCTTTGCATGCCCTTATTGAATGTCAATGACAATAGTGTTCAAATTGCCTTCCATGTTCAACTTCAGTAGTAATAGGTTTATTACTTATGTCACATGGAGTGTTGCTGTTTTGGCTAAGTTTTTATTTGTTTGGGTTGTCACAGAACATGGCCCATTTTCCCAACCATCGTGGATGGATGTACGACCGTTGTTATAGTGGAAGGAGAGGTTTGAAGGAATCTTTTGTCATCGGAGTTGAAGAGTTCGTGGAGACGGCCCGACGATATCAATATTATGTCCTTGATGGAGGGATTCGATGTCCATGCATCAAGTGCGAATGTACAAGGATTTTGAAAGATGAAGTCGTCAAAGTTCATCTTTACCAAAAAGGGTTCATGCCTAATTACACGGTTTGGACATTTCATGGTGAAGAAATTCCTTCAACCTCCACTGCAGCTGAAAAACGGCTTGCATCAGGTTCGAATATTATTGTACATACATCTGAGATAGATCAATTTGCCTATATGCAAGAGATGGTCGACAATGCTCTTCGTCACCATGTTGAAGAAGCAGACGATAGTCATGATGAAGAGCCTCCAAATGAAACGACGCAGAGGTTTTACAATTTACTGATAGAGGCAAATCTACCTATATTTGAAGGTTCATCTGAGTCAAAATTGTCAGTGTGCATTAGACTCATGGCTGGGAAATCTAATTGGAAAGTTCCCATTCAAGCAGTGGACTTCTATACAAAATTGATGTTAGATTTGACACCACCAAACAATTTCATGCCGAAGAACTATTACCAAGCCAAAAAATGTGTTTCAAAGTTGGGATTGGATGTCAAGAAGATTGATTGTTGTGTTAATGGATGTATGTTATTCTATGACAATGACAGTGGCAAAAATGATGCATTGTTGGTTGAATGCAAGTTTTGTGGCTCACCTCGATATCAGACAATGCATGCTGGACGGAGGCAAAAAAAACCAATTCCATTAATGTCCATGTTCTACTTTCCTATAATTCCAAGATTACAAAGATTATTTACTTCAATGCAAACATCAGTACACATGACATGGCATGATGGTAACAAAACTCCGGGATTTTTGCGTCATCCTTCTGATGGTGAAGCTTGGAAGTACTTCAATCGTAAACATCCATCCTTTGCTATTGAAGCACGTAACGTCAGACTTGGTCTATGCTCTGATGGGTTTACCCCGTACATTCAGGCGTCTGCATCACCGTATTCATGCTGGCCCGTGATAGTTACCCCATACAATCTACCACCTGAGATGTGTATGACAAAGCCTTACATGTTTTTATCGTGTATAATACCAGGTCCATCTAATCCCAAATCATTGATTGATGTTTACTTGGAGCCTTTGATTGATGATTTGAGGAAGTTATGGAATGGTGTTTGGACGTATGACGTTTCAAGGAGGCAAAATTTCCTTATGAGGGCAGCCTTGATGTGGACTATTAATGACTTCCCAGCGTACGGCATGTTATCTGGTTGGAGCACACATGGTCGATTAGCTTGTCCACATTGCATGGAACATACAAAGTCATTCCAATTGAGTCATGGCCGGAAAAGTAGTTGGTTTGACTGCCATCGACGGTTCTTGCCCATTGATCATCCCTTTAGAAGAAACAAAAAGGCATTTCGCAAAGGACAAGTTGAAACGGATATGCCCCCGCCAAAGTTGACTGGATCACACGTGTGGAGAAGAGTGAAAGACTATCCAAAAGTGACTGAATCTGGTCAGAATAGGCTAGAAGGGTTTGGGGAATGGCATAATTGGACTAAAAGAAGCATATTCTGGGAACTTCCCTATTGGAAGGACAACTTGCTAAGACACAACATCGATGCCATGCACACAGAAAAAAATTTCTTTGACAATGTCTTCAACACAGTTATGAATGTTAAAGGTAAGACAAAAGATAATGAGAATGCAAGAAAAGATTTACCTTTGTATTGTGGACGAAAAGACTTAGAGTTGAAGGCACAAGGTAACGACCGATTATTTAAACCAAAAGCAAATTACACCATGTCAAAAGACGAGACAAGAATAGTGTGTGGATGGATCAAGGAGCTTAGAATGCCAGATGGATATGCTTCTAACTTGTCCAGATGTGCCAATGTTCAGAACGGTACTATTCAAGGGTTGAAGAGTCATGATTGTCATGTATTCATGGAGACTTTCATCCCTCTTGCGTTCAGTTGTTTGCCAATGCACGTGTTAAATCCACTGATAGAAATCAGTAACTTCTTTAAAGATTTGTGTTGCACGACAGTAAAGGAAGATTCCCTTAAAAAGATGGATGAAAATATCCCGATTATTCTCTGCAAATTGGAAAGAATATTCCCTCCTGCATTCTTTGATTCAATGGAGCACATTCCAATTCATCTTGCATATGAAGCTTGGCTTGGGGGACCCATGCAGTACAGGTGGATGTATCCCTTTGAAAGGTTATGGGAGAATCCAAACGCTCAGTTAAAAATAAAGCTAGAGTGGAAGGCTCAATTTGTGCAGCTTACTTGCACAGAGAGACAACTTATTTTTGTTCACATTATTTCGAGAACTTCATGTTGTCCCCCACTCATGTCAGAAATGAAATGCAATGGCAAGTTGAACCACGTGAAGGTGCATTATCAATTTTCCGACAATCAGGCCGTCACGTAGGGAAACAATTCACTCATTGGTTAACTGATGCTGAATTCAACTCTGCCCATGTCCATGTCTTGATCAATTGCAGTGAAGTAAAGTCGTACCTTGAGTATGTCATCATCCATCTCTAATCTATCAAACGGTTTAATTGTTATACACTAATGAATTTCATTTGTACCAGCTCATTTGTTGTGGCTGAGCAAGTCGCAGAAGGAAATACTTCTGCTAGAATACACTCAGAGTTTCCCCATTGGTTTAGAAATCAGGTCCGTAGTTTTTCCTACGTTTAGAGCAAGGTTAATTTGACTATTGCTTTTATAATTTTGTTAGTACCTTTGTAGGTTTTTAATCAGACATTAACTCCCACGGTTCAAGAGTTAAGACATCTCTCCAATTGGCCAATGAGATGTGTCAAAGAATGGCACACTTACTTCATCAATGGTTACAAATTCCATACACATGAATGGTCTAAAGGAAAGAAAACATCAAATTGTGGTGTGTATGGCAAGGGCCTAACAGAGGGGTCTTATGATGATTTCTACGGCATCATTCATAAAATATATGAACTAGAGTACAACAGCACTACTTCTCCAAACAGAGTGGTACTTTTTTATTGTGAATGGTTTGATCCTTCTAGAGCTGGTACTAGAGTCGATCCACGCTTTAATATTGTCGAACTGAACCAGAGATTAAGATATGGGCCTTTTGATCCTTTCATTCTACCATCTAATGTCAGACAGGTTTATTATGTGCCATATCCACCATTTCGCAATATTGACAAGCGTGGTTGGGCCGTAGCAATACAAACGAAGCCTAGAGGTCGCTTAGACTCAAATGAAGTTGAGGAAGATGTAGCCTACTAACTTGACCGAATGTCACAATCACAAGAAATTATCGAAGTTGAACGTATAACCGCATTAGTCGACCCTGATGGTGATGGAGATGAATTAGAAACAACAATACAAGGTGATGAAGAACAAGACGAAGAAGAAGAAGAAGAAGAAGAAGATGAAGAAGAACAAGAAGAAGAAGATGATGATGATGATGACGATGAAGAAGAAGAACAAGAAGAAGAAGAAGAAGACGATGCTGAAGATGAAGATGAAGATGATGATGATGATGACGATGATTGAATGTTGAACATCTATTGTAGCAAATTGGACTATCATTTCATTACCATTATCTAAAATACCATCTTTAAGTTGTATGCAATTACTTATACATTGACTTTGAAAACAATTCATCCTTCTTTATTTATTACTGCTAGACTACCTACCCCTGCTCCCGGTAGTTCATCATCTGTGGGGCCTCCTCCTACCCCTAGTATACAGACTCCTACACCTGCAGTAGACCCTACTCCTCCTCCTGCAGTACACCCTTCTACTACCACTGCAGTAGACCCTTCTCCTCCTCCTGCAACACACCCTTCTACAACCCCTGCAGCAGACCCTCTTCCTCCTCCTATTATTGCCACCCCTACTCCTCCCCCTATTGTTATTACCCCCACTCCTCTCGCTGACCCTACTTCTATACCTTCCTCATCTTCTGTACCTCCTTCTGAGACTGTCACACCACTTGGTGATCCAGATTCAAGTGGTGATGCTGAAGATCTTGACCCGCCCCTCCATGATCGACCATGGATTGAGCCCTATGGTAAAGGGTAAGTTTATAATCTGTTGATATCATTTGATGTTTAAACCATATTGTAATTGAAATGAGTTTTGTTATGCAGGTTTATTCCATCTAGGGTTGCTTCCCAGGCCATCACACGTTCAATAAAGCAACAGTTTTTAAGTCCATGGCCTACTTGGGGAGCAATACCTCATGACGACAGAAAGCCATTCTGGCAGCGCTTTCAGGTGAGCAATCTATTACACTAATGTCCGTCTTATTTTAGTATGTTTTGTAATCAATGTTTGTTCTCCTTAATGTTACAGATGAAGGTGCAGTGGAAACCTGAACATGAAAGTCAGATACACAGAAATTTCCACATGAAAGCATCTCATCGGCTGTCAGAGATGTTTAGGGATGCCCGCAATGCAGGACAGCGCCCTAACTGGCTGGGTGAACACATTTGGAACTATTTACTGGCCCATTGGAATACAGTAGAGTTCCGCAATAAGTGTGCCAAAGCCCAGCGGAACAGAGCGTCTGAAAGGGGTGGCACCCTGCATACTGGTGGGTCGATCACCATTCATGAGCATACCATTCGTATGGTATAATCTCATTACATAACTTTTTCTTTCATACATAAGTTATGTATATTCTATTTCATATGTACGCTTGTAATTCTTAATTATGTTACAGGCACAGGCTCTAGGACGGGCGGTCCATGTTGATGAGGTCTTTGCACAGACTCATGTTCGGAAGGGAACTAATAAATTTGTTGATGAAAGATCTCGGAAGACTCATGTAAGCAAATAACACTATTACTATTACTAATTGTTCATTTATGTTATACTATCGTTCCCTGACATTGCTTTTAATGTTTCAACAGGAAGACTTTTTTACGAGACTTTCACTGATTAGATCTGAACATGAGTCAGCTCCTACACCGGATGATGCCAGTAATGCAGATGATGACATCCGTAGGACACAGTGCTGGATCGACATCGTTGGTGGGAAGAAAAAAGGACGAGTGTATGGTGCGGGACAACTTGCTGCAAACTATACAACATCCAGAGGAGGTACTCTGAAGCACCAGCCTTCTTCTTCCACCAGTACTCCTGACGAGGTCGTTCTTCAACTCAGGCAGGAACTCCATCAACGTGACCAGGAGATCACTGATCTCAGAGCAGAGATTACAAATTTTAAGGCCCTAGTCATGAGAGTCTTGCCTCAAACCTCACAGGACGTACAAAATATCCCTCCCACCCAGTCACGACCCTCCTCATCACCTGCTGCCACTCAGCAGCCCACATCAGTCCAACCCTCATCAGTCCAACCCTCATCAGTCCAACCCACACCAGTCCAGCCATCAGTAGAGGAGCAGGATGATGAAGATCATTCTGATGATAGTTATGTACATTATTAGTTTCATTTTCTTCTTACTTTGTTAGACAAACATTTAGATATTAGAACATTTTAGACTTGATATCATTTCAGTGTTAGTTAGATCTACTTCCAGACTTTGGATGTTAGAACATCCTTTTGTTACATTGTTTTATATTTGAACTATAATTACATAATCTATACATTAATGGATGTTCTATGGATTAATTGATGTTCAATGGATATTGATAATTGATTGCATCTTTGAGATGCACATTATGCATGTTTGTATGTGCTTGAAAACTGATATGCAGGTCTGTTTGTAATTGAAATTTGATATACAGGTGTGGGTTGCACAAGAAATACCATTTCTCTGAAACCTGCTCTGCAATTTACCGAAGGCTTTTGCCCTTCGGTAAATGCCCACAGCAGGTCATTACCGAAGGCTTCCGCCCTTCGGTAAATAACCACGTATGGCCATTACCGAGGGCTTTTGCCCTTCGGTAATTACCGAGGGCTTCTACCCTTCGGTAATTACCGAGGGCTTTTGCCCTTCGGTAATTACCGAGGGCTTCTGCCCTTCGGTAATTACCGAAGGCTTTTGGCCCTCGGTAATTACCGAAGGGCAAAAGCCCTCGGTAATTGTTAGAGACAAGAGATTTACCGAAGGATTTTTGGTCGTCGATAAGCCTTCGGTAAACACCCATTATTGACGGCCTTTGGCATTTTCCGAGGGCTTCTGGCCTTTGGTAATACCCTACTTTTTTGTAGTATTTAGATTCCTGCACGTTTCTAATATGTAGCCTATTTAGCTTTCCTTGCACGCTTCCAATCTCATCTTCTTCTATAAAAGAGAGCTTAATCATTTGTAAATTCAACATAAATTGATATAGTGAATTGTTGTTGAATTGTTTCCAGCCACTTCTTCTTCAAGTTCTTGGTCTTGTGCCACTTTAGCACACTCATTCTCTAGCTTCCTTCCTTCTTGGAAGGCTTTCTGAATTAGAACCACTGCATACACACCTCCAAAACCGCACCAAACATTTCATCAAACACCTTCCGTGCATCCGTGCATCTCCAGCTATTCTCCATTCCGTTGCTACTTCTGGTCCGAGAAGCTGCTCATTCTTGAAGAGTGGAGCTGCTTCTATCAAGCAGTTCTACTCAAACAAGTTCAGAACTCCTACTCATGAGAGATACTTCCCAGCTGTGGAAGGAAGGAGATTGCTGATGGAAAGGAAGGTGGCCAACATACCTTCTTTGGCTCCTCAATTTGAAAGGGAGCTGAACAGCAGAGACTGGGGCCACCTGGCAACCTACCCCTCTCCCACCAATGTAGACATCGTCAAAGAATTCTACACAAATGCAAAAGCATTGGGGGGAGAGGATGAGACTGATAACGGTTGAAAATATCATTATATGTGATGTAATTTTGATACTAAATGCACCCTTTTTTGCTTAGAAACTTGCTTGGAATCATGTTTTTCTGTTAGGATGTGTGAATAAGAGAGTTAAGGTTGAATTTAATGATTTTATGACTAATTCTCCTTGTTTTGGTAGAAAATGAGATAATATGGAAAGCAGGGATAAAGTGCTAACGAGATGGAGCTCAGAAAGGCCTTAAAAAACACCAGAAGAGAGGGATGCTCGAAGCTTGGGCGCCCTTTTTGGAGGCTTGAGCGCAGAAAAGTGCCGTTCACCGCCCGGGCACCCTTTTTGGGGTGCTTGATCGCTAGATGCACGAAGCTTGGGCATCATTTCTTTTAAGCCAATATACATTTTGCTTGAGACAAGCAAAGTTTCAAGTTTAGGGTTGTGATAACGATTGAAAAACCGTTATTTTTATACTTAATTTTGATATTAAAAACATTATGTTTTACTTAGAAGCTTGCTTGAACTCATGTTTTTGCTTTAGTTTTGTGAATAAGAGAGTTAAAGGTGAATTTAATGGTTTTCTACTAGATTCCCTTGATTTTGTAGGCTATTGGAATGCAGAAAAGTCAACCAGAATGCAAAAAAGTCAACCAGAGTGCAGAAAAGTCAACTAGTCAACCAGAGTGCAGAAAAAGTTGCGCTGAGCGCAAAATTCCATTGAGCGCCAGTGCCGCACTTACCACTGAGCACCAAAAGTGTCGTTGAGCGCTGACGACGTGGGCTTGTACCTGTTTTCTGTTATTTATATGGGCTTGGACCTGTTTTTTGTTATTTTTATGTTCTATTTAAGGACTTGCACGTCCTAGGGAATGTATCTTTGGATGGCTTGAGCACAGAAACACACTTTTCACCCCTTAGGGGCATATTTGGGGATGCGGGAGTCTCCTCTTCTCTTTCTAGGGTTTTTCTATCTCTTTCATTCTTTCATTCCATTGTTTATCTAGTTTCTCCGTGATAATGGAGAGCTAAACCTTATTTGTTGTTGGGAAAGAGGTAACCTCTTAAACTCTCATGTATTGAATTGGTTCTTGATTATATATGCTTTACTTCATTAATTGTTAGGGTTTTTCCTCTTCACTTTATGAATGCTTTGTTTAACTCATTCAATTACCTTATCTTTGATTTTGTCGATATGGACACATACGGGGAAATCTATAACTGGGGAAATTCTCCCGGAAGCAATATTACCTAGACATAGGAATAGGAGGATCGGTTGCCTTTAAGCTTCTATGCGAATGTAATGCATGATTAATTGCTAGGGAGACAAGACATTGTGAACTAGTAATTAGGAGTAAGCTTTCTTCACCGAGACATCGGGTTTAAGGTAAATTAGAAAGTGACATTAACAATAATGAAGTAAATGAATTCATATATTCATGAGAGTAAATTAGGTGAAATCTAAACCCAACAACAATATCATCATCTTCATCCATTCATGTTAATTTTATTGCATTCATGTTTATTTTATTGCATTCGCATTCGAAAACCCCAAAATTTGTTCTTTAGAGTCTTAATTAGTTGAGTAATCACATAATTGTTTAGTGTCGTGAGTGTGTTGAGAAACGATACTTGGTCTTACCATTTATCATTACTTGATACGATTCGGTACAGTTGCCGAGGTCTTAACAAGTTTTGACTCTGTTTTCGGGGATTAAAATTTTTTTTTATCACATATTCAGGAATCTGTTGCAATGCCTCAGTCATAGGAATTTTAATCCCTAATTTTCTGAAAATTTCTTCAAAACACCCTAATTGTATCTCTTTTTCTTTTCTTGAACACTCTTTAGGGTGATGAAGATTTTTCTCAATTTTTTCCTTTTTTCTCTCACTCTTTTCTTTTTCTTTTCTCTCTTCTTTTTCAACTTTTTCTTTTTCTTTTCTCTCTTCTTTTTCTTCTCTCTCTTTCTCTTTCTCTTTCTCGCTCTCATTTTCTACGCTCACAATAACCTTTCATTCTTCCTTGGGATTAACTTTAGTATTAGCCCTAAAACTGTTGATAGGTATCTCTTCCAACTTCTTGGCTATTTGACCAACCTGCATCTCTAGATTCCTTATAGCAACTTCAGTGTTTTTCTGGGTGGAAAGAGTTGCCTGCATGAACTGTTGGAGAGTCTCCTCAAGCTTTGTGATTTTGTCAGCTAGAGAGGTTTGTTGTTGCCACTGTTGTTGTTGCTACTGTGGTGGTCTATTGAGTTGTCCACCAGTTTGCCTAAACTGACTTTGTCCCATGCTAGGATGAGATTTCCACTCTTGATTGTAATTGTTGGGATGAAACTGGTTGCCCATGTTATTAACTTCTTCATTGAGATTCTCAGGCACAACACATTGACCATTAATATGATCACCACCACATAGTTAACAAAGTTTTTGTTGAACCTGTAAGACATTGTGGCACACCTTTGGTGGCTGAGAAAGCTTCTTTGTCAAGACTTCTAGTTGTTAAGTTATAATCTTATTTTGAGCAAGAACATAAGACTGTAACTGTAGAACTCCCTTAGATTGTGATGGAGCTCTTCTTTCACTGTGAATCTCAATGTCATTAGTAGCCATGTTGTCAATTACATTCATAGGCTGTCGTTGAAGCTATCAAATTAATACTACTTTTCAAGGCAACTTCAGTATTGCCAAGTAGTATTCAAGAAAGTAGATAGGGTTAAAGTAACCCTGAGTCGTCTCCCAACGAATATGGAATTGCCTTTTAATATTTGAATCTTATGAATGCAATGCAATGTTCAAGAATAAAAATGATGTTTGGAGAATGTTTAAAGCACAAATAAGAAACTTAAAAACGATTATAATGAAATAGGCTAATTCCACTGCTTTTCCAAGATAGATTCATCATCGGTTCACTAGTGCAGTAAAAAGAAATGACAGCGGTTAATTTTACCTATTTGCATCGGTTCTGCAACCGAGGTATATACAGGCGAGGCAAAAAGTCTACCACTTTTTGCCTCGGTTTTGAACCGAAGCATAAAAGTGTATGCTTTTGCATCGATTCAAATTCAACCGAGGTAGTAGAAGGTGTTTCTTATTTCACTTTTCTTTTTCACGAGACTTTTGGCCTCGGTTGCTGGTCAACCGAGGCAGTAGAAGAAGTTTTTTTTTTTCAAATATCATCATGCTGTAAAGTTGCTAGTAACATCCCACGTTATAAAAATATTAGAATTAATATTTTATTCCCAAGCAGCATTCAACAATACAAATGAAAATATAATTGTAAATTAAATTATGCTAAATTCAATTCCACGGCACCAACCACATTTACTGCATGTAACAAAAAATTATTTTACAACTCATGTTCAGAACAACTCATAAATAGGAGTCCCCGAGAATATTATTTTACAACTCATAAGGTAATCAAAATTTGACATTAAATAAATTCAGAGAATTCACTAATAGCTACCTATCTTCAACTCCTCTTTTAATCCATAGGCTGCAGACCTCTAACATTTGAATTGAGTCCTGAATATTTTTACACAAAGACTCATGAAGAAATTCAATCTTTTCAATCAACTTGCAAAATTCAGGCACACTCATTCCATGAAGAGCATTCCTCTTCATTTAGGAAGAAACTGGTTTTGTTGGCAAACTTTAATCATCAACCCCGGATGTTTCCTCCTCTCCATCAGAGCCAACAATGATACCCTTTTGATAGAAAGGTTAGACAAATAAGGACTGAGTCTGTTTCAACAATGGACACCGCTTAACATGTCCTTTTAGATTTTGCTCAAGCACCAAGCTACCAAATGTTGAAAAAGAGCTAAAAAATTAGAAGCGTCAACATAAGTTGATACATAGAAGAAAAAAAAATATACTTTAAATTCTATATATAACTAACTATATATAAATATAAACATGCAGTTGCATTTAAATCATTGAATTCTATGGATTTCGGAATAAAAAATAAATATACTTCATTAGTAATTATAACTAACTAGCTTCACTACTTTAATTGGTCTTTAATAAATTAATTATTTGTATTTTTATACGAGTCAGGAGGGAGTGTTGGTAACCATCATTTACTGTTTCTCATCTTCAAATGAATTTTTCTTTATCAACAAAAAGTAAAAGTTACCTACTTTGTCAAATTTAAAAAAGAGAACACCAATATTTTATTCACAATATGCAATTTTATAAAACAAGAACCTTACAAAATGTAAGTTAAAAATCGTCAAAAATTAAATTCTAACAATGTATAGAACATTCAACTCATGGCAACTTTTGTGAGTTCAACAAAACATACCCAACTAGTAAGCTTCTTCACAGCAACACAACTTTAACACTTTTTGTCCGAAAGCAATGTAGAAAAATGAATAAAAAAGATATGTACAGACATAAATTAATATTTTAAAAAGTATAGTTCAGGCTAAAGAACACCTTTTATCACTTTAGGAAGAATACCAACTTGTGGCGTAAGATTATAACTCCAAGATGGCAATGGCACACTGCTAACTGCAGTTCTAAGCACAGATGACGAGTTTGGCCTGTAAATGAATGATGATTCCGATAAAGCATATGAAGATTGCAAAGGCCTTGTAACTTTGGATGTAGTGAGAGCTGATAAAATGAAGACAATAAAATACTTATTCATGCATTGATTATGACCCTGTTTGGATATATTTCCCATCAAGCACTCACAATAGACGAAAATAAAAATACAAAATAAATCAAACTTCTTTCATAGTTAAAATCAACTTACGTCCTTAAAAACTACCTCATTCAACTTCTCCCAAAAGTTAATTTTAATTTATGGATGAAACTTAATTCATTTATTTTTTATATTTTTTTCTTCTATAAGTTTTTGATGAAAGTTTATTCAAACAAGACCTAAGGTCACATATACTTGGAATGAAGTTGGTCACACTAACCATTTTTAGAAGCCTTTTGTGGGTATGGATGAGCAGCTTTTCTTTTGGGTCGAGGGAGAGGTACATGTTCACTTGTTCCATTCTTCTGAACTTTCATGAAATACTTTTGTGCATGACTTCTTATCTTTCAAAAAGAGGAAGGGATGAAAAAATTCAATTAAGAAGTGTTGAATATTTGAATAAGTGTAATCTCAACACTCAGCAGTAGTAGCATATATATATATATATTGATTGAAAAAGAGTACAAGAGAAGATTCAGATGCCAAATTCAGACTAGGAGAAGTTGTCCTACATTTCAGAATACATCAAAAAACAGTTTTTACAAGATATATAAGAACACACTGGAACACATTTTTTTTTTCTAATAGTTAGAATTTATTGAATAAATTCTAAACTCTGTAGAAACATGTTTTTAGTAATTGCTCCATCTTCTCATTGCAGTTCTCTCTGAAATTTCACAACAAAACATTAAATATGTAGCCTATCCATAACCATTAAATATGTTAACTAGTATCTCAACATGATTTCAGATCACTCAATGCGAAAGCAAACATGAACGTAATGCGAAAGCAAACATGAACGTACGATTTTTCTCAGATGAAGAATAAAAACTTGACTTATAAAATCTCAGTTTTTAAAAAACGTATCCAGTGAACATTTGTGAGTAAATTCGGATTGAAAGAAATTATACCAATCAACAAACTGCACAGTCCTCTTAGTCTTGATGGTAGCAATTACAGCATTGACATCCTTGGGAACAACATCACCACGGTACATCAAGCAGCAAGCCATGTACTTCCCGTGTCTGGGATCACACTTGGCCATCATGCTGGCAGGCTCAAACACGACATTGGTGATCTCGGGCACGGACAATTGCTCATGGTAGGCCTTGACAGCAGAAATAACCGGAGCATAGGACGAGGGCATGAAATGGATGCGATAGTAAGGCACAAGGTTGGTCTGGAACTCAGTGATGTCGACATTGATGGCGCCATCGAACCTGAGGGAGGTGGTCAAGGAAGAAATTATCTGAGAGATGAGGCGGTTCAGGTTGGTGTAAGTGGGTCTCTCGATGTCGAGGGATCTCCTACAGATGTCGTAGATGGCTTCATTGTCCAACAGGACAACCACGTCGGTATGCTCCAAGAGGGAGTGGGTGGAGAGGACGCTGTTGTAGGGTTCAACGACGGCGGTTGAAACCTGAGGGGAAGGATAAATGATGGACCGTTGGAACCCTAGAAAAGGGGGAAAACATAAAATGAACCGATTAATCGGTGTGAAATGGAGATTGAACGGTGAGAATGGCGCTAAGCGAAGAATCAATCGGTAGAATGGTGTTTAATCGATGGAAAAGGTGGAAAATGGATTTTAATCGGTGAAAACAAAGGAAAAGGCGAAATGGAAGAGAAGCCCTAAAAGAATATGAGGTTTGTGTTAAAATTACCTAACAATTAAGTGACTCATGTGAAAATAAATAAGGGTTAAAATGTGATTTAATATATTTGAGGGACTTAATGGCAATTACAACTTGATGGAAGTTGTATAAGAATGGTTGAAGGGTTCTGTCCCTGATGCACACTGTAACATCCCAAAATATAGTAATTACCATAATTTAGAATTAATTACAATTAACAGTTAAAACATTGCAGTCTTACACTAATCACGAAATTCCAAAACCGAACGTGCTTACATACAGAGATAAAATACCATACAGCAGTATTTCAAAGTTTAAAGACGAACGATTTTACAAACTTTAACCGAACGTCCAAAAGCTAGCAGGAAATAAAAGCTACAACTAACGAGCGCTCTAGGGCTCGGCTTTAACCTCTACTTCGACCAGATTGGCGTCCTCCAAATTTTCTTCTTCCAGCGCTTCTTCAAGCAACGCCTCTCCGTCTGCTCACATCCACACGGATGATCATTGCATAGACAAGACGAACGTTCATGGACGAACGACAACACAAGGAAATAACACAGGGTAAGCTTATTGAATTTAATTCACAAGTAATTCATACACATAGCATTTTAACATTTATAAAAATATCACAACACATATACTCAGTTCTAACTCTCATAAGACAGACCGTCCGGACTGTATGAATCCATGTATCTACAGGCGTTCGTGCACCCGGGTGATGTGATAACTGTAAACATTCAACAGCTGCCACCCGAGGTTAGCCCTATCAGTCCAAAGTACTCATTAGGACTAGGACCTCCTGCCGTTCCCACACATGACCTACTCCCCTCTACTTGAGAACGAGCACTCACGGAACATCAGGATGAACTGCCATCAGCAGATTTACCATGGTCATACTACACAACTTCTCATATTCAAATCATAGAGACGTCCCTCCTTGGAACGCTCGTTCAAATTCCAAAATCATAATTTCATCTCATATACGGTTCGCACATTATATAATTCCCTCTAAATCACATTTTCATTCTTAGTTCCACTTTCATAAAAAGACGAGCGTTCAGCCCCCTTCATAATGAGGACGAACGTTAATATGATACCGAGAGACACTCGTTTCTGAAAGAAGGAAAACGAACGTCTTTCCAAGGACGAACGTTTTGACCGCTTGAATCAATTAAATGGACTGACTCTAGAGCGATTCAGCTGATACTTAGAATAATTTAAATTAAAAGACTTTAGATCGAATCCAAATGAGTAAAGACATCGCAAGACCTTTTGATATTGATAACGGATGCGAATTTATAAAAGATATTAACCGCCAGTCAATGACCGAACGCGGTAATGAATATTTATTTACTGTTTGGACGAACGCTATTTTCATACGTTGGGAATTCAAGGGTAAGGACGAGCGTTCGGTATAAGACCGAGCACTACCCATAACGAACGCTCTGGGTCGAGACCCATCGCTGAGGCGGAATATTAATAAAAAGGGAAAATGTATAAGATATTCATAGTGAAGGGAATTATTTAGGAATGACTAAGTATATAAGATGGTATTTTTCTAAGCTTCTCACTTTCTCGCATAACTCTCAGTGCACCTACGTTTGGCCGAACGCTCAAACGTAAGACCAATATAAGAGGGCGTTCGTCCTAGCTCAGTATTCTTTCCAAATGAAAGAATTCTGTTTTCAAGTAAAGTGCAAAATACCGAACGGTCAAAGACCGTTCGATAACGAACGTTCATTTTCTTAGCATTTCATATTTCCAGTCTCAATTACAGTAACTCATTTTTCAGTATAAACCTTCATGCATTTAACTACGCATATCATAGCACATTTCATACATTTCACATATCATCTCATCATCCAGATCATACATCAAAGATTAATCATACAGATTTCATACTTCATAATTTCACATACTTCATACAGTACAACACATACACATGAGTTAAACTTAATAAGCTTCCCTTACCTGGATCAGTAGTGAACGAACGTCCTAACGCGAAATCCCGAATTCACCCAACTATCACTTCTATCCTCAGACCACTCAACTTCTTGCAAACTAAAACAATTTCCAGAATCAAACTTGATTCAGATAAAGAGAATGCATATAACCAGATTTGGTTTTGCATGAACCCTAATAATGAACAGCTAAGGGACGAACTTACCAGAATTCAAAACTTGAACTTGTTCGGTTTGATGGAAAGCTTATGACGTCTGGATTGCTTCTACGGTCTCTAAAATTGGATCGGAGAAGAAGAAGGTAAGTTATGGTAGAGAGAAGATGGAGGTTCTAGAGAGAAGGCAGAGAATTTGGAAAGCAAAGGTTCAGAGAAGATGAAGCATGCAGAGAAGTGGGAGAGTGTTTTCCAGAAAAGCAATTTCTCTTCCCACGTAGGACGAACGTCCATTCGCCTGCTGCCACTTGGATTCCACTAACGTTTTCGAATGTTCCAAAGTGACACTTGGCAGCTGCATGCAGAATGAGTGTGAGTGCGTTTTAATGGCACTGCACGTGTGGCGAGGGTGCATTAATTGGTGTTCAGAACGAGAGGGTATGGGTGCGTTTCTTAATAAAATTTCTGGACAGGATTTTAGAGCATTAATGACGTGATTTGACAGGTGGAGGTGGTTTAAATTTTCGAGACCTTACACACACAATTTTCATGAAAGCAAGAAACTCTCTCTTCTATTAGAAAACCATCAAGAAAGTCTTGAGAGAATTAAGGTTGCATCAAGGGATAGATTGGGTAAGGAGTTGAAGATCTAGAGCAAGGAAATCAAGAATCAATTAGCATGGATCAAGGTTAGTAAAATTTCTTATCCTAATTATGTTTGATCTAGTGAGAATCATAAATTCTTAAGATCCTAGAACTAATGATAGTAGAGAAACTAATAAAACTTACATGTGGTATCAGAGCACTAGGTTACTAGATTTATGATTCTCCTGGAATGAAGAAATTTGATTCATGGGCTTTTCCTAAGAAATGATGAACTATAGGAATTTTACATCTTAAACTAATTGAAATAAACAAACCTGATTGAAATTAGAAGTCTTCCGCCGCTGTCTTCCAAATACCATGAAACTTGGTTTAGATGAATAGTGTTTTGGGAAGAGGATGATGAATAGTGTTTTGGGGTAGAAGATGATGAATAGTTGTTGGATGATAAAGCTTACGGGAATGGGAATGCAAATGGTAGAAGTGATGCCCAAATGTTAATTATTAAAGTTTAACAATTGTAAGAAAGAGAGAAACTTTGTCTGCATGTGAATAAAGAAAAGCAACCTTCCTTGCTTATTTTATATGAATGATAATGGTCCAAGCATCACATAAATGAAAACCAACGTGTGCCACATTCTATGATTATGTGCATTATAATAAAATATTAGAATGGAATATGTATTGTCTACCAAACATGGTCACATGAAAGGCTACTTTCCTTGTTTTATATGGAAAATAATGCAAACTTTGCAAGATGAAAGTTTCCAACGTGTAGCATACTATATAATAAATTATTTGTGCAAATGAAGGAGAATTAAAGTTTATGTATGTTCTCCATTATGAAAAATTTTACCCACTTAAATTGGAATTAGGTTTTTTCAATTTTAATTATGACACCTAATAAATTTTATGTGAATAAATGTATATTGTTAAATTAAATTTAACAAGGATGTTATGTATGGTGAATAACAAATTAAGGTTATTATTATCATTATTATTTGAAATTAATTATGGTAAATTTTGTTAGTCACCAAAGTGACCAAAATTTTAAAGTTATTTTAATTTCAAATTATTAATGATTTTATTTCAATTACCCATTATATGGATGCTAAATTATGAATAATTAATTTATGGGTTAATGGAAAATTCATTATTATAAGATATTTTGTATCATCCAAAGATGATTATTTGCTCTTATAATTAATGAGTATAATTGTAGATAATTTTGTATGCTCGCTAGATTTATTTATATACCCAAAGGTATTAGATGATTCTAGTTGATGCGTATTTTAATTATCAATAAAGATTTAAAATTATTAGCATCATTATGCTTATATTTGTGTATTAATGGATCTCCCAAAGGAGAACACTAATATACATAGAATGATGATTAAAGTCTGGATCTGTATTTATGACTCAAAGCACTAATGATTAGCATGTATTAATTACAGTCCCCGTTCTGGTATCTTTACACTCGCTCGCTACGTCTGTTCCGGTCTTTAATGGATTGAATTTCCCTGATTGGAGTGAACAAGTCCAATTTCACTTAGGTGTATTGGATCTTGACTTGGCTCTTCAAGTCGAGAAACCGACTGCTACCACTGATATTAGTAGCATTGAAGAGAAAGCTCATTACAAAGCTTGGGAAAGATCAAACAGACTTAGTCTAATTTTTATGAGAATAAGCATTGCAAGTAACATCAAATCTGCTATTCCGAAAACTGAAAATGCAAAAGAATTTATGAAATTAGTGGAAGAGCGCTCCCAAACTGCTGACAAGTCCCTTGCTGGGACATTGATGAGTACGTTGACCACCATGAAGTTTGACGGTTCACATACTATGCATGAACATGTGATCGATATGACAAATATTGCAGCAAGACTTAAGTCTCTAGGAATGAAAGTAGATGAAACTTTTCTCGTGTAGTTCATTTTGAACTCGCTACCATCTAAGTATGGTCCATTTCAGATGAACTATAACACCTTAAAAGAAAAATGGAATGTGCATGAATTGCACAGTATGTTAGTTCAAGAAGAGACCAGACTTAAGAACTTAAGAAGCCACTCTATTCATTATCTAAAGAATCAAGGAGCTGAAAAGAAATTTAAGAAACATGTAAAGGGTAAAGGACCATTAAAGATTGACGAGTCCTCAACCAAAATCCAGAAGAAAAATGATAAATGTCATTTCTGCATGAAGTCTGGACATTTTTCAGAAAGACTGCTTAAAGCGTAAAGCTTGGTTCGAAAAGAAAGGTAAGCATAATGCTTACGTATGTTTTGAATCAAACTTAACTGAAGTTTCCCATAATACTTGGTGGATTGATTCTGGATGTACGACTCATGTTTCTAATGTGATGCAAGGATTCCTTACAATCCGAACCATAAACCCAATTGAGAAGTTCGTCTTCATGGGAAATAGAGTGAAAGTTCCAATGGAAGCTGTTGGGACTTATCGATTAATTCTTGACATTGGATATCACTTAGACCTGATGGATACTTTTTATGTACCTAGTATCACTAGAAATTTGATTTCTTTGTCTAAGCTTGATGTTGCTGGATACTCTTTTAAATTTGGGAATGGTTGTTTCAGTTTGTTTAAGCGTGCCTGTATGATTGGATCTGGTACACTTTATGATGGTTTATATAAATTGAATTTGGATAATTTATATGCTGAAACTCTTATGACCTTGCATCACAATGTTAGCACTAAACGCAGTTTAGTGGATGAACGATCTGCTTATTTGTGGCATAAACGTTTGGGACATATTTCCAAAGAAAGGATGCAAAGATTAGTAAAGAATGAAATCCTTCCGGATTTAGATTTTACTGATCTAAATGTATGTGTGGATTGTATTAAAGGCAAACAAACAAAACACACAAAGAAAGGAGCCACATGAAGTACACAGCTTCTTGAAATTATACACACTGATATATGTGGTCCGTTTGATGTGAATAGCTTCAATAAAGAGAAATACTTCATCACCTTCATTGATGATTTTTCGCGTTATGGATATGTCTACCTACTGCATGAGAAATCTCAAGCAGTAAATGTCTTGGAAGTTTACGTAAATGAAGTAGAAAGACAATTAGACAAAAAGGTGAAAATTGTCACGTCTGATAGAGGTGGTGAGTATTATGGAAGATATGATGAAAGTGGACAACACCCTGGTCCATTTGCTAAATTTCTTGAGAAACGTGGTATTTGTGCTCAATACACAATGCCAGGTACACCACAACAAAATGGTGTATCAGAAAGGCGTAATCGAACCTTAATGGATATGGTTAGGAGTATGTTAAGTAATTCATGTTTACCTATATCATTGTGGATGTATTCATTAAAGACTGCCATGTATTTGTTAAACAGGGTTCCCAGTAAAGCTGTTCAAAAGACTCCTTTTGAGTTATGGACAAATAGGAAACCCAGTTTGAGACACCTCCATGTTTGGGGTTGTCAGGCAGAAATAAGAATTTATAATCCGCAAGAAAAGAAACTGGATGCAAGAACAATCAGTGGATATTTCATTGGTTATCCAGAAAAATCAAAAGGGTATATATTTTATTGTTCTAACCATAGTATAAGAATTGTTGAAACTGGAAATGCTCGGTTCATTGAAAATGGTGAAACTAGTGGGAGTGTAGATTCACGAAAGGTTGAAATTACAGAAATTAAAGTACAAGTTCCTGTAATTGGTACCTCTTCTTCAAGAGTTGTTGTTCCTCATGTTGTAGAAACACACAACAATCAAGAAGAACAACACATTAATACTCCCATGATTAACAATGAACCAGTAGTAGAACAATCACAAGAAATAGTATTAAGAAGATCTCAAAGAGAAAGAAAGTCTGCTATTTCGAATGATTATACGGTTTACTTACAAGAGTCAGAAAATGACTTAAGTATTGATAATGATCCAGTTTCATTTTCAGAAGCCATTAATGGTGATAATTCTGATAAGTGGTTAAATGCTATGAAAGATGAGCTTAAATCGATGGTACAAAATGATGTATGGGATCTTGTGGAATTACCAGAAGGATGCAAGAGAGTTGGGTGTAAATGGGTCTTTAAGACTAAACGTGACTCTCATGGTAATATCGAACGGTACAAGACCCGACTTGTTGCCAAAGGTTTTACTCAGAAAGATGGCATTGACTATAAAGAAACATTTTCACCTGTTTCTAAGAAAGATTCTTTCCGAATTATCATGGCATTAGTAGCTCATTATGATCTTGAGTTGCATCAAATGGATGTTAAAACTGCTTTTCTGAATGGAGATTTAGAAGAGGATGTCTATATGGATCAACCGGTGGGGTTCACTGAAAAAAGGAAAGGAACACATGGTGTATAAACTAAAGAAATCAATATATGGACTTAAACAAGCTTCCCGACAATGGTATCTCAAGTTCAATGATACTATTATATCCTTTGGATTTAAGGAAAACACTGTTGATCGGTGTATATATCTAAAGGTCAGTGGGAGCAAGTTTATATTTTTGATTCTATATGTTGATGATATCTTGCTTGCAACTAATGATCTTAGTCTATTAAGTGAGACTAAGAAATTTCTCTCTAACAACTTTGAAATGAAAGATATGAGAGAGGCATATTATGTAATAGGAATAGAAATATTCTGTGATAGATCACAAGGATTGTTAGGTTTGTCTCAGAAAGCATATATTAATAAAGTTTTAGAGAGATTTAAGATGGATAAATGTTCAACATCTCCTGTTCCAATACATAAAGGAGACAAGTTTAGTCTCATGCAATGTCCAAAGAATGATTTGGAACGGAAACAGATGGAAAATATCCCTTATGCATCTGTTGTTGGGAGTTTGATGTATGCTCAAACATGTACAAGACCAGATATTAGTTTTGCAGTTGGTATGCTTGGTAGATATTAGAGTAATCTAGGAATGGATCATTGGAAAGCTGCAAAGAAAGTTTTAAGATACCTACAAGGAACAAAGAATCACATGCTTACTTACAAAAGATCTAATCATCTTGAAGTGATTGGATATACAGATTCAGACTTTGCTGGCTGTATAGATACAAGAAAATCTACATATGGTTATCTGTATCTTTTAGCCAGAGGAGCAATCTCATGGAAAAGTGCGAAGCAGTCCATCATTGCTACATCCACTATGGAAGCTGAATTTGTGGCATGCTTTGAGGCCACTATTCAGGCTAATTGGTTGCGGAACTTTATTTCAGGACTTGGAATAGTTGATAGTATTGCCAAGCCGCTGAAAATTTATTGTGACAATTCCGCAGCAGTCTTCTTTTCTAAAAACGACAAGTATTCCAAAGGTGCTAAACATATGGAATTGAAATACTTTGTTGTTAAAGAAGAAATTCAGAAACATAAAGTGTCAATTGAACATATTAGCACTAATTTTATGATTTCTGACCCTTTAACAAAAGGGTTACCGCCCAAATTATTTGTTGATCATGTAAAGAATATGGGCATTATGTCTACCATTGAAAGTTGAATGTTAATGTTATTAATGCTTATGTGACACTTGAGTTCTTTAATGTATAAGTTTCTGAAATTTGTATTTGTATTTTCTTCTATATGTTTAGGTATACAAATTATGATGAAGAAAAAGGAACAAATTATATTATTGTTATTAAAATGACATTATGTTTGAACCCATTATGTATTTAAGTTTTCTAACGTCATATTAAAGAGAAGGAGATGATACAGTAGTACATGGAAGGAGACATATCGATTGAATGATGTGCGACCGCCATGACTCTTATTATTTCTATATCTTGAATTATGAATAATGATGAAGCCAATTATGTAAAGTCCTCAAATGCGCATTATGATTATTTATTAAATCACAGAATGTTATGATATCACAAGAGTCAAGTCGGAGAATGTTAGAATTACCTAACAAATAAGTGACTCATGTGAAAATAAATAAGGGTTAAAATGTGATTTAATATATTTGAGGGACTTAATGGCAATTACAACTTGATGGAAGTTGTATAAGAATGGTTGAAGGGTTCTGTCCCTCATGCACACAATTTTCATGAAAGCAAGAAACTCTCTCTTCTATTAGAAAACCATCAAGAAAGTCTTGAGAGAATTAAGGTTGCATCAAGGGATAGATTGGGTAAGGAGTTGAAGATCTAGAGCAAGGAAATCAAGAATCAATTAGCATGGATCAAGGTTAGTAAAATTTCTTATCCTAATTATGAAATTATGTTGATGTTGTGAGAATCATAAATTCTTAAGATCCTAAATCATAATGATAGTAAAGAAAGTTAAGAAACTTACAGTTTGGTGTTGGAGGAGACGCGCAAGGTAACAAAGACGATGATGATTCGGAGAAGAAGAAGAAATACCTTGAGGTGCGAGATGTGGTTGAAGAGAAATGAAGTTCTCCCAAGAAAGAATGTGACGAATTGAGAGAAATGAGATGAGTTTGGGTGGGCTTCGGTTCGTAAAGCAATAGGACTTTGTCGGAGAGGGTTATGCTTCGGTTTCGTAAATAAGAGAAACCATAGAGTGTATAGTTTTCGGTTCCCACTAAACCGAGGCATATAAGTTGATTTTAATTACAAAATTGACACCACGTTTTAATATGCTTCGGTTTTGTGAATACCGAAGCATATTAAGCGCGTTAAAACATTGTTTTTTTACTAGTGGTTAGATAATTGTTCAATTGATTATTATTTAAGTTTCAAATTAATTAAAGTACATTTTTAATTAATTTGAGGGCGATCATGAATTTAACCAAAGTAAATTCTCAATCAAATGCAAAACCTTTCTAGATTATTCACAATGAATTCAACCAAAGTACATTCTCAATCAAATCGTATTGTGTTTAATCATGTCTATTCTTAAATCGGCTAACCAAATTAAAAACTAATCAATCAAAGTAAATTCTCAATTGATTATAGTTGAAATTATTTCTACCAATCAAAGTACATTCTCAATTGATAGTAAAAATCATTTAATCATATGAAAGTTCCTAAATTAAATCAAAGTAGATTCTCAATTAAACCTAGAAACCCTAGAACTCATATAATCAATATGCATGTAGATTCAAACACATTATGATGCAAGAATCTTTACTTTTAATTTGATAGAGAGATGAAAGACATAGAGAGAGAACAACTTAAATCAATAATCAAAATAAACAATTGCATTAACTCAATCTAACCTCAGAATCCATAATGGAATTACAGCAGAATAGTCCTAGATGCTTAGCTCTCCATGAATGGAGTTGAATACAATGTCCTCAGTGTGTCACAGACAATAAGATCAGAAATCAGAAATCAGAACAGTGAACAAATCATGGACAAGTGCAATAAAAGAGGGGAAAGGAGGAGAAGAGAAAAGAAAACTCCCCTGGTCATGGTGGCATGATGAATCATTATTTTCTACACTTCACTTAGTTTATTGTGCTAGAATTAATCAGGGAATTGTGTTTAAATGTCCAGTATTTTCCCATTTTTACTATTGGTGCTAAATTGATCAGAAATTCTTATTTTAATTAATTTGGATTGACTGAGTTAATTATTTGCATTAATAATTGCAGGAAAATTTTTGAAATATAAATTGGGACATTTAGAAGAAATTATGCTGCATTGATTTAATTTGTGTGTTGATCAATGGAAAATTGAGCAAAATTGGCTTAGCATCATTATACCATTCACAGTCACACTTTTGTTTTTGGCTTCAAAAATGTGAGTAGCTACTGAAAAGAAAGAAAAGCTCACGGCCACTTTGGTTGGAATGCAGATTTTTGGTAACTCTCACTCTCTTCCACTCCACACGGTTTTACACCTTGACCAAGACGTTTTTTTTTGCTGAAGTTTTAAATCTGGACATATGGCCCCTTCTCTTGTTTTTTTGTTAAAAGATGATTGGATAAAATGTGTATGGGACAACATTACACGGCCATAGCATATGGTGGAATAAAAGTGGGAACCACCACTTAAATAAGTTCACGGTTTTGCACAAGAAAAGCATATAAGCATAGGGAGAAGAAGCACATAATGGAGGGGACCACGTTTTGAAAGCTCATGACCAAAAAGAAAACATCACTC
Organism: Vigna angularis; assembly: GCF_016808095.1. Classification (NCBI taxonomy): domain Eukaryota; kingdom Viridiplantae; phylum Streptophyta; class Magnoliopsida; order Fabales; family Fabaceae; genus Vigna; species Vigna angularis. Next base: position 14,206,274 of record NC_068975.1, on the reverse strand, counting down.
GGCAATTTACATGAAGTAGAAATTTTCTTCCTTTAATACACCAAGGGACCACCACTTGTTTACAAGTTTAAGTGTTGACATGGCCTACAAGAACCACCTCTTTGTTCAGAGTTCACGTATGGGAGAAATGAAGTAATAATGATTTAATATTGGTAAGGGAAGTGTGTTACGGCCATATGCTTGCAAGCCAACAAATCACATATTTTGATGGAAGAAAGGGGGCCACCACTTCACGGTTCTGACCTTGTTTTAGTGCAGAATTTTTGACATGCTTTCTCCCCTCAAGAGCTCACGGCTATGAGTCCATCCACCACTTAGGAAATGATATTTTCCCATGGAAGAAAGAAACGCATTCACGGACTGAGAAGAGGCATGGATTTCACGCTATTTCCAGTTGGGAGAAGAGGTGGAGATTACGATTTGGTAGAAGCAAGAAACCCGTGAAGTTGGATGGAGAAGCCACGTTGAAGAGAGTGGTGTGCCACGGCCCATAGCAGCAAGTGATCTTCATTTTGAAGAGAAACACAATGGAGGGCTGCATGCGGACATCAACACAAGATCTGCACTCCTTCAAATCTTCATCCAAAAGGGTCCATGAGAAGCAAAGCTCTCGGACAGCTGCAGCAGTACATGGCAGCAGAATCCAGCAGCTAACATCCAAGGAGCTGGATGGTGTCACGGTGAAGCATTTTGAGAATTCACGTAGCCCATCCAGCAGCTTGGAAGGTGCAGCCAACCACGTTTGTTTTCTCTCGGGTTTTCCACTTTAGCTCCACACGTCCAGCACCTTGAAGAAGCAGCATCACGTCTAGCAACGTTAGAAGGGAGAAGAGTTGATGCTTGGAATGGAGAAGAATGTTCACAGCAAAGTGGTGAACAAGATGACAAGAGTAGGTGCAAAATGGAGGGGCCCTCATCCTATTTTCTCACGGCCAAGAAGCTATTGCTCAGAAAATTGTGCAAGAAAAAGATGACAAAAGACAAAACCTTGCTGGAGACAAGCAAGGCTCACGGGTTCAAAATTGTGGCTATAAAAATGGCAGCAGGCAGAGAAGAGGGGGGAAGCAGATTTTAGTGTAGTTTAGGAGTAGTGTAGTATAGAAGTCACGGCCCTGGAAGAGGCTCTCTGCCTCTTCCTCTTTCAACAGCTCTCTGTAATTTAATTTCAACAGTGCCAAAAGCCAAGTTTTCATTTCTGAATGTGTCACCTTTGCTCGTTTCATTTTTACTTGTACTGTCCAGAATTTTAATTTAAGTGTTCAATTTGTGATGAATTCCATTTTCAGTTAAATGTTTTTATCTATTAAATTTATCGTTCAGTATTTTTCTGCACTGTTGTAACATCCCAAAATATAGTAATTACCATAATCAGAATTAATTACATTAAGCAAATAAAACAGTGCAGTCTTACAAATCTGAACGAGCGTCAAAAGCCGAACGGCTTAACATACAGAAATAACGAACGCGATACAAACAAGAGTTCAGAGACGAACGGTCTTACAAAACTATGACCGAACATTCAAAATAAAATTAATAAAACTAACTATAGAAACCCGCGAGCGCTCTAAGACTCGGCTTTAACTTCCACATCCACCAGATTCGCGTCTTCCAAATTTTCCTCTTCCAGCACCTCTTCAAGTGACGCACCTCCATCTGCTCACACCCACACGGATGATCATTGCAAGGACAGGACGAACGTACATAGACAGGACGACAACACAAGGAAAAACGAAAGGGTAAGCTTAAGTAATTTAATTCATACATCAACACATATACTAACAATTCAAATCATTCAAACACATAACTCAATATAAATCATCATCCAACATATATTTATATATATATATATATATATATAGACCGACCGTCCGAACTGTATGAATCTGTGTAGTTACAAGCGTCCTTGCACCCGAGTGATGTAGTAACTGGGATACACCAAACAGCTGCCACTCGAGGTCAGTCCGTTCTTACGTCGCCCATGTTAACTTATGGACTAAGGACCTCCTGCCGTTCCCACACATGACATACTTCCTCTACATGAAGATAGTATTCACGGAACATCAGGATGGACAGCGAGTCTTAACTTATCCACAGTCATACTTTACCAAAATTTAATATCCAATATATATATGAGTCGTCCCTCCATGGAACGCTCGTTCAAATACCAAAATCATAATTTCCATTCTTATAGTGTTCGCACATCTTAATACTTCCTTTTATTTACATTTTCATTCTATGTTCCACTTCCATAAAAAGACGAGCATTCAATCCTCTACACAACGAGGACGAACGTCAAGAGTGAGACCGAAAGGTATTCTTTTCAAAAGAATAAAGCTGACGCATTTTACATGACGAACGTGACCACTACTAGAATCAGTTGAATGAACCGACTCTTAGCAATATAACATAACTGTTTCAGAATAATTTAAGTTCAAAGACTTTAGACCAATTTCAAAGGAAAAATGATACAGAAAGATGATTACTTAGTTATCCTGAGGAGAATTTGTTTAACTGGGTCGACTGTCAGTCAATGACCGAAAGCGAATATTCATTTACTGATAATTTGAGACGAACGTTATTTACGTACGTTCTGAAATCAAAGATATGGACGAGCGTTCGGTATAAGACCGTACACTTCTTAGGACGAACGCTAGATATAAGATCGAGCGCTATTTAGGACGAACGCTCAGTGTAAGACCGAGCGCTACTTAAGACGAATGCTCGGTATAATACCGAGCTCTATTTAGAACGAACGCTTGGTGTAAAACCGAGCGCTATTTAGGACGAACGCTCAGTGTAAGACCGAGCGCTACCGTTTTATAAATATAAGGAATAATAACTTAATTTAATTTACAAGATTACCACTAGGTTGAGCCGAACGCTCAAGATAGTATTTCATGGGACGCTCGTTCAATTTCAGAACTCTTTTCAAATAAAAGAATTCCTTTTTAAGCAATTGACTAGAAACCGAACGGTATAAGACCGTACGATGACGAACGTATTTTTATCATAGAAAGGCTTATCAGATTCAGATTTTTCATCTATTCTAACTCAACATTTCTCATACAATTCATGATCTTATAATTTCCGATTCATCATTTAATTCACATACTTTATAGAATTCATATTCACAACTCATGCCATACAATGATCAACCAGTATCTAATTCATACGTATTAATCCACACATACCATATTCACTCAGGTATAACAGCGATCGTTCAGGCATACTCAAACACAGCATACATCTCATACATTCTATTTCTATCATGCTCGCACACAATCATATACGTATGAACTAATTTATTAAGCTTCCCTTACCTGGATAGCAGTGTACTCCCAAAAAGCAAGATTTAGCGCTTCCTCTAACAACTTCCTACCCTCAGGTTTCGCTCAACAGTTTCCACTTAATCTAAAACACCAGAAATCAGAATAACTCGGACCTAGAACCCATGCATGCAACCAGAACTAGGGTTCGCATGAAACCAAAAAGGACGAACGCTTAGCAACGAGGACTTACCAGTTCTGTTCCAGATTCTGTTCGGATCAGAATGACGTTCACGTCTCCAGGAACGTTTCTACGGTTCTGAAACGTGATCGGAGAAGGGAATGGTGAGTTACAGAAGAGAGAAGGTGAACTGGTTCTAGAGAGAAGTTAGAGAAAATGAAGAGTTGGGTTCTGAGGAAGAAGAAGAGTGCGTGCAGGTGAGAGAGCGTTTTTCGAAACTCAGTTTTGTTAATTTTCACGCCCAACGAACGAGCATCTCCTCTGCTGACACCTGAACCCCCACTTCTGACTTTCGAAGCTTCTACGTGACACATGGCGCTCGTGCATGCAGTGCAAAGTGCGTTTTTAATGCACTGGACGTGTGGCGTGGTGCTTTTATGGAAGCAGCCAGGTGACTCAGCAGTGCAATAATGACAGATTTGACAGTATAATCATGGTTTAAATTTCCGAGATCTCACAACTGTTAATTTCTGACATTGCGTTTTACCGTTCAGTTTATTTTCAACGTCGTTTTTACTATTCATTTTCACTGTTGCTTTGGGTAAATTTTATTTACACTGCTGTTATGTTTTATGCATGTTTATTGTTCCAGCATTTTAATTTCAAACACTGCTGAATTTTCCGTTTTTCACTTTTACCGTCCTTTACCGTTTAGTTTTTACAGCGTTTAAAATTTATTTCAAAAGTTTTTAAATTCTGTTTTATTTAAAATTCAGTTGTTTTTTATTTATTTTATTTTTCCGTGTCAAAAACATCCACAACCCCTCCCCCCCCCCCCCCCCCCCCCCCCCCCCCACTTCGTGATAAATCTAAGACTGAACCACCAAAATTGGTCCTTGAGAGACGACCTAGGAGTCACTTCCTAGTTATACTACATTCATTATTTGCATTCAAATTTGTATGACCGCGACAGTCGTATCATGGCAGTTGCCAAACTTGGACAAGGACGGAGATGTTTTCCACCACAGGATCCAGCAAGGAATTTCTGAGTAAGAACTGCTTCATCCTCCAGATTTGATCTAGCAGGGAAGTGTCTTCCACAGCTGGATCTAAGAAGCAAAGGTTGTTGATGAGTAGGTTCAGCCGGTGCCTATTGATCTTGAAGCTTTTGTGTATGCTTGCACCTTTGTTTTTCATTGTGGGAGTTTGTGGGTCAAATTCATGTGTACCTCAAGCAACATTGTTAGTGCAATGTGGCTCCAAAGAAATGACATGCATAGGTATAACACCCAATCCCAATTTGTCATGCTGAACATCAGATATACTCTCAGAACATGAATCAATTTCAAATTTAGAAACAATATCAAGCACAGGCTGAGATTCATGTTCAATGGATGGAGAATAGACATTCAGATGTGATGGCAAAATGTGGTTCTCCTCATGTAGAGAGGGAAAATTAAAAGCATGCTCATCAACAATATAATATCAAACAACATACCCATCAACAACATAGTCATGAATAACATAATCATCAACAACATAATCAAATTGAGGTATGTTTACCTCCACTTTCCTGAAGATTGGTAAAGTGTTGAAAGAAGAAGCTGGTCTACCTGGCTCAAGAGTGTTGCTCATACCTGCCTAGTCCTCAAAATCTTTATCAGGATCTATCTCCTCAAGTGCAAGAGTAGGGACATATGAAGGTGGGAAAGTAGGTGGCACAATGAGCACAAGACTCTGGTTCCCATCTCCTAGATCAATGGCACTAACATCCTCTGGAATCTAAACAGTCTGAAATCGTAACTTTGAATCTTGAGACTGTTCCTCAGTGAGTTGAGTGGCCATCTGCCCTATCTGATCATTCAAGATTTGAATTGATGCTTTGGTCTTGATGGGGCCCAACTTAACTTGTTAACCATTGCTAGGACTCGGGTTCAATCCCCAAATCCTTGGCAACGGCACTAAAAACTTGTTAGCTCAAAAAAATACTTGTTGGGCTCGATTTCGGCAAGTGCACCGAATCGTTCAAGTAATAAACCGGTAAGACCGGGTATCGTTTTCCCAAGAGACTCGTAATACTAGAGAATTGTGCGATTAACAACTCATATAGACTCAATAACATAACATCAATATACAGAACAAGTGCAGGAATGTAAATTCACACATAATTACAAGGTTGGACTTTGGTATTGAAGGCACTTGGAAATGGAAAAGACTCGAAATGGTATGAAATGACATTGCTAAGGTTAGTTTTCACCAATGCACTCTTGTGTATAACCAATTTTATCTCCTCTCTATCAATTTACTAAAGTCAATCCACTAAAGCACTCTAGCCCTAATTCCTTAGATGAAAGAGCCTAGGTTTTCCTTATCAAACCCCAATTCCTTGGCAATCTAACAAGCAAAACCCGCATTAAAGAGCTGGGATCTAAGACAACATGTGAATCATCTTCCATTCCTAGAATCAATGACCCACAAGGACTCCTATTTCAGTTCCGGGTTTCATCTTACGTTCCCATAATCCATAAAACCCCAAAATCAAGTCATGAACGTTCCCATTACATGCAAGCTTTAAGATTGGAAACAAGAATACTAGCAATTGATAGAAAAGGCATATATATAATCAAATCATTCAACAATTACACAAGAATTCAAAGGCTACAACTAATCCCAACAAGATGGGTTTGGTTCTCCATTTCCATGGAGAACCCTAAAGCTTACAACATGGAAGATGGAAGAAGAAGGAGAACCCAAGAGGAAGAAGGGAGTGTTCCCACGAACCCTAGCAGCCCTCCAAGCTCTCCTCTCAGTGAAATCGTGCCTCCAAATGACCAAAGACCACAAACCCTTCGCGTTTCTGGGTTAAATAAGCTGTCTGCCACATCAGTAAAAGTCGCGCCCGGGCGCCCTCTGTCAATCGCGTCCGGGCGCGAGACTCTCTGGAAAAATTGAAAACTGGCGAAAAGTCGCGCCCGGGCGCCCCATTTCTCACGCCTGGGCGTGAAACTCTCTGGAAGCTGAAAGTGGACGAACGTCCACTTCTCGCTGCCGAGCGTCCACTGACGAGCGTCCTGGGTGGACGAGCGTCCTCTGCGTGTCTCGCTGGACGAGCGTCCTCTTATCTCGCTGGACGAACGTCCTCTTATCTTGGACGAGCGCCCGCTTCTGGGACGAGCGTCCTCTTCTGCATGGACGAGCGTCCTCTCGTTTCTTCTGCACGGACGAGCGTCCCTCGTGTCTGGCTGGACGAGCGTCCTCTCTGCAACTTGGACGAACGTCCTCTGCCTTGCTGGACGAGCGTCCACTTCTGCCTGGCTGGACGAGCGTCCACTGCCTGGGACGAACGTCCTCTCCTCTGGACGAGCGTCCTCTTCCTGGGACGAACGTCCTCTCTGTTAGCTTGGACGAGCGCCCACTTATCTCAGGACAAGCATCCACTTGTTTCTTTGCTGGACGAACGTCCACTTCTCTGGCGAGCGTTCTCTCTTCTCTTTTGGACGAGCGTCCTTTCTTGTCTTTTTCTGGACGAGCGTCCCCTCTAAACGTCCTGGACGAGCGTACTCTTGCTGGCGACGAGCGTCTCTGCATGTGCTTGCTTTGGTTTGCTCTATAATTTGTTGGAGACTTTTCCAAGCTCATTTTTAGCTACAAAATAAGGGATTATTGATGAAAGTACATCAAAGTAGCCAAAAACACAATTATTTAGAAAACAAGGCAAAACAAGAGGATTAAGCAAGTTATAAATAAGAAAGGAGTTGATTTTGCCACTAAAATGATGCTTAAAATATGGTATAATTTAGCATTATCAAAATACCCCCAAACTTACAACTTAGCTTGTCCTCAAGCAAAAGTACTTCTCCTAGCAAACAATTCAATCACAATGGTCTAGCAACTCAAGAGTCAATTTAAATCAAATAAACAAAATCAATCATGCTTGCTCAACTTATAAATCACATTCAAGAGACAATATTGTCTTAGCAAGCTAAACTTCAATCATGGTGCTAACAGTTCAAAAATCACATGATAGATGCAATTGATAGATCAACAAACATGGCAAGTTGTTTTCAATGAGTGCATGGAACCAATCCTCACCAAGGAAAGTGTTTACTCAAGCACAATGATGTATAAGGATGTGTGTCTAACTCTCAACTATCACAATGTTACACAAATCAACTTTGCCTTTTGTTTCAACAATTTGAAACACATTAACAAACAAGTTACATCACAAGGACTTTGATTGGCTTGTATTGTGGCTGGGCTAAGAAGAAAAATTGGTTTTTCTGGACAACAAAGCACCTTGAGATAAGAGACCAAACAATTTAGTTCATGATATAGCATAATATCTCTTTTTCTCCAAAATTGAATAAACTACTCTCAACTTATTTCCCAACTCTTTTTCATTGAATTCATGTTTTTGTTTTTCTTCTTCTTCTTTCTTCTTTTTCTTTCTTTTTAACTCAACTTATTGTTTTTCTCAATGCTCCCCTTTTGACAAGAAGAACTCCCCCAAACTTAGACCATTCTCCTCACTCTAATATATATGATCATCTCAACTCAAGGTAAGGAGGTTAATGATTTTTCAATAGGCTTAAGGTTTCGGGAATGAGAAAGTTTTCTTTTTAAGGTTCAAAGGTTATACATTGGCTTTTAGGTTCAAAATGTAGAAGAAGTGGAAGAACAAGATGGCCTTGATCATTTGTAACAAGCAAGCAAATAGTTCAAGTAGAGAAACTTAGGCAAAATCAACTGTGATTCCAAAGTAATAACATTCATCAATAAACTCTGAGGCACAACATCTCACAGGTTTACTCAAGGTTCCAAAATTTGATAAACATCATGCCAAGAATATTGATCACAATTAAAGCTAAGCATCTATCTAAACATATACAAGCAACCACAATCTCTGTTCAACAGGCTCAACCACATAATCTCAATTAGATTTTCAAAACAATTCTCATGGATAAAGAGCAAGCACAACAGATTTGTATTCAATTCAAGCATAGAAAATGATTCACTCAAATCACCAGACCAATTGCACAAGAACTATCCACAAGGCAAGTCAAAAAGAAATCCAAATTCAAAAACTGAAAGCAAATAAGAACTGGAAATTAAAACTGAAAAACCGATTAAAATGGACTCTTTGCAGCTCCAGCAGTGTAGGAGACTAGCTTCACTTTCATCTGCAACATCTTCCTCCAACAGTAGCTTATACTCCGCAACTGCTCCACCTCCCCCATCAGTAGGGGCCTGGCCCCCAGGCCATGCTACACGAGCAGCAAAATCTTCATTTCATATGGTGCTCAACTCACGCATGCCTCAAAGGTTGGCCACTGGTGGTTTTAAACTCTTTAATTCCTAAGGAAGATCTTATCCTGTAACAAGAAAGCTCAAAGCAAAATTAGTATCCCATAGTCAACAACTGAAGAGAAGAATCCATAAAACAAACTAAAAGAAAGATGCACAAGAAAGCAAAGAAACAAGACAAAGAAATCCAAAACAAACAAAGACAAAAGTACTTAAACATAGAGGGAAGTCTTAAAATTAAGCTTCCCAAAGGTACAACAACACAAAAAGGTTTAAAAACACAACAAAAGGAGTGTGTGAAAGAGTGCAAAAGAATGGGAAACTCATCATAAATCAAGAAAAACAAAAGTGCAGAACCAGAATTTTTGGTGCTGGATGCCACTGTTGCAGGTCGCGCTCGGGCGCCCCTCAGCAGGGGGCGCTTGGGCGCCACTCGGTCAAGTTGATGCAGGATGGCCCTCGTGCAGCTCGCGCTCGGGCGCCCCTCAACAGGGGGCGCTTGGGCGCCATATCAGTTTTCTGCATAATGCAGATTTCTGCGAAATTGGCCACTCACCATGTGATTTTTGGTTCCAGACCTTCATTCAATGCACTCACACACCAAACAAGCTAAGACTAACCTAATACACTTATACAAACCATAAAAACAACATCAAAACTCAAAAATCACAACAATGCAAAACTACACAAACATGCAAAACATAAGCCAAAAATGCAAATAACACAAAAATCACACAAACACAAGTAAAATAGGTAATAAAACTGGGTTGCCTCCCAAAAGCGCTTGTTTAACGTCATTAGCTTGACGGATTACTCAATGAAGTGCAAACTTTGATGTTGGTGTGCTCCTTCCACCAACTCCTCTTGAATCACATTCTAGCCACCAAATCAACTCTCATAGCTTGAATTCTTCTTTTTAGCCCTTCCACTACCTTGACATCTTTAAATACTCAATCCTCTTGATCAACTTTTGCTTGCTAGGCTTGAGTTCTTTGTCTCTCATCCAAGGGTGGTGGTGACTAGTCTTTCTCTTTTCCTTCTCCCTTTCTTCTTCATCTTTCACTTAGCACTTGGAGCATCTTCAATGAAGGGAGAATTTTGGGCAGCTTGTAGTGCTCAAGCTAGTTGTCTCCTTGTGTCCTAAAATTTCCTTCAATCTCAGGGTCTTCATGATGCTTTTGAGGCTGCAGTCCTCCTTGTATGAACATCCCCTGCATACACTTAGACACAACTAGGCTAAAGCCACAATTAGCCCAAACAAAACTGAAAATCTATTTACAACAAAAGAGTTAGTTCTATATACAAAATCAAGTCTACATAAGTTAGAAACCTCACAAAAGTCTAGTATTGACACGAGTCCCCGGCAACGGCGCCAAAAACTTGATGGGGCCCAACTTAACTTGTTAACCATTGCTAGGACTCGGGTTCAATCCCCAAATCCTTGGCAACGACACTAAAAACTTGTTAGCTCAAAAAATACTTGTTGGGCTCGATTTCGGCAAGTGCACCGAATCGTTCAAGTAATAAACCGGTAAGACCGGGTATCGTTTTCCCAAGAGACTCGTAATACTAGAGAATTGTGCGATTAACAACTCATATAGACTCAATAACATAACATCAATATACAGAACAAGTGCAGGAATGTAAATTCACACATAATTACAAGGTTGGACTTTGGTATTGAAGGCACTTGGAAATGGAAAAGACTCGAAATGGTATGAAATGGCATTGCTAAGGTTAGTTTTCACCAATGCACTCTTGTGTATAACCAATTTTATCTCCTCTCTATCAATTTACTAAAGTCAATCCACTAAAGCACTCTAGCCCTAATTCCTTAGATGAAAGAGCCTAGGTTTTCCTTATCAAACCCCAATTCCTTGGCAATCTAACAAGCAAAACCCGCATTAAAGAGCTGGGATCTAAGACAACATGTGAATCATCTTCCATTCCTAGAATCAATGACCCACAAGGACTCCTATTTCAGTTCCGGGTTTCATCTTACGTTCCCATAATCCATAAAACCCCAAAATCAAGTCATGAACGTTCCCATTACATGCAAGCTTTAAGATTGGAAACAAGAATACTAGCAATTGATAGAAAAGGCATATATATAATCAAATCATTCAACAATTACACAAGAATTCAAAGGCTACAACTAATCCCAACAAGATGGGTTTGGTTCTCCATTTCCATGGAGAACCCTAAAGCTTACAACATGGAAGATGGAAGAAGAAGGAGAACCCAAGAGGAAGAAGGGAGTGTTCCCACGAACCCTAGCAGCCCTCCAAGCTCTCCTCTCAGTGAAATCGTGCCTCCAAATGACCAAAGACCACAAACCCTTCGCGTTTCTGGGTTAAATAAGCTGTCTGCCACATCAGTAAAAGTCGCGCCCGGGCGCCCTGTGTCAATCGCGCCCGGGCGCGAGACTCTCTGGAAAAATTGAAAACTGGCGAAAAGTCGCGCCCGGGCGCCCCATTTCTCACGCCCGGGCGTGAAACTCTCTGGAAGCTGAAAGTGGACGAACGTCCACTTCTCGCTGCCGAGCGTCCACTGACGAGCGTCCTGGGTGGACGAGCGTCCTCTGCGTGTCTCGCTGGACGAGCGTCCTCTTATCTCGCTGGACGAACGTCCTCTTATCTTGGACGAGCGCCCGCTTCTGGGACGAGCGTCCTCTTCTGCATGGACGAGCGTCCCTCGTGTCTGGCTGGACGAGCGTCCTCTCTGCAACTTGGACGAGCGTCCTCTGCCTGGCTGGACGAGCGTCCACTTCTGCCTGGCTGGACGAGCGTCCACTGCCTGGGACGAACGTCCTCTCCTCTGGACGAGCGTCCTCTTCCTGGGACGAACGTCCTCTCTGTTAGCTTGGACGAGCGCCCACTTATCTCAGGACGAGCGTCCACTTGTTTCTTTGCTGGACGAACGTCCACTTCTCTGGCGAGCGTTCTCTCTTCTCTTTTGGACGAGCGTCCTTTCTTGTCTTTTTCTGGACGAGCGTCCCCTCTAAACGTCCTGGACGAGCGTACTCTTGCTGGCGACGAGCGTCTCTGCATGTGCTTGCTTTGGTTTGCTCTATAATTTGTTGGAGACTTTTCCAAGCTCATTTTTAGCTACAAAATAAGGGATTATTGATGAAAGTACATCAAAGTAGCCAAAAACACAATTATTTAGAAAACAAGGCAAAACAAGAGGATTAAGCAAGTTATAAATAAGAAAGGAGTTGATTTTGCCACTAAAATGATGCTTAAAATATGGTATAATTTAGCATTATCAAGTCTCTTGCTAGAACTGAATGTCCTGCATGGTCATCTACTTCAATAACTCCTTCAATGTAAGCTCAGGAGTAGAAGGCTGAGGAGCTAATTGAGCAGGAGCATCATGTTGCCGACTGTTGTATTGCTGGACTAGTGGAGGTATACAAGTGCTCTAGAATGGTGGTTGTTCTTGATATTGATGTTGTGCAATACCATACCATCCCAAGTTATGATTATTCCATCCAGGATCGTTGTTGTAACCATACAGATCAACATCATGTTGCGTAGGGAAGAATTCATCCAAGAACAATCGCTTAAGATCTTCCCAAGAGGTGATAGATCCTGGAGGAAGACAATATAGCCAATCCCTTGCTGCTCCTTGTAATAAGTGCGAAAATGCCCTCAAGAAAATGTGATCATTAGTGACATGTGGAAGTTTCATTGAAGAGAAAATGATGTGGAACTCCTCCAAATGTCTATGTGGGCATTCTCCTGCAAAACCATGAAACTTAGGCAACAAATGTATCAGTCCAAACGCAATGAAAGTCATCCTCATTAAGTGAAACTGACTCCTAAAGAGCACTCTCAGGAGTTGGAGGATGAGCCATATTGTTCTGACCATAGAAATCAGCAAAATATAAATCACAATCGGAGTAACATGCCGAAGAAGAATCATAATCATAGGCACAGGCAGAAGAAGCAGTATTCACATAATTAAAATAGGTAGACATGTGGAAAGCAGAAAGGAAATGCTCAAAATTATGAAACAAACAAAACACAACACAATTAAACACGCAACACGCATACACAATAACGCACACACAAAACAGAACATCACACTCAAAACACAAGACAAAACACAACACATACTAACAGAACAAAGAACCTAAGACCGATCCTTTGGTCCTCGGCAATGATGGACAAATTTGTAAGCACCAAATTATGATGTCACAAACTTGTTTCACAATCGGCAAGTATGACCGAATCGTTCAAGTAATAAACTTGGTAAGACCAAGTATCGTTCTTCCCAAAGGACTCACGGCCTAGTTTAGTTATGTGATTTGTTGATTAGCTAGGACTTACAAACGAAATATTTGGATTTTATATGCAAGACGAAAAGTAAACATGTATGCATGAATTGATCAATGGCAAAGACAAAAGATAAACACTTTCAATGGATTATATGAATGAATATGTTGTTGGGGGTCAATTTCATCTCATCCACTCTCATACATTTTAGGAATTCAACATTCAAATCATCATTGTTAATGCCACTCTCTAATGTACCATTCTAGATGGCTTCTCCCTAATCAAATAGTTCATACAATTCCTAGCATTCCTAATGATTAGTTCATGAGTGCAGGAGCTTAACGACAACCAATATAATATTGTCAGTATAATATTGGGAGAAATTCCCCGGATCTAGACTTCCCCGTACGTGTCCGTATCGACAAAACCAATAATCATGCAATAGAATGAGTTAAACAATGCAAGCATTAAGCAAAGAGGAAAAACCCTAACTAATGATGAAAGAAAGCATAAGTCTTAAATTAAGATGCAAGCATAAATTCCATATATGAGAGCTTCAAGAGATTACATTGATTCCCCAACAAACATACAAGGTTTAGTTCACCATATTCATGGTGAACCTAGATGAACAATGAAAGAATGAAAGAATAAACCCTAAAAAGGTGAAGAGGTAGCCTGAGCATCCAAGATCCTCCTTCAAAGGGGTGGAAGAGAGAGTGTTTGCCTCGTTTCTGCCAAAGATACCTAACCCTAGGACGTGCAAGTCCTTATATACTATTCTAGAGTTACAAAAGATTACAAAAGCCCAAGCCCAAAAAGTGCCGCTCAGCGCTATTTACCGCTCAGCGGTGGTTGCGTGACTCGTTTCTTCCCCTCAGCGGCCATTTTGCCCCTCAGCGTGACTCCCGCAACCTCCTGAGTGCCGCTCAGCGGTAAAATCAAGCATAAACCTGTCCAGCTCTCTTATTTATGAAAATATAGATAAACTGCATGATTTCAAGCTAGTTTTTAAGTCTAAAGGTTGCTTTTAGTATCAATATTAAGCATGAAAATAACAGTTTTTCAACTGTTATCACAACCCCAAACTTAGAACTTTGCTTGTCCTCAAGCAAACAAAATGTAACTCCATCTCCAACCAATTCATATGATGGTTTACTCATTCAAAATCCTTTTCTCAAGATAAGTAACAACTTCAATCAAACTTATGACCAAGAGTTCAATCAAGATGTGCTCATGCTTTAGTGTTCACAAAGTCATTTAAATTCCAACAAATGCTATTTTTCATGAATGATCAATCAATTAAGCATGGATGTTCATGTGTCTATGGAATATTTCCTCACTAGGTAAAGTGTTTCACTCAACACACAAGTGTATAAGAGGTAAAGTGTTTCACTCATTCACTCCACTATCACAATGTCACATGAATCAACTTTGCCTTTCATTTTACCATAATCCAAAAACATTCACAAGCATGCATCATCACAAGGACTTTTCACTGGCTTATAATGTGGCTGGGCTAACAAGAAAATTGGTTTTTCTGGATCACAAAATCCTTGAGTTAAGAGAATCATCGCAACACAATTTTTCTTATTCATTCCCAACTTTCTTTTGCCTTTGCTTTTGCATTGAGCTTTACTTCTTTTTCTTTTCTTTTCTTTTTCTTTGCATATTCTTACTTTTTAGCTCTTAGCTCAATGCTTTTTATGTTTTCCCAACAACCCCAAACTTGAACATTTAACAATACCACACAAGATCTTCTACTTAACTCAAGGTAAAGATTTTCAATCAAAGGTTTCAAGTGTACGTTCAAGGCTAAGGGTTCAAAGGATAGAACATAATGTGTTCTCTTTTAGTAGGCTAATTTTATGTATTTGGCCAATAAAAAGGGTTTCAATAACACGGCCTTGATCATATGATGCAAAACAAGCAATTGATTCAATCATAGAAAACCTGGGCAAAATCATTCATGCTTTCAAAGTAATAGCATTCAACAATAACAACTCTGGAGCTCAAAACCTCACATATAAGCTCATTCACATTTGACATACACATCCTGCTTAATCTCACAATCACAATCATGATATTATGCATTTGTTCACAAAGCTTGTGAACCACCTGTATAAGCATTTTAATGTGCACATCTATCTCAACATCAATCAATCAATAAGCATCATCAAGCATTACTTATCAAACCATAACAGTTAATAGCAAACCATCATAACAAACCAGGTGTTCAATAGAGTACATCAAACCCTAATCTAAAAACAAAAACAAATAAGTTTAGAAAACTTAAACCGCAAAAGCATAATCATATGATAGCATTCATCAGTAAATGCTATCTCAGCTCCTCATCAGTCTGAGCTGTCCTCTGTATCTTCCTCTTCCTCTTGGATCTTATAGTCTTGATTCTTTTTGCCCGATGAGGAGGCCATCCCTGCATCAAACATAATTCACAAAACCAACAGATACATTGTTAAGCATTAGTAAACCACAATGAAGAAATCATCCCCTTCAATGATGCTCTCTCCCAACCCCAAACTTAGATGGAAAACTAGTGAGAAAGTGAGTGAAAGGGAGATTTTCTTAAGACGGAATAGGGAAAAGATGTGGAGAACCTTGGAAAAGGTATGTGGGAGTGTGTGTGCAAAGAAGAGCCTGAAAATAAACCCTAAAACGCAGCTTGGGGTATAAAAATACCCTAATGGGCTCGGGTCCCGCTAAGGGGAACTTAAGCCCCTCTGCGATAGTACCGCTCAGCGGTAATTGCCGCTCAGCGGCACTTTCGTGAAGTGCTCCCCTCCTTCTTTTCTTGACTTACGTGCCTTCCCTACATGTTCCTCATAGGTTCCCTGCAATTCAATGTTAAAAATGCTTATGCAAACCCTAACTAAAAATAAACAAACAAAAACAATCAATCAACTGGGTTGCCTCCCAGGTAGCGCTTGTTTAACGTCACGAGCCTGACCCAAAATCCACCAACACCCATCAGTAGGTGCAAAATTTCTTACCAACACCCATCAGTAGGTGTTACAAACCTAGTATCCTTCAGTAGATACTTAACCACCTAGCATCCTTCAGTAGATGCTAAATTCAACAAAATATTCACAAAATAATATTCACAAATTAAACCAAATCAAAATTTAAAAGTTTGTCAATCACTGGGTTGCCTCCCAGCAAGCGCTCTTTTAACGTCAATAGCTTGACCCAATAAAGTTCACGTTCCATCTTCTGTATAGTTGATGTAATCTTTCCACCAACTTCTCAACTGCTTTCTTTGGACTGTTTTGGTTCTTCTAGAATATGGAGACTCTATCTCTATCATCTCCTTTTCTTTGAAGCCCTTCACAACCCACAACTTGTTCTTGAGTCTCACAGGTGTGCCAAGTTGGGGTTCTCTTTTCTTCCAATCCCTAAGAATCTCTTCTCCTTTTCCAGTTTCTTCTTTATCCTTGGGTACCTGAAACAACAAACAGTGGTTACCTGAAACCTCAAGATTTTCATCTTGACTTCTAGTCATGGGTGCATCTCGAAATGCAGCTTTATAACTAGCCTCTTCCTCCTTTGCTTGTGTTTCATCTTTGAAGACATCCACCACCACTCTCTCCTCTCTATCTTGGAGCACTACTATACCTTCATGTACATCAATGATGGCCCTGGCCGTTTTCATAAACGGTCTTCCAAGTATGATAGGTATCTTCTCAGTCTCCATTTTCATCACCACAAAGTCTGCTAAAAACTGAAGTTTGCCAACACAAACTATAATATCCTCAGCAATCCCACATGGCTCCTTTGAAGATCCATCGGCCATTACTAGATTAACCTTTACAGGTTTCACTTTAACATTGCCAATTTGCTCCAGTAAAGAGTAAGGTATCAAGTTAACACTTGAACCTAAATCAAGGAGAGCTTTCTTCACCTTTTTCTTCCCTATAGTGCAAGGGATAGAAAAACTACCTGGATCTGGTGCTTTAGGAGGGAATGACTCTTGCTTAACAGTTATACACTCCTTTGCCTCATCATCTCTGCGTCTTTTCTTTGTAGAGATTTCTTCATTAGATTTAGTGTAAACCGTAATCTGTTGTAGAATCTGTTCCCAAGGTGCATCATTATCCACCATTTTGAATAACTCTGTGAAGTCCATTTGTTTCTCTTGATTTGTTGGAAAAAGAAAAGTGTTCTTTCTTTCTACTTCTCTTCTTTCTTCTATTTCTTCTTCTTCTAACTCAATTATCTCTTCATTAACACTCTTTACCACTTTGCACTCTTCTCTGGGGTTAACCTCAGTATTAGCCCCAAAATTTCTATCTGGTCTTTCTTCCAATCGCTTGGTAATCTGACCCATTTGAATCTCCCAATTCTTTATAGCAGCTTCAGTGCTCTTTTGAGAAGATTCTGTTTTCTGTATGAATTGATTAAGAGTTTCTTCCAACCTTGTTTGCCTTTCATTAAGCGCAGATAACTGTTGCCACAAGGTTGGTTGCTGCTGCTGCTTGTTATATTGATTAGCTTGCCCAGTTTGTCCTTGGCCAATGCTTGGATGTGGTTTCCACCCTTGATTGTAATTCCCTTGACGGTATGGAAATTGATTAGCCATGAAATTAACATCCTCCACGGCTTCCACAGGGAAAGCACACTGACCATTGACATGATCACCTCCACATAATTCGCATAACTGGGTTTGTACCTGTGCAGCAGATTTCAACTCTTTAGGTAATTGAGCCAAAGTTTTCGTCAGAGTCTCCAGCTGTTGAGTTAGAATTTTATTCTGAGCTAGCAAGGCATCATGTGTTTGTAATTGAAGCACTCCTTTTTGTTGTATAGGAGCTCCTCTCTCACTGTGTAGCTCATTGTCACTAGTAGCCATGTTTTCTATAATTTCAGTTGCTTCCTCTGGAGTCTTCCATTTAATATTGCCTCCTGCTGAAGCATCCAGCATCATCTTGGTTTGTGAACCAAGCCCTCCAAGGAAAGTTAAGACTACTTCTTGATCTTCAAAACCATGCGTGGGAGTTTTGCGTAACAAGCTTTTATACCTGTCCCATGCATGCCCCAGTGATTCTTCCATGCCCTGCTTGAATGACGAAATCTCTTGCTTGCCTTTGGTCACCTTAGATTGTGGAAAGTACTTGTTTAGAAATTTTGTGACCACTGCTTCCCACTCTGTGAAACTTTCTTCTGGAAAAGAGTTTAACCAAAGCTTAGCATTGCCCCCCAATGAGAAGGGAAACAAGCTAAGTTTGATAGCTTCGTCTGGCACCCCATTAATCTTGACCGTGTTGCAGATCTCATTGAAAGTTGTAAGGTGCTCATATGGGCTTTCATGAGACAACCCATTAAATTGATTACTCTTCACCAGTTGAATTAATGCTGGCTTGACCTCCATGTTGACTGCATTGACTCTAGGTCTAGCTATGCTGTTGAAGTGTTGAGGTCCAGCAATATTAGTGTAATCTTCAAGAGTTCTTCTAGCATTGTTATTCTCCATACTTCTTGTGCTGTGAACAGAACCTTGTGGTGATGTTTGTAGGAGAGTTTCTGGAGAAGGGAAAAGTTCTCTGGACGTTCTGATTCTTCTCCTCCTTCTACTCTCTTCTAGACCTTCAAGAAGTGGTTCTGTTGTTTTCTTACTCCTAGTTCGAATTGCTTCCTGCATACACAAGAAAACAAAACCCTAGAAAAGATTTGTCAGCACAAAAAGATATAGAAGAAGATATATATTCAGAAGATAAAAAGATTTAGAAGATAGAATCAAATAAGATAGAATAAAACCTAATCTAAAAAAAATAAAATCTAACCTAATCTAAAAGATAGAATAAAATAAAATCTAATCTAAAAAATAAAATCTAACCTAATCTAAAAGATAAAATAAAATAAAATAAAATCTAATCTAACAGAAAAATAAAATAATATAAAATAAAATAAAATAAAAACAGAAAAAATAAAAACAGAAATTCAAAAAGTCAAAGATAATCAATAATCACACAAATTAACCAGTTAAACCACGAGTCCCCGGCAACGGCGCCAAAAACTTGATGGACAAATTTGTAAGCACCAAATTATGATGTCACAAACTTGTTTCACAATCGGCAAGTATGACCAAATCGTTCAAGTAATAAACTTGGTAAGACCAAGTATCGTTCTTCCCAAAGGACTCACGGCCTAGTTTAGTTATGTGATTTGTTGATTAGCTAGGACTTACAAACGAAATATTTGGATTTTATATGCAAGACGAAAAGTAAACATGTATGCATGAATTGATCAATGGCAAAGACAAAAGATAAACACTTTCAATGGATTATATGAATGAATATGTTGTTGGGGGTCAATTTCATCTCATCCACTCTCATACATTTTAGGAATTCAACATTCAAATCATCATTGTTAATGCCACTCTCTAATGTACCATTCTAGATGGCTTCTCCCTAATCAAATAGTTCATACAATTCCTAGCATTCCTAATGATTAGTTCATGAGTGCAGGAGCTTAACGACAACCAATATAATATTGTCAGTATAATATTGGGAGAAATTCCCCGGATCTAGACTTCCCCGTACGTGTCCGTATCGACAAAACCAATAATCATGCAATAGAATGAGTTAAACAATGCAAGCATTAAGCAAAGAGGAAAAACCCTAACTAATGATGAAAGAAAGCATAAGTCTTAAATTAAGATGCAAGCATAAATTCCATATATGAGAGCTTCAAGAGATTACATTGATTCCCCAACAAACATACAAGGTTTAGTTCACCATATTCATGGTGAACCTAGATGAACAATGAAAGAATGAAAGAATAAACCCTAAAAAGGTGAAGAGGTAGCCTGAGCATCCAAGATCCTCCTTCAAAGGGGTGGAAGAGAGAGTGTTTGCCTCGTTTCTGCCAAAGATACCTAACCCTAGGACGTGCAAGTCCTTATATACTATTCTAGAGTTACAAAAGATTACAAAAGCCCAAGCCCAAAAAGTGTCGCTCAGCGCTATTTACCGCTCAGCGGTGGTTGCGTGACTCGTTTCTTCCCCTCAGCGGCCATTTTGCCCCTCAGCGTGACTCCCGCAACCTCCTGAGTGCTGCTCAGCGGTAAAATACCGCTGAGCGGTGCCTTCGACTTCTCTTTTTGCACTCTTTCTTGTCTTTTCTAATGTCATCTCTCTCCTTCTTCACTCTTTTCACTAAATTCACCTCAAAACCTGCACAAAAACACTTAAATCAAGCATAAACCTGTCCAGCTCTCTTATTTATGAAAATATAGATAAACTGCATGATTTCAAGCTAGTTTTTAAGTCTAAAGGTTGCTTTTAGTATCAATATTAAGCATGAAAATAACAGTTTTTCAACTGTTATCAGGCAACAGCGCCAAAATTTGATCGGGGTCGCACCTGAGTCAATAAAAATGCAGTATAGACTAGGAAGTAACTCCTAGGTCGTCTCTTAAGGACCAAATGTGGTTCGAGAGTTAGGTCAGACACGAAGTGAGGGGGGTTGGTGAAGAGTTTGTGAATGCGGATGAACTTAAATAAGACACGAATGCAAACAGAAATGTAAAAATGGTTTCAAATACAGAATTAAAACGGTTGGTCATTAACTCAATTACTATGCTTCCAATCACAAATTAATCATAATTACACACTACTCTAATCCAAATCCAACACGAATCACCCAACTAAGCGAAGGCTAATTCAGTCTTCAAAATTGCAAACTAAGTGAATGCAATGCACAAATCCAATCAGTTTTGCATCATACAGTCTAATCAACTAAGCGTAGATTAAACACCGATTATCCAACTAAGCGTATACCTAATCGCAAGCACAAAACAGATTAAATATTGAGCCAAATCAGAGCAGCAACATGACAATTAAAGTGCAAGATTCTCATGAATAAACTACTCTAACCTCTAATCCAACACAACTAACCGACTAAGCGAAGGTTAATCGCAAGCACAAAACAGATTAAATATTGAGCTAAATCAGAGCAGCAACATGACAATTAAAGTGCGAGATTCTCATGAATAAACTACTCTAACCTCTAATCCAGCACAGCTAACCGACTAAGCGAAGGTTAATCATGCTATCATAATCGCGAACTAAGCGAACGCAATACACTGATTCCATCTGATGTGTTCTATACAGATTGATCGACTAAGCGAAGATGCAATCTCCAATTGGTCAACTAAGCGTATACTTATTGTAAGAACACAATCAGATTTCATAGAATGCCAAACAGAACAGAATAAACATAAGGACAATCCAAAAATCTCAAAGAAATAATGTAATATCGCTAATCGCCAACCTAGCACACTTAAGCTAAAATTACAACTAAATTATCACAACCGAACAAATATACAACATAAAGTGTAAAGTGCTTAGACCAATTAAAAATGCAACGGTTAAGCTAAAAGTTAAGAACTCCTTGTATTCAAACAAAAAAGGAAAAGCATAATTATAATCATGAAATGCATTTACAGTACTAAAAAGAAAGAGAGCATGAATAGTGAAAGGCATAATATAAGTTAGAAAATTACTTCAATACTGAATTCAAATTTATAGAATATAAAAATGCATCTTTGTTAACCGTGAACACCAAAATAAAAGACCTAGCTTTCATTTCACAGGACGTGGCAGCCTTGTGCATATTCCAATTGCAAAGTAAAATCTGCGTTTTCACTAAGAAAAATAAAATGTCCCGCGCGTATGCACTGCTTCTCTCCAATAATGCATCAGCGCTTTGGAGCTATTCCCAATTGCTGGCCGTGAGCTGTGTGCCTCTTCCTAATGTCCGTATGCTTCCTCCAATGTGAATCATAATAGCGTGCTGCTCCCAAATGAAATCACCGTGCACCAAGCTGGATGTGCGTAATAGCGCTGCCTCTCAACATGGAAAGCACTCTTTTAAAGAAATGAATCACCGTGTTATTCTGCTTCCAATGCATGTAGCTGCTTCAAACACCTTTCTCCATGAATCAACGCGTGTAGCTGCTGGACGAAGCCTTGCTGCTCAAATTAATCACCGTGCTGGTGGAATCCCATCCATTCTTGTGACCGAGAGTAAAAAAATACGAAAAATGTGTGTGTGAAATGTGGTGACGGCTGCTCCGCCCCCCCCCCCCCCCCCCCCCCCCCCCTTTTACATCACAGGCCCTCCATCCATTTAAATGAAAATGTCTTCGTCCATGTGGGTGGCGGTTGGCACCAAAAAAACCTAGGGTGCCAAGTCAGCCACCCCTACTCTTGGGGCCCAACATCTTTTGCCAAAATATGCCCACAATGCACAAGTTGATTCAAAAAGTCCTAAACAACTAAATTATAGTATAACTAAATTTAAATTATCTATGTGGAGAGTCTTGAATTATGTGGCAACCCTCCAAATGTCCCAAAATATATTTCCAAAATTTTCCCTGCAATCAATAATGAAAATAATAAGCTCAGACAATCCAAATTAATTAAAATAAGAATTTCTGGTCAAATTAAGCACAATTAGCAAAAATGGGGAAATACTGGACATTCAAGCACAATTCCCTGATTAAATCCAGTACAATGAACTAAGTGAAATCAAGAAAATATTGACTCATCACGCAACAAACCACCGGTCACTGCCCGGGCGCCCATTTTTGGGCGCTTGAGCACCAACACCACGAAGCTGGGGCGTCCTCTGGAAGTCTTAAGCGTAGGAAGTGCCGCTCACCGCCTGGGGCCACTTTTGGGGCGCTTGAGCGCCGGATGTAGAAGGCTTGGGCGACCTCTGCGAGGCTTGAGCGTGGAAGACCACCGCTCGCCGCCCGGGCGCCCTAAGTGGGGCGCTTGAGTGCCAGTCTCTCGGGCTTGGGCTTTGTTTCTGTTCTGCTTCTGTTCTATTTAAAGTACCCAGGCTTCTTAGGTTTGGATCTCTGGCTGGAGCAGTACAACACTACATTTTTCCACTCTCTGAAGGCACATTTGGATGCGAAAGCGTCCTTCCTCTACTTTTAGGGTTTTGCTATCTCATGTTTTTCCATTATTCATCTAGTTTCTCCATGTCTATGGGGAACTAGACTCTATTTGTTGTTGGGGAATGTTGTAACCTTGTGAACACTCATGTATTTGAATTGATTCTTAATTCCATATGTTTTTTCATTAATTGTTAGAGTAATTCATCTATGCTTATTACATGCTTTGTTTAACTCATTCATCGCATGATTTATGAATTGCATGAGTGCCGGGAAGTTCCTTACAATTTAGGTTCTTGTTGAATTCTCCCAAGAGTAATATTTTTCAAGGATAAGGGTACGAGTCTTGGTCGTCTTAAGCTCTTGATCTTCACATTTTATCACTAGCAATGCTAGGAATTGCATGAACTGGTGGTTAAGGACAAACTTATTCGCCGGGGGATCAGGTTTAGGTGATTTAGTGAGTGTCGTTAACATTAATGCATAAAGAAGATTAACTTTGACTTTATTTTATTTGTGTGATTCTTGATTAAATTATTCTATTTGTGTGATTCTTGATTAACTTTGACTTTATTTTAATTATATTTTTTTGTCTTAATTTTTAAATTTGAGTTTAGTGTCATTTTTTTTTCTTCTGTACTAACAGTATTTTCTAGGGTTTTGTGTCTAGTGTGAAAGATGCAATACGGACAAGCTAATTTCCACCACAAGTGGAAATCTCACTCTAACATGGGATCAGATCAATTTGGACAAGCTACCAACAACAATGGCAGCAACAACCCTCCCTCTCAGAAAGAATGGCTAAGATGGATGACACCCTTCAACAGTTAATGCAGGTGTCAGATTCTCATCATAAAAATAATCAAGCAGCATTCAAGAGGATAGAAAAGCAACTTTGTCACATAATTCAAAAGCTGGATGATTTGGGGAGTAACATGAAAACTAACTCCAGAGAAGAATGCAAAGTTGTTGTTCTTAGAAGTGGAAAAGTTTTAGATGAGAGAAAAATATAGAGAAAAGAAAAAGAGAGGTTGAGTGAAAAAGAAAAAGATGAAAATGAGAGGGAAAAAGAAGAGAGTGAGAGAAAAGAAGAAGAGAGAGAAGAAAAGGAAAAGAGAGAGGAAGAGAATGAAAATAAAAAGAAAGAATGATATGAAAAACCCCTTCCTTACCCAAAGAATTGTTCTAGGAAGGAAAAAGAAAAACAGTTTGAGCGCTTCATGGAGATCTTCAAGAAATTGGAGATTAATATACCTTTCTTTGAGGCTCTGCAGCAAATGCCTTCATATGCTAAATTTCTGAAGGACCTCCTCACTAAAAAAAGGAAATACATTGAAGAGGAAATTATTGAAGTTCAAGGAAACTGTAGTGCTATCATACAAAAGCTCCTACCTCCCAAGTTGAAAGATCCAGGAAGCTTCACTATTCCTTGTACTATAGGGAATATCTCTGTCTAGAAGGCACTTATTGATCTAGGAGCCAACATTAATCTCATGCCGTTGTCCATGTTTGAAAAGATTGAAGGGCTAGAACTCAAGCGTACTTGGATGACTCTTCAACTAGCAGATAGATCTTTGAAATATCCTTATGGG
This sequence comes from Vigna angularis, assembly GCF_016808095.1. Lineage (NCBI taxonomy): Eukaryota > Viridiplantae > Streptophyta > Magnoliopsida > Fabales > Fabaceae > Vigna > Vigna angularis. The sequence goes on along the minus strand of NC_068975.1, from coordinate 14,181,732 downwards.
GTAGCTGAAGATGCGCTTGTGAAGGTAGATAAATTTCTATTTCGAGTGGACTTCGTTATCATGGAGATGGAAGAGGATGCGAATGTACCTCTTATTCTTGGAAGACCTTTCATGAAGACTGCAAGAGTTTTGATTGATGTGGAAAATGGCAAGCTGAAAGTGAGAGTGCAAGATGAAGAAGTAAATTTTGATGTTTTCGAAGCCATGTCTCACCCAAAGGATAACAAGGAATGCTTTCATCTTGATCTTCTTGATGAAATTTGCATGATACAAGAAAAGAAAGCAAGTGATACTTTTTCTTTGGAGGAGATGCTAGTTGACACCTGTGAAGAATTGAAGGAAAAAGAAGAGGAACTAATTGATGAGTGCTTGACTGATTTGGAAGAATTGAAAGAAGATTCGCTCCAAAAGACAGAAGAGATCAACACAAAAGAAAAAGTCAAGGAAAGCAAATTGGAGTTGAAGATGTTACCACCACACTTGAAATATGTGTTCCTAGAAGAAGGTGGGAATAAACCAGTTATCATCAGCAATTCTTTCTCTCCCAAAGAAGAAGAAAAGTTGGTGGAGATACTTAAAGCCAACAAAGGCGCTATTGGGTGGTCAATCTTAGATCTCAAAGGCATCAGTCCAACATATTGTATGCACAAAATATTCATGGAAGACGATTACAAACTAGTTGCTTAAGCACAGAGAAGGTTGAATCCAGTGATGAAGGAGGAGGTGAGAAAGGAAGTGTGATAACATTTGAAAAACTGTTATTTTTATACTTAAATTTGACCTTAAAGACAACCTTTATGACTTAGAAACTAGCTTGGAATAATGTTTATGTTGAAGTTTTGGGAATAAGAGAGTTGGACAGGTTTTATGCTTGATTTCCTTGTTTTTTGCAGGTTTTAAGATGAATTGAGTGAAAGAAGTGAAGGAGCTAGAAGTTGGATTCAGAAAAGGAAGAAAAAGTGGATAAAAGGAAGAAGCCGCAAGTACCGCTCAACGCCATTTACCTCTGAGTGGCACTTTGAAGACCGGCTGTCATCGTTGAGGGACAAAACTACATCTGAGGGGCAAAATAAAAATCACGCACTTACCGCTGAGTGGTATTTACCGCTGAGCGACATTCTTATGGGCTTGGGCTTACTTTTCTGTAATTTTTAGAATACTATATAATGTTTTAGTTAACCTAGGTCAGTCATCTTTGGTTGGAATGAAGTAGAAACACACTCTTTCACCCCTTGGAGGAGGATTTTGGATGCTACAGCTCTTTTCTCACCTTTCTAGGATTTTATCTTTCACATTTTCATTGTATTTCATCTAGTTTCACCATGAATATGATGAACTAAACCTTTATTTTTGTTGGGGAATCAATGTAATCCTGTGAAACTCTCATGTATTGAATTTGTTCTTCACGATCTTTTAAAGATACATGCTTTCTTTCAATAATTGTTAGGGTTTTTCCTCTTTGCTCTAAGCATGCATTGTTTAACTCATTCGATGTCATGATTATTGATTTTGTCGATATGGACACATACGGGGAAATCTAGATCTGGGGAATCTCTCCCAATAGTAGTATGAACCTAGACATAAGAGTATGATGGTTGGTTGCCTTTAAGATTCTGTTCTTTATAATGCATGAGTAATTGCAAGGGAGACAAGAAATTGTAAACTAGTGATTATGATTAGGCTTTCTTCGCCGAGACATCGGGTTTAAGGTAATTTAGAAAGTGACATTAAAAATTAATGAAGAAAGATGAATTCTAGAATACATGAGAGTGGATAGGATGAAATTGATAAACCCCAACAACATATTCATTCATATATTTCAAACCATGTGTTTTGTTTCTTCTTGCCCATTGATCAATACATGCATTCATATTTACTTTTCAGTATTTTGCATTTAAAACTTACAAGAATTGGTTCTACAAGTCTTAGATAATCAACAAATCACATAACTATCTAGGCCGTGAGTCCTTTGGGGGAACGATACTTGGTCTTACCAATTTTATTACTTGATACGATTCGGTTACACTTGCCGAGGGTTAAACAAGTTTTTGGCGCCGTTGTCGGGGACTCGTGGTTTAACTATTCTATATGTGTGATTATTGATTAACTTTGACTTGATTGTTATCTTTTTATCTTTTTATCATTTTATCTTTTTAGTTTATCTTTTATATTTTTTGTGCTAACAAATGTTTTGTAGGGTTTTGTGTCTAATGCTTGCAGGATGCAATTTGGACAAGAATTTAACTATATGGGCAATCAATTCTACCAAGGTAATCTCAACCACTGGTGGGAACCTCACTCAAGCTTGTATCAAAGTCAATATTTGCAAGTTGTCGGAAAATTTGAGAACCAACCACAACAACAATGGTAGAACAAAGCTCTCTATCAGTGGCAAAGCTGGATGACGTCTTTCAACAATTTATGCAAGAGTCAATCTCCACTAAGAAAAGCATTGAAGCATCATGTAAAAGCATGAAGATGCAGATTGGTCACTTCATTGAGAGATTGGAATATTTTGGTGTTGAAACTAAAGTTAACCCTAGGGAGGAATGTGAAATCAATATCACTGACTTTAGATGAGAAAGAGATAGAGAGAAAAGAAAAAGAAGAGTTGAGTGAGAAAGATAAAGATGTAGAAAAAGAACGAGAAGTGGTTGAGAGAGAAGAGAGAAAGAAAATTTGTGTGAAGAGTAAGAAACTGAGTGGAAAAAGAGAAGAAAAAAAGAAAGTGAGAGAAAAGAAAATTTGTGTGAAGATAAAGAAAGTGAGAGAAAAAAAAGAAAAAGAGGACGAGAGGAAAAAAGAAAGAATCATATGAAAAACCGCGTCCTCATCCAAAGAAGTATCATAGGAAGGAGAAGGAATTGGAGCACTTTATGGAAATCTTCAAGAAGTTGGAGATTAAAGTTCTTATGATTGAGACATTGCAACAGGTTCCTGGTTTGATCAGATTCCTGAAGAAGTTCAGTAGAAAGAAGAAAAAAAGAAGATGGAACTTGAATTTTATTGGGTCAAGCTAGTGACGTTAAAAGACCGCTTGCTGGGAGGCAACCCAGTGATTTAAGAACTTTTAATTTTTGGTTTGGTGATGTAATTTTGAAATGTTGGTATTTTTGTTTTGGTTATAAGTTTGTTACAGGGTTTACATCTACTGATGGATGTTAAATCGAAGAGTATCTACTGAAGGATACTATGCTATAAGACATTTACTGATGAGTGTTGATGAAAAGTGTATACACCTACTGATGGGTGTTGGTAAGAAATATTTTCATCTACTGAAGGGTGCTGGAGGATTTTGGGTCAGGCTCGTGACGTTAAACAAGCGCTACCTGGGAGGCAATCCAGTTGATTGAATTTATTTTTGTTTGTTTATTTTGATTCTGCTTTAGTTGCTTGATAGGGATTGAATGTTTGAGTGGGGTAAGAGATTAAATGCTTAGAGTGAGTAAGAGGCATGAGTATAGGACATCTAAGGCAAGCTAGGAAGAAGGAGAGCAAGTCACGCAAATGCCGCTCATCGGTAATTTCCGCTGAGCGGTAATATTGCAGACTTGGGGTTTAACTGTTTGGTCCATTTGGGCTCAGCGGGAGTAGGGCCCATTAGGGTATTTTTATATCCTAGGGTGCGGTTTTGCTTCTATTTTCAAATCTACCTCTTCATACACACTCTCAAGCATTTTTCTATGAGTTCTCTCCACTTTTCCCTCTTCCTCCTTTACAAAATCTCTCTTTCACTCACTTTCTCACTAGGGTTCCATCCAAGTTTGGGGTTTGGAGAGAGAACTGCAATTGGGGGCTGATTTCTTCAAATTCCTAAAGCATTTTTCATTCATCTAGCATCTCCACCTAAGTAAGTTCAAGCAATTTTAATTTTAGGGTTCTTGAAAGCATGAAATGGTATGAACATAGTAGTTTAAGCATGATTCTTTAGGGATTTTGATTTTTATGCATGTTTTGATGAATTAATTGTTATTTGAACCGATTAAAATGCTTGATTTGGGTCTGGAACAAAGAAGATTGCAAGTGGGTGGAGAATAAGACTTTCAAAAAGAAGTTTTCAAAAATCTGCAGAATCGCCGCTCAACGAACATTTCCCTTGAGTGCGATTTTGGCAAAGTTGCTTTTATGCTTCCTTTGCTTGCTTATTGGGTATGCAGGTTACGCTGAGGGGCTCTATTTGCCCTCAGTGGTGGTTTGGCATGGTTTTGGGGTGTTGTTTGTGGTTTACTAATGATTAACAACATGTCTTTTGTTTTTTTTTTCAATTGTGTTTGATGTAGGGATGGCCTCCTCGTCAAGCAAGAGATTCAAGACTACTGCTTCCAAGAGGAAGGATAGGGAACCAGAACACACCCATTCTAGCAAGTTCCTTTCTCACAAGTATGAGAAGCACTTCGAGATTGTCCAAGATAGGAGGCTCCTAATGGAAAGGAAAGATGGATTGATTCCTATTTTTGCTCCACAGTTTGGAGAGTAATTGGTGAGTAGGAATTGGAGGAGATTAGCTACATACCCTACTGATGGACAAATTTGTAAGCACCAAAATATGATGTCACAAACTTGTTTCACAATCGGCAAGTATGACCGAATCGTTCAAGTAATAAACTTGGTAAGACCAAGTATCGTTCTTCCCAAAGGACTCACGACCTAGTTTAGTTATGTGATTTGTTGATTAGCTAGGACTTACAAACGAAATATTTGGATTTTATATGCAAGACGAAAAGTAAACATGTATGCATGAATTGATCAATGGCAAAGACAAAAGATAAACACTTTCAATGGATTATATGAATGAATATGTTGTTGGGGGTCAATTTCATCTCATCCACTCTCATACATTTTAGGAATTCAACATTCAAATCATCATTGTTAATGCCACTCTCTAAAGTACCATTCTAGATGGCTTTTCCCTAATCAAATAGTTCATACAATTCCTAGCATTCCTAATGATTAGTTCATGAGTGCAGGAGCTTAACGACAACCAATATAATATTGTCAGTATAATATTGGGAGAAATTCCCCGGATCTAGACTTCCCCGTACGTGTCCGTATCGACAAAACCAATAATCATGCAATAGAATGAGTTAAACAATGCAAGCATTAAGCAAAGAGGAAAAACCCTAACTAATGATGAAAGAAAGCTTAAGTCTTAGATTAAGATGCAAGCATAAATTCCATATATGAGAGCTTCAAGAGATTACATTGATTCCCCAACAAACATACAAGGTTTAGTTCACCATATTCATGGTGAACCTAGATGAACAATGAAAGAATGAAAGAATAAACCCTAAAAAGGTGAAGAGGTAGCCTGAGCATCCAAGATCCTCCTTCAAAGGGGTGGAAGAGAGAGTGTTTTCCTCGTTTCTGCCAAAGATACCTAACCCTAGGACGTGCAAGCCCTTATATACTAATCTAGAGTTACAAAAGATTACAAAAGCCCAAGCCCAAAAAGTGCCGCTCAGCGGTAAATACCGCTCGGCGGTGAATGCGCGTCACGTTTCTTCCCCTCAGCGGCCATTTTGCCCCTCAGCGTGACTCCCGCAACCTCCTGAGTGCCGCTCAGCGGTAAAATGCCGCTGAGCGGTGCCTTCGACTTCTCTTTTTGCACTCTTTGCTTCCTTTTATAATTCCACTTCTCTCCTTCTTTACTTCTTTCACTAAATTCACCTCAAAACCTGCACAAAAACACTCAAATCAAGCATAAACCTGTCCAGCTCTCTTATTTCTGAAAATATAGATAAAAGCATTGATTTCAAGCTAGTTTCTAAGTCTAAAGGTTGCTTTTAGTATCAATTTTAAGCATGAAAATAACAGTTTTTCAACTGTTATCACAACCCCAAACTTAGAACTTTGCTTGTCCTCAAGCGAACAAAATGTAACTCAATCTCCAACCAATTCATATGATGGTTCACTCATTCAAAAATTCTCTTTTCAAGATAAGTAACAACTTCACTCAAACTTATGACCAAGAGTTCAATCAAGATGTGCACATGCTTTTAGTGATCACAAAGTCATTTAGATTCCAACAAATGCTATTTTTCATGAATGATCAATCAATTAAGCATGGATGTTCATGTGCTTATGGAATATTTCCTCACTAGATAAAGTGTTTCACTCATCACACAAGTGTATAAGAGGTAAAGTGTTTCACTCATTCACTCCACTATCACAATGTCACATGAATCAAATTTGCCTTTCATTTTACCACAATCAAAACAATCACAAGCATGCATCATCAAAAGGACTTTTCACTGGCTTATAATGTGGCTGGGCTAACAAGAAAATTGGTTTTTCTGGATCACAAAATCCTTGAGTTAAGAGAATCATCACAACACAATTTTTCTTATTCATTCCCAACTTTCTTTTGCCTTTGCTTTTGCATTGAGCTTTACTTCTTTTTCTTTTGTTTTCTTTTTCTTACTTTTTAGCTCTTAGCTCAATGCTTTTCATATTTTCCCAACAACCCCAAACTTGTACATTTAACAATACCACACAAGATCTTCTACTTAACTCAAGGTAAAGATTTTCAATCAAGGGTTTTCAGTGTATGTTCAAGGCTAAGGGTTCAAAGGATAGAACACAAAGTGTTCTCTTTTAGTAGGCTAATTTTATGTATTTGGCCAATAAAAAGGGTTTCAATAACACGGCCTTGATCATATGATGCAAAACAAGCAATTGATTCAATCATAGAAAACCTGGGCAAAATTATTCATGCTTTCAAAGTAATAGCATTCAACAATAACAACTCTGGAGCTCAAAACCTCACATATAAGCTCATTTACATTTGACATACACATCCTGCTTAATTTCACAATCACAATCATGATATCCTGCATTTGTTCACAAAGCTTGTGAATCACCTGTATAAGCATTTTAATGTGCACATCATCTCAACATCAATCAATCAATAAGCATCATCAAGCATTACTTATCAAACATCACAGTTAATAGCAAACCATCACACAAACCAGGTTTTCAAGAGAGTACATCAAACCCTAATCTAAAACCGAAAACAAAAATACTTACAAGATACTGGGTTGCCTCCCAGTAAGCGCTTGTTTAACGTCCCGAGCCTGACCCAACTTTCAAGGATCAACCAACAACATCATTGTGGAAAATCGTTGCACCTCTCCCCCTAGATAGGGCTTGAGACGTTGACCATTTACCACCCAGCTTTTTTGTGGATCATCAGCAGATGGATCAAATATTTCAATTGCTCCATGTGGATGCACTTCTTTTATCACAAACGGTCCTGTCCATTTTGACTTCAGTTTCCCAGGAAATATCTTCAATCTTGAGTTGAACAATAGTACCTGTTGTCCTGGATTGAAAACTCTATTCACCAGCTTCCTGTCATGATAAAATTTAATTTTTTCTTTGTAAGCCTTGGATGAATCATATGCATGTAACCTCATTTCTTCAAGCTCTAAAATCTGCCTTCTGCGTGTGCATTGAGTTTCATAAGGATCAAAATTCAGAAATTTTAAAGCCCATAATGCTCTATGCTCCAATTCAACTGGCAAATGGCATGCTTTCCCATAGACTAATTGAAATGGTGATAATCCCATAGACGTCTTCATTGCTGTTCTATAAGCCCAAAGAGCATCATCCAATTTGAGAGACCAATCCTTCCTTGATGAAGTCACGGTTTTTTCCAGGATTCTTTTTATCTCCCTGTTAGATACCTCAACTTGTCCATTGGTCTGTGGGTGATAAGGTGCAGCTACCTTATGCTTCACTCCATAGTGTTTGAGTACTTTCTCTAGCTGATAATTGCAAAAATGAGATCCTCCATCACTAATCAACACTCTTGGAGTGCCAAAACGTGAGAATATCTGCCTCTTCAGGAATTTAATTACCGTACTAGCATCATTTTTAGGACAAGCCAATGCTTCCACCCATTTACTCACATAATCCACTGCTACCAGAATATATTCATTGTTGAAAGATGGAGGGAAGGGTCCAACAAAGTCAATACCCCAACAATCAAAAACCTCAACCTCTAAAATACCTTGTAAAGGCATCTCATGACGTTTAGTGATTGTCCCTGCTCTTTGACATTTGTCACAATTCCTAGCATGATTATGAGCATCTTTAAATAAAGTTGGCCAATAGAATCCTGATTGAAGGACTTTTGCTGCTGTTCTTTCTCCATTAAAGTGTCCTCCATAAGGTGAATCATGACAATGCCAGAGAATTCCTTCTGCTTCTTCATTTGTAACACATCTCCTCAGAAGATTATCTGCTCCAATTTTGAACAAATATGGATCGTCCCACACAAACTGCTTGGCATCATGCAAAAATTTCTTTCTCTGTTGCCAAGTTAAATCTTCAGGCATGACTCTTGCAGCTTTAAAATTTGCCATATCAGCAAACCAGGGCCTCTGCTGAACATACATGAGTGATTCATCTGAAAAAGATTCCCAGATTTCAGGCTCCTTGCAAGTGACCTCATTGTTGACTAACCGTGACAAATGATCAGCAATTAAGTTCTCACTTCCTTTCTTATCACGGATTTCTACATCAAATTCTTGCAACAGTAGTACCCATCTGATCAGACGTGGCTTAGAATCTGGTTTTGTCAACAAATATTTAATAGCTGCATGATCTGTATAGACAATCACCTTAGACCCAATAAGATAAGGTCTAAATTTCTCTAGAGCATATACAATGGCAAGAAACTCTTTCTCTGTAGTAGCATAATTCAATTGAGCATCATTCAACACCTTGCTAGCATAATAAATTGGATGAAACTTGTGTTCTTTCCTTTGGCCGAGGACAACTCCTATTGCATAATCACTTGCATCACACATTAATTCAAAATTTTGATTCCAATCTGGTGCTGCAATTACTGGAGCTGACACTAGTTTCTGCTTCAATATATCAAAAGCTTTCAGGCAATCTTCATTCATCACAAAAGGAGCATCCTTCATCAAGAGATTACTCAATGGTTTAGCAATTTTTGAGAAATCTTTGATAAATCTTCTATAAAACCCAGCATGACCAAGAAAACTTCTAATCCCCTTTACATTTGTTGGTGGAGGTAGTTTCTCAATAACTTCTACTTTAGCTTTGTCTACCTCAATTCCTTTAGCAGATATTTTGTGCCCCAATACAATTCCTTCAGTTACCATGAAATGACATTTCTCCCAATTCAAAACCAGATTTGTCTGAACACATCTTTTGAGGACAGTGTTCAAATTAGCTAAACACCTTTGGAAGGAGTTTCCAAAAACTGAGAAGTCATCCATGAATACTTCAATGCATTTTTCTAAAAGATCAGCAAAGATTGCCTGCATACACCTCTGAAACGTAGCTGGAGCATTACATAATCCAAAAGGCATCTTTCTATATGCAAAGATACCAAAAGGACAAGTAAAAGCCGTCTTCTCCTGGTCTTTTGGATCTACCACAATTTGATTATATCCGGAATATCCATCTAGAAAACAATAGAAAGCCTGCCCTGATAACCTTTCTAGCATCTGATCCATGAAAGGAAGAGGAAAATGATCTTTCCTAGTAGCTTTATTCAGTTTCCTGTAATCAATGCACATACGCCAGCCAGTAACTGTCCGAGTGGGAATAAGTTCATTCTTATCATTATAAATTACCGTCATCCCACCTTTCTTTGGCACCACCTGTACTGGACTCACCCATTCACTGTCAGAGATTGGATAGATGATACCAGCTTCTAGCAGTTTCAACACTTCTTTTCTGACCACCTCCTTCATAGCAGGATTTAACCTTCTCTGTGGTTGAGCACTTGGTTTATAATCTTCTTCCATAAAAATCTTGTGCATGCAATAAGTTGGGCTAATACCTTTGAGATCGGATATTGACCACCCAATTGCTTCTTTGTTGGCTTTCAAAATTTCTATCAATTGCTCTTCTTCTTGTAAAGATAAAGAGTTACTGATAATGACTGGCTTTGTTCCATCCTCTAGAAACACATATTTCAGATGTGATGGCAATCTTTTTAGTTCTGGAGACTGTGCTTTGATTGTTTCTTCCTTAGCCATTGTGTCGAATATTGGATCTTCCTCTGGACCCTTTTTCAATGTTTCCAAGTCCATCAGACATTCATCAATCAATTTCTCTTCTTCTTCATCCAAATCTTCACATGCATCAATGAGCGTTTTTTCCAATGGAGAAATGTTACGCACCATCCTTTCTTGAATCACACAAACTTCATCAAGTTCATCAAATTGAAAACATGATTTGTCATCATTTGGATACGTCATGGCTTTGGATACATCAAAAGTGACTTCTTCCTCGTCAACTCTCAGTTTAAGCTTACCATTCTCCACATCAATCAAAACTCTAGCAGTCTTCATAAAAGGTCTCCCAAGAATAAGAGGAACGTCACTAGTTCCTTCCATCTCCATCACAATGAAATCTACTGGAAATACAAATTTGTCGACCTTCACTAGAACATCTTCAACCACTCCATATGGATATTTAAGAGACCTGTCCGCCAATTGAAGAGCCATTCTGGTTGGTTTAATTTCCAACCCCTGAATTGTTCTGCACATGGAAAGCGGCATTAGATTAATGCTAGCTCCCAAATCAATCAATGCTCTTCCAACTTTCACATCTCCTATGGTGCATGGAATAATGAAGCTTCCTGGGTCTTTAAGTTTAGGAGGTAGTTTCTGTATGATTGCACTGCAATTGCCCTGTATATTGATAGTTTCCTTCTCAATGTACTTGTGTTTCTTTGTGAGAAGTTCCTTCAAGAATTTTGCATATGCTGGCATCTGTTGCAATGCTTCAGAGAATGGTATAGTGATCTCCAACTTCTTAAACAGTTCCATGAATCTTTCCAACTGCTTTTCTTTCTCCTTTCTTGAATAACCCTTTGGATAAGGAAGTGGCTTTTCATACTCTTTTTCTTTCTGTCTCTCTTCTCTCTCATTTTTTTCTCTCTTCTCATCTTCTTCTTTTTTCTTTTTCTCTCTCTCAACTCTTTCTTTCCACTCACATGTTTCTTTTTCACTCTCACTCTCATTTTCGTTCTCTTTTCTCTCTTTTTTTCTCTCTTCTAACACTCTACCACTTATAGTCACAACAGTTTTACATTCCTTTCCCAGATTATCATGTTTCATTTCGTCAACTATTCTCTCAACATAGACCTCCATTTTTTTAAATGCAGCATCCACATTATGACAATAAGACGCATTTGTCTTTAAGAATCTCTGGAAAGTCTCTTCAAGCGTTGTTGATTTCTCAACTGGAGTAGATTGCATCTGCCATTTTTGGTGCTCTTGAACCATTGAAACCTGTTGTACTTCCTGTGGTGTTTGAGAAAGTTTCATGGTCACTTCTTCAAGCTGTTGAGAGATAATTCTATTTTGGATAAGCAAGGCCTCATTTAATTGTGACAACTCCTTCTGACTAGGATCTCCTTTTTCAATATTGAGTTCGTTGTCACTAGTAGCCATATTTTCAATAAGTTCAGTTGCTTCCTCTGGCGTTTTCCAGTTAATATTACCTCCTGCTGATGCATTCAGTATCATCTTGGTTTGTGAACCAAGCCCTCCAAGGAAAGTTAGGACTACTTCTGCTTCTTTGAAACCATGCATAGGGGTTTTGCGTAACAAGCTCTTATACCTGTCCCATGCATGTCCAAGTGACTCCTCCATGCCCTGCTTGAATGACGAAATCTCTTGCTTGCCTTTGGTCACCTTAGATTGTGGAAAGTACTTGTTCAGAAATTTTGTGACCACTGCTTCCCACTCTGTGAAACTTTCTTCTGGAAAAGAGTTTAACCAAAGCTTAGCATTGCCCCCCAACGAGAAGGGAAACAAGCTAAGTTTGATAGCTTCGTCTGGCACCCCATTAATCTTGACCGTATTGCAGATCTCATTGAAAGTTGTAAGGTGCTCATATGGGCTTTCGTGATATAACCCATTAAATTGATTACTCTTCACCAGTTGAATTAATGCTGGCTTGACCTCCATGTTGGCTGCATTGACTCTAGGTCTTGCTATGCTGTTAAAATGTTGAGGTCCAGCAATATTAGTGTAATCTGCAAGAGTTCTTCTAGCATTGTTATTCTCCATACTTCTTGTGCTGTGAACAGAACCTTGTGGTGATGATTGGAGGAGAGTTTCTGGAGAAGGGAAAAGTTCTCTGGACGTTCTGATTCTTCTCCTCCTTCTACTCTCTTCTAGCCCTTCAAAAAGTGGTTCTGTTGTTTTCTTACTCCTAGTCCGAATTGCTTCCTGCATACACAAGAAAACAAAACCCTAGAAAAGATTTGTTAGCACAAAAAGATATAGAAGAAGATATAAATTCAGAAGATAAAAAGATTTAGAAGATAGAATAAAATAAGATAGAATAAAATAAAACCTAATCTAAAAAAATAAAATAAAATCAAATCTAACCTAATCAAATAAAATAAAATAAAAACAGAAAAATAAAATAAAATAAAATAAAATAAAAACAGAAAAAATAAAAACAGAAATTCAAAAAGTCAAAGATAATCAATAATCACACAAATTAACCAGTTAAACCACGAGTCCCCGGCAACGGCGCCAAAAACTTGATGGACAAATTTGTAAGCACCAAAATATGATGTCACAAACTTGTTTCACAATCGGCAAGTATGACCGAATCGTTCAAGTAATAAACTTGGTAAGACCAAGTATCGTTCTTCCCAAAGGACTCACGGCCTAGTTTAGTTATGTGATTTGTTGATTAGCTAGGACTTACAAACGAAATATTTGGATTTTATATGCAAGACGAAAAGTAAACATGTATGCATGAATTGATCAATGGCAAAGACAAAAGATAAACACTTTCAATGGATTATATGAATGAATATGTTGTTGGGGGTCAATTTCATCTCATCCACTCTCATACATTTTAGGAATTCAACATTCAAATCATCATTGTTAATGCCACTCTCTAAAGTACCATTCTAGATGGCTTTTCCCTAATCAAATAGTTCATACAATTCCTAGCATTCCTAATGATTAGTTCATGAGTGCAGGAGCTTAACGACAACCAATATAATATTGTCAGTATAATATTGGGAGAAATTCCCCGGATCTAGACTTCCCCGTACGTGTCCGTATCGACAAAACCAATAATCATGCAATAGAATGAGTTAAACAATGCAAGCATTAAGCAAAGAGGAAAAACCCTAACTAATGATGAAAGAAAGCATAAGTCTTAGATTAAGATGCAAGCATAAATTCCATATATGAGAGCTTCAAGAGATTACATTGATTCCCCAACAAACATACAAGGTTTAGTTCACCATATTCATGGTGAACCTAGATGAACAATGAAAGAATGAAAGAATAAACCCTAAAAAGGTGAAGAGGTAGCCTGAGCATCCAAGATCCTCCTTCAAAGGGGTGGAAGAGAGAGTGTTTTCCTCGTTTCTGCCAAAGATACCTAACCCTAGGACGTGCAAGCCCTTATATACTAATCTAGAGTTACAAAAGATTACAAAAGCCCAAGCCCAAAAAGTGCCGCTCAGCGGTAAATACCGCTCGGCGGTGAATGCGCGTCACGTTTCTTCCCCTCAGCGGCCATTTTGCCCCTCAGCGTGACTCCCGCAACCTCCTGAGTGCCGCTCAGCGGTAAAATGCCGCTGAGCAGTGCCTTCGACTTCTCTTTTTGCACTCTTTGCTTCCTTTTATAATTCCACTTCTCTCCTTCTTTACTTCTTTCACTAAATTCACCTCAAAACCTGCACAAAAACACTCAAATCAAGCATAAACCTGTCCAGCTCTCTTATTTCTGAAAATATAGATAAAAGCATTGATTTCAAGCTAGTTTCTAAGTCTAAAGGTTGCTTTTAGTATCAATTTTAAGCATGAAAATAACAGTTTTTCAACTGTTATCACCTACACCAGCTAACATAGCAGTGGTAAAAGAATTTTACACCAACGCAAGGAGGTTGGGTAATGATGAACAAATCTTCAATCCCCGAAAATGGAGTCAAAAACTTGTTAACCCTCGGCAAGTGTCACCGAATCGTATCAAGTAATAAACCTGGTAAGACCAAGTATCGTTCTCCCAAAGGACTCATGGCCTAGACAATTGTGTGTTTCGTTGATTATCTAACACTTGTGAAAAAATTGTTGTAAGTTTCAAATGCAAAAGACTGAAAAGTAAATATGTATGCATGTGATGATCAATGGGCAAGAAGAAACAAAACACGTGAATTGAAATATATGGATGAATATGTTGTTGGGGTTTATCAATTTCATCCTATCCACTCTCTTATATTTAGGAATTCATCATTCTTTTCATTAATGTTAATGTCAGTCTTTAAATTACCTTAAACTCGATGTCTCGGTGAAGAAAGCCTATCCTTAATTATGAGTTCATACAATTTCTAGCATGCCTAATAATTAATTCTGAAGCACAGAAGCTTAAAGGCAACCAACCCTCATATCCCTATGTTTAGGCAATACTGCTTTTGGGAGAATTTCCCCAGATCTAGATTTCCCTGTATCTGTCCATATCGACAAAACCAATAATCATGACATCGAATGAGTTAAACAATCCATGCTTTGAGCAAAGAGGAAAAACCCTAACTATTAATGAAAGAAAGCATGTATCATAAAAATGATCTTCCCCTCAGCGGCATTTCTCCCCTCAGCGGTGCCAACGGGTCTTTGAGAGTGCCGCTTAGTGGTAATTGGCGCTGAGCGGTACTTGCGGTTTCTCTTCTTTTGCACTTTTCGTGTCCTTTTCTGATTCTATCTCTATCCCACTTCACTTCTTTCATCAATTTCATCTCAAAACCTGCAAAAATAAGGAAATCAAGCATAAAACCTGTCCAACTCTCTTATTTCCAACAATTCAACAAAATCATGAGTTCAAGCTAATTTCTAAGTCTTAAAGGTTGTAATTGAAGTAAATTTTAAGTATAAAAATAACAGTTTTTCAACTGTTATCACAACCCCAAACTTAGAACTTTCCTTGTCCTCAAGCAAATAAGATGTAACTCAATCTTCTACCAATCCATTCAATGGTTCATCACATTCAAAAATCCTTCTTTCAAGATAAGTAAATATTCAATTTAGCTCATCGCCAAGACTTCAATCAAGATGTGCACATGCTTTTAGTGTTCACTTAAACACATACTATCCAACAACTGCTATTTTCATGAATGATCAATTAACTAAGCAAAGATGTTCTTATGTGTTCATGGAATCTATCCTCACTAGATAAAGTGTTTCACTCAAACACACAAGTGTATAGGAGATATTCACCCATTCACTCTACTATTACAATGTCACATGAATAAACTTTGCCTTTCATTTAACCATAATCAAAAACACTTACAAGTAAACATCATCACAAGGACTTTTCAATTGCTTATAATGTGGCTGGGCTAACAATAACAATTGGTTTTTCTAGATCACAAAACCATTGAGTTAAGAGAATCATCTAAACACAACCATTCTTGATTATTCCCAACTTTCTTTTGCATTGAGATTTTCTTTTCTTTATCTTTTGCTTTTCACATGCTTAACTTTTGACTCAATGCTTTTTATTTTCCCTTTCTATTTTCCAACAACCCCAAACTTGAACATTTATCAATACCACATAATATTTTCATCTTAACTCAAGGTAAAGTTTTTCAAAAGGGTTTTCAAATTATGTTCATGGCTAAGGGTTCAAAGGATAGAACACATTGTGTTCTCTTTAATTGGGCTAAATTCATGCATTTGGCTCATGATGACAAATTTCTAAACACCGAAAACGACGCCAAAAACTTGTAAGCTCGGCAATTGTGACCGAATCGTATCAAGTAATAAACTTGGTAAGACCAAGTATCGTTCTCCCAAAGGAATCATGGCCTAGTTAGTTATATGACTTCTTGATTATTTAAGACTTGTGAAAATAAACAAATTCTTGAGGTTTCAAATGCAAAAGACAAAAAGTAAACATGTATGCATGAGTTTTGATCAATGGAAAGAAGAACATAAACACTTGGAACGAATTATATGGATGAGTATGTTGTTGGGGTAATCAATTTCATCTTATCCACTCTCATATATTTAGGAATTCATCATTCTTTTCATCAATGTTAATGTCACTCTCTAATTTACCTTAAACCCGATGTCTCGGCGAAGAAAGCCTAATCATAATCACTAGTTTACAATGTCTTGTCTTCCTAGAAATTAATCATGCATTATAGTGAACGGAAGCTTAACGTCAACCAACCATCATATTCCTATATCTAGGTTTATACTACTGTGGGGAGAGTTTCCCCGGATCTAGATTTTAACGTATGTGTCCATATCAATAAAACCAATAATCATGACATCGACTGAGTTAAACAATGCATGCTTTGAGCAAAGAAGAAAAACCCTAACTAATGATGAAAGAAAGCATGTATCATAAATATGATGTTTAAATACAAAATTCCATATATGAGAGCTTCAAAAGATTTCATTGATTCCCCAACAACACTACAAAGTTTAGTTCACCGTATTCATGGTGAAACTAGATGAACAATAATGAAAGAATGGAAGAAATAGAAAAACCCTAGAAAGAGAAGAGGAGAGTCGTCACCATCTCCAATTCTACCCCCAAGGGGTGAAAAATGTGTTTTACGTCTTCTCCAGCCAAAGATACAAGCCCTAGGACGTCCTAAAACTTATATATTATTCTAAAAATTACAGAAAAGTAGACCCAAGCCCAAATTAATGGCGCTCAACGGTAAAATACCGCTCAGCGGTAAGTGCGTGTGTTGAATTCTTCCCCTTAGCTGCACTTTCACCCCTCAGCGGTGCCAACGAGTGTTAAGTAGTGTCGCTCAGCGGTAAAATGGCGATGAGCGGTACTTGCGGCTTCACCTTTTGCACTTTTGGTGTCCTTTTCTGATTCCAACTCTGTCCTACTTCACTTCTTTCATCAAATTCACCTCAAAATCTGCATAAAACACTGAAATCAAGCATAAACCTGTCGAACTCTCTTATTTCCAAAAATATAAGCAAAAGCATGATTCCAAGCTAGTTTCTAAGTGTTAAAGGTTGCTTTTAGTATCAATTTTAAGCATGAAAATAAAAGTTTTTCAACTGTTATCAGCTAACAAAAAAGGGTTTCCACTAAATGGCCTTGATCATATGATGCAAACAAGCACATGATTCAATCATAGCAAACCTGGGCAAAGTCATTCATGCTTTCAAGGTAATAGCATTCAATCACAACAACTCTGGAGCTCAAAACCTCATATATAAGCTCATTCACATTCCACATATAACATCCTATTTAGAATCATAATCTCAATCACAACATCTTGCATTTGTTCACAAAGCTTGTGAACCACCTCTATAAGCATATACTATGCACAATCTCAACATCAATCAATATCTAAACATCATCAAGCATTACTTATCACACAATAGTCACAAGCAAACCATCATAACAGAGAAAGTTTCAAATTGAGTACATCAATCCTATTCTAAAAATAGAAGTAAATAAGTTCACAAATTTAAAACACCGAAAACGGCGCCACAAACTTGTTTAACAATCGGCAAATGTGACCGAATCGTATCAAGTAATAAACTCGGTAAGACCAAGTATCGTTTTCCCAAAGGACTCACGGCCTAGTTAGTTATCTAATTTATTGATTATTTAAGACTTGTGAACGATTGATTGTAGGTTTAAATGCAAAAGACAGTAATTAAACATGTATGCATGAATGTGATCAATGGCAAAAAGAGTAAAACAAACACGGAATGAATTATATGGATGAGTATGTTGTTGGGGTTATCAATTTCATCTTATCCACTCTCATATACTTTAGGAATTCATCAATCTTTTCATCAATGTTAATGCCACTCTCTAAATCACCTTGTCGAGAAGGCCTATCCTTAATTACGAGTTCATACAATTCCTATCATTCCTAGTAATTAGTTCTGAAGTACAGGAGCTTAAAGGCAACCAATATACTATTGGGAGAAATTCCCCGGATCTAGACTTCCCCGTACGTTCCCATATCGACAAAATCAATAATCATGACATCGAATGAGTTAAACAATGCATGCTTTGAGCAAAGAGGAAAAACCCTAACTAATGATGAAATAAAGCATGTATCTCAAATAAGATGTTTAAACACAAATTCCATATATGAGAGTTTCACAAGATTACATTGATCCCCCAACAACAATACAAGGTTTAGTTCACCATATTCATGGTGAAACTAGATGAACAATAATGAAAGAATGGAAGAGATAGAAAAACCCTAGAAAGAGAAGAGGAGAGCCGTCACCATCTCCCAATCTACCCCCAAGGGGTGAAAAATGTGTTTCTGCTTCCTCCCAGCCAAAGCTACAAACCCTAGGATCACCTAAAGCTTATATACTGTTCGTAATAATACAAAAAATTAGGCCCAAGCCTATAAAAGTAATAAAAAACTGGTCCAAGCCCACTTAGAATGGCGCTCAGCGGTATTTTACCGCTGAGCGGTAATAGCGCATGATCCATTTTGCCCCCAGCTGCTGTTTTTGCCCCTCAGCGGTGATTTTGGCACCTAAAAAGTGCCGCTCAGCGGTATTTTACCGATCAGCGCCACTCGGTCACACTTTTTCTGCGTTCTGGTTGATTTTTCAGCATTCTGGTTGACTTTTCTGGTTAACTAGTTGACTTTTCTGGTTGACTAGTTGACTTTTCTAGTTTCTTGTTGACTTTTCAGCACTCCAATCATTCGGTACTTCCATTCTTCTTTCAAATCATTCAATTAGCCTACAAAATCAAGGGAATCTTGCACAAAACCATTAAATTCACTTTCAACTCTCTTATTCACAAAACTAACGCAAAAATATGAGTTCAAGCTAGTTTCTAAGTCTTAAAGGTTGCTTTTGTTATCAATTTTAAGCATAAAAATAACAGTTTTTCAACTGTTATAAATAGGGTTTGATGTACTCAATGGAAACTTATTCTGTTATGATGGTTCGCTGATGATTGTGAATGTTTGATAAGTAATGCTTGAATGATGCTTTGATATGGATTGATTTTGAGATGTGCACATTACATGCTTATACAGGTGGTTCACAACTTCATGAACAAATGCAAGTTATTATGATTGTGATTGTGATATTAAGCAGGATGTGTATGTCAACTGTGAATGAGCTTTTATGTGAGGTTTTGAGCTCTAGAGTTATTACTTTGAAGTTATTACTTTGGAAGCATGAATAACTTTGCCCAGGTTTTCTATGATTGAATTACTTGCTTGTTTGCATTATATGATCAAGGTCGTTTGTTGGAAACCCTTATATTAGCCAAATTGCATGAAATAAGCCACAAAAGAGAACACTATGTGTTCTATCATTTGAACCCTTAGCCTTGAACATAAATTTAAAACCCTTGTTGAAAGCTTTACCTTGAATTAAGTAGAAAATGTTTTATGGTATTGACAAATGTTCAAGTTTGGGGTTGTTGGAAAATAAAAAGGGAAATTGAAAGCATTGAGCTAAGAGCAAAGAATTAAGTATTTGAAAAGAGAAAGAAAAGAAAAGAAAAGAAAAAGCAAAGCTCAATGCAAAGGAAAGTTGGGAAAAGTAAGAATGATTGTGTTTATATGATTCTCTTAACTCAAGGGTTTTGTGATCTAGAAAAACCAATTTTCTTGATTAGCCCAGCCACATTATAAGCCATTGAAAGTCCTTGTGATGATGCATGCTTGTGAATTTATTTGATTGTGGTTAAATGAAAGGCAAAGTCAATTCATGTGACACTGTGATAGTAGAGTGAATGAGTGATTACCTCTTATACACTTGTGTTTGAGAGAAACACTTTACCTAGTGAGGAAAGACTCCATGAGCACATAAACATCTTTGCTTAGTTGATTGATCATTCATGAAAAATAGCATTTGTTGGATAATAAGTGATTTTGTGAACACTCAAAGCATGTGCATGTCTTGATTGAAATCTTTGTCATGAGTTTGATTGAAGTTTTTACTTATCTTGAAAAGAGGATTTTTGAATGGAGTAAATCATTGTACAGATTAGTAGAAGATTGAGTTACATTTTGTTTGCTTGAGGACAAACAAAGTTCTAAGTTTGGGGTTGTGATAACAGTTGAAAAACTGTTATTTTCATGCTTAAATTTGATACTAAAAGCAACCTTTAACACTTAGAAACAAGCTTGAAATCATGCTTTTGGTCATATTTTTAGAAATAAGAGAGCTGGACAGGTTTATGCTTGATTTCAGTGTTTTATGCAGGTTTTAAGGTGAATTTGGTGAAAGAAGTGAAGAAGGATAGAAATGGAATCAGAAAAGATATCAGAAAGTGAAAAAGAAGAAGTCGCAACCACCGCTCAGCGACAGTTTATCGCTGAGCGGCACTCAGAAACCCACGTTGGCTCCGCTGAGGGGTGAAAAGACCGCTGAGGGGAGGAAACCAACTCACGCACTTACCGCTGAGCGGTAGTTTACCGCTGAGCGGCATTATTTTGGGCTTGGGCCTAATTTTCTATATTATTACAAACAATATATAAGCTTTAGGTATTCCTAGGGTTTGTATCTTTGGCTGGGACGAAGCAAACACTCTCTTTTCCACCCCTTTGAAGGAAGATCTTGGATGCTCAGGCTCCCTTTTCACCTTTCTAGGGTTTTCTCTTCCATTCTTTCATTATTATTCATCTAGTTTCACCATGAATATGGTGAACTAAACCTTGTATTGTTGTTGGGGAATCAATGTAGTCCTGTGAAACTTTCATATATGGAATTAATGTTTTAACATCTTATTTTAAGATACATGCTTTCTTTCATCATTAGTTAGGGTTTTTACTCTTTGCTTAATGCTTGCTTTGTTTAACTCATTCATTGCCATGATCATTGATTTTGTCGATATGGGAACGTACGTGGAAGTCTAGATCCGGGGAATTTCTCCCAATAATATATTGGTTGCCTTTAAGCTCCTGCACTTTAGAACTAATTACTAGGAATGCTAGGAATTGTATGAACTCGTAATTAAGGATAGGCCTTCTTGACAAGGTGATTTAGAGAGTGGCATTAACATTGATGAAAAGATTGATGAATTCCTAAAGTATATGAGAGTGGATAAGATGAAATTGTTAACCCCAACAACATACTCATCCATATAATTCATCACGTGTTTGTTTTACTCTTTTTGCCACTGATCAAACTCATGCATACATGTTTAATTATTGTCTTTTGCATTAAAAACCTAAAATCAATTGTTTACAAGTCTTAAATAACCAACAAATCATATAACTAACTAGGCCGTGAGTCCTTTGGGAGAATGATACTTGGTCTTACCGAGTTTATTACTTGATACGATTCGGTCACACTTGCCGAATGTTAAACAAGTTTGTGGCGCCGTTTTTCGGTGTTCATAAATTTGTCATCATACACGCTGATGCTGGAATGGAGAGGAGGAGCTGATTTCATTTTGAAGTTTGCACGTTGCGTCCAGCGGTGCACATGGGTTACGAGGCTGTGATTTTTATTTCTTTTCCTTGCTGGAGATTAAGCACAAGGCTGCCACATACAGGGAGAAAGAGAAAGCTCCAAAGGGTTTCATTTTACTAACTTTAAGCTTGCACCTAGAAGTATTTTTCTTATTGGTATACGTTTAGGTTAGGTAGCTTACTAATCTATATAATTTTTGTTCGAGCATTTCTTTTTAGTGTTGTTTCCGTGATGAATGTGTGGGATAGATAACTACAATGAGCATTAATCTTTTTAATTTAAGTGTTGCATTTTAATAGTTTTATTTGTGTTGGATATTTATCCTTTGCATTGTTCAGTTTACCTTTCCCGTTCATTATGTGTTTTATTATGTTCGTCTTCTTTATCTTCTTGCGTTTCCAATTTCCTCACTTGCTTTAGAGACCATTTGGTATCAATGTAGAATCGTTCAGTTATCTGTAGGACCGTTCGGTCTTCATGCTTTGTTTATTTAATTCAATGTTTTCAATTATGTTTGGTTGTATTTAATTTCCAGTTTTCATTTAGTTCATTTCGAATCACAAAAACACTTTTAAACCCCCCCACTACGTGTTTGACCTAAGCCTCAAATCACATTTGGTCCTTGAGAGACGACCTAGGAGTCACTTTCTAGCACTATACTGCATTCTTTAATGCGCATCAAATTTGATGGGCTGCGACAGCCGCATCATCTTTAATAAATCTTCTATAGAATCCCGCGTGGCCTAAGAAGCTTCTGATTCCCTTCACATTTGTTGGTGGAGGGAGTTTCTCAATGACCTCTACTTTGGCTTTATCAACTTCAGTCTCCTTAGCAGAAATCTTGTGCCCTAACACAATTCCTTTTGTTACCATGAAATGACATTTCTCCTAATGAAGCACCAGATTTGTTTGAACACACATTTTGAGAACAATATCCAGACTCGCCAAACACCTTTGGAAAGAATCCCCAAAGACTGAAAAATCATCCATGAAGACTTCAATGCACTTCTCTATGAGATCTGCAAAAATTGCCTGAATACACCTTTGAAATGTGGCTCGGGCATTACATAACCCAAATGGCATCTTTCTGTAGGCAAAGACACCAAAATGACATGTGAATGTCGTCTTCTCTTGGTCTTTTTGGATCTACCACAATTTGGTTGTATCTAGAGTATCCATCCAGAAAGCAATAAAATGCCTGACCTGCTAATCTCTTCAACATCTAGTCCATGAAAGGAAGAGGAAAATGATTCTTCCTAGTATATTTATTCAACTTACTGTAATCAATGCACATTCGTCATCCAGTAACAGTCCGAGTAGGAATAAGCTCATTCCTCTCATTATAGATTACTGTCATCCCTCCTTTCTTTGGAACTACCTGTACTTGACTCACCCATTCAATGTCAGAGATTGGATAAATAATGTCAGCTTCTAAAAGCTTCAATACTTCTTTTCTAACACTTCCTTCATGACAGGATTTAGCCTTCTCTATGGTTGAGCACTCGGCCTATAGTCATCTTCCATAAATATCCTGTGCATGCAATAAGTTGGACTTATACCTTTAAGATCTGAGATTGACCACCCAATAGCTTCTTTGTTGGCTTTCAATATTTCAACCAACTTTTCTTCTTCTTCAGGAAGCAAAGAATTACTGATGATGACTGGCTTTGTTCCATCTTCTAGAAAAACATACTTCAAATGTGATGGTAACATCTTTAATTCTAACTTCTTTGCTTTGACTTCTTCTTTGGTATCAATTGTTTCAAACTTATCATCCTCTATTGGAATCTCCTTCAATGTCTCCAAATCCATCATACATTCATCAATTAATTTCTCTTCTTCTTCATTTAAGTCTTCACAAGCATCAATAAGAGTTTTCTCTAGTGGAGAAGAATGACGTACCATCCTTTCTTGCATCATATAAACTTCATCAAGTATATCAAGTTGAAAACATGTTTTATCATCTTTAGGATGTGTCATGGCTTTGAATACATAAAAATTCACTTCTTCATCTTGAACTCTCAGTTTAAGCTTACCATTCTCCACATCAATTAGAACTCTGGCAGTCTTCATAAATGGTCTCCCAAGAATGAGAGGCACATCTCCATTATAACAAAATCCACTCGAAATACAAATTTGTCAACCTTTACCAGCACATCTTCAACTGCCCCATACGGATATTTAAGAGACCTTTCCGCCAATTGAAGTGCCATTCTAGTGGGTTTGAGTTCCAAACCCTCAATTCTTTTGAACATAGAAAGCGGCATCAAATTAATGCTATCTCCCAAATCAATCAACACCCTTCCAACTTCCAATTCTCATATGGTGCATGGAATAGTGAAGCTCCCTGGATCTTTAAACTTAGGAGGTAATTGTTGTATGATTGCACTACAGTTACCTTGCACTTCAATGGTCTCCTTCTCAATGTATTTTCTTTTCTTTGTATGGAGTTCCTTCAAAAATTTTGCATCGGATGGCATCTGTTGCAATGCTTCAGAGAAAGGAATGGTAATCTCTAGTTTTTTAAACATATCCATGAACCGCTCCAGCTGTTTTTCTTTCTCCTTCCTTGAATAAGTGTTTGGATAAGGAAGTGTCATTTCTAACTCTCTTTCTTTTTTTCTCTCGTCTACCTCTTCTTTTTCTTTTTCTTTTTTTCTCTCATCTTCCTCTTCTCTCTTTTTTTCTTTCTCAACCCTATCTTTCCACTCAAGTGTTTCTTTCCCACTCTCATTTTCTCTCTCTTTTCTCTCTATTTTTCCTTCCTCTAACACTTTACCACTCCTTGTAACAATGGTTTTACACTCTTCCCTCAAATTACTCTTTAAATCCTTCTCACAACCTTCCATCTTGTTGACCATTTTCCCAATGTGCATCTTCATACTGTTAAATGCAACCTCTACATTCTTACAGTTAGAGACACTCATTTTCATGAATTGCTAGAAAGTATCCTCCAATTTTGTGGTTTTCTCATACGGAGTAGGTTGTGGCTGCCACTGTTTCTCCTGCCTTTGAACCATAGAAATATTACATATCTCTTGAGGTAATAAAGATAACTTCTTTGTCACTTCTTCCGACTGTTGAGTGATGATCTTATTATGTGCAAGCAAGGCGTCTTGAGATTGCAATTGTAGAACTCCTTCCTGTTGAATTGAAGCTCCTCTCTCATTATGCATCTCGTTATCATTTGTAGCCATGTTGTCAATTAATTCAGTGGCTTCCTCTGGTGTCTTGCATTTGATATTGCCTCCAGCTGAGGCATCTAGCATCAACTTGGTTTGTGAACCAAGACCTCCAAGGAAAAGAATAACTACAGTTCCTTCATCAAAGCCATGAGTGGGCGTCTTTCTCAACAAGCTCTTGTATCTATCCCAGCCTTGACCTAGCGTCTCCTCCATGCCTTGTCTAAAAGAAGAAATCTCTTGCTTCCCTTTGTTGATTTTAGATTGTGGGAAGTACTTGTTTAAGAACTTTGAAACCACGGCTTCCCATTCAGTAAAGCTGTCCTCCGGAAAAGAATTCAACCATAGCTTTTCTTTGCCTCCCAATTAGAAAGGAAACAAGCTAAGCTTTATCGCATCATCCAACACACATTGATCTTCATTGTGTTGCAAATCTCATTGAATGTGGTGAGATGCTCATATGGACTTTCATGTGATAGCCCATTAAATTGGTTGCTCTTGACCAATTGTATCAACGTCGGTTTCACCTCCATGTTTGCAGCATTGACCCTCGGCCTAACAATGCTATTAAAGTGATGAGGGCCAACAACATTGGTGTAATCTCTAGAAGTTCGAATTCTCCTCCTCCTTCTACTTTCGTCCAATCCTTCAAGAAGAGGTTCCAAAATTTTCTTGCTTCTAGTCCGAATTGTACCCTGCATACACAAGGAAACAAGTCCCTAGACAAAATTATTAGCACAAAAAGATAGAAAAGATAAACTAAAAAGATAGAAAGATAAAGATTAAGAACAAAAGAAAAGAGGATAAAAAATTAAAACTAAAAAGATCAAAAGATAAACTAAAAAGATAAAAAGATAAAGATAAAAAACAAAAAGATAGAAAGATAAAACGATAAAAAAATCAAGTCAAAGTTAATCAATAATCACACAAATAGAATAGTTAAACCACAAGTCTCCGGCAACGGCGCCAAAAACTTGTTAACCCTCGGCAAGTGTAACCAAATCGTATCAAGTAAGAATAAATGGTAAGACCAAGTATCGTTTCCCAAAGGACTCACGGACTAAACATGTATGTGATTTGTTGATTAAATTAGACTTGTGAACGAAGTTTATTTGATTTAAATGCAAATACTAAAAAGTAATTATGCATGTATTGATCAATTGAACAAAAGAAGCAAAACGTGATTGAAATATATGATGATGATGTTGTTGGGGGTTTTCAATTCATCCTATCTACTCTCATGTATTCAAGAATTCATCTTCTTCATTAATGTTAATGTGACTTTCTAATTTACCTTAAACCCAATGTCTTAGTGAAGAAAGCCTACTCCTAATCACTAGTTTACAATGTCTTGTCTCCCTAGCAATTATTCATGCATTACATTCGCACAGAAGCTTAAAGGCAAGCAATCCTCCTATTCCTATGTCTAGGCAATATTACTATTGAGAGAATTTCTTCATGTCTACATTTATCTATATGTGTCCATACAAATAAAATCAATGATCATGCAATTGAATCAGTTAGACAAAGCATGCATAGATGATGAGTCAATATTTCTTGATTCCGCTTAGCTTATTGTGCTGGATTTAATTAGGGAATTGCGTTTAAATGTTTAGTATTTCTCCATTTTTCCTAATTGTGCTTAATTCGACCAGAAATTCTTATTTTAATTAATTTGAATTATCTGAGCTTATTATTTTCATTATTGATTGCAAGGAAAGTTTTAGAAATACAATTTGGGATATTTGAAGGTGTAGCCACCACCCAAAGGAGAGAAACACATGAGGGATATACTTTTTGGAGGCATTTTACATTGAATTTTTGTGCTTGGAACGCTGATTGTAGAAGCACGTCTTTTACCACATTCCAATTACAGAAGCTCACGGGCCCGGCCTAGCAATGAGAGGCACACTGCTCACACATAAGATAGATATTGAAGTTTCAATTCAAGAAAGAGAAGAAGGCAGCTGCACGTCCCACATAGGCTAGACTCCATGCTGCAACAACTGATTTTGGGCTTGGAAAAGGAGGTGCACACAGCAGCTGCCACGACCCAAAGCAGAAGCAGTAGCACAAGGTGGGCTGCTTCACGTTCAGCAAGTGTCACGACCTGCACGTCCACTTGGAGGCTCATTTTTCCTTTTTGGCTTAAAGGACGTTGTGCATCAGAGGCCACGGAAAAGACCTATATCACATATTTTTTCATTGGAAGGAAGGGTGACTTTTACTTTGGTGTAGTCCAGCCTCCACTCTCTCAGATTGTTTTTAGCTTTTGCTGTTGAACGTTGTTTGGAGCTTCTATGTTTTTGAACATTTTCTTCACGCTGTTACAATGGAATGAAACGAAGCAACTTTTCTTTTGCCAACGGGTGCATACGCCGTTTCAGGGGATGAATGGGATAAACCTTTTATTTCTTTTCTTCTAGGAGGGTGCTTCATTATGTAGGAATGTTTTTATATTTTAGCTTAAAAAAAAGATGGTGCACGCTGACTAAGAGAAGAGCACACGGAAAACAGCTAGCTTTGCTTAAAATCATTTATTTGCTTTTAGATAGGAAGATGCGCTGATGTAGGTGCTAGAAGGAGGCGGGCATTTCACTTTGCTGGAAGGGGAAAACGCGGACTTTAATTGGAGGAAGCAGCACGGTGCTGGAATTTACTTTTGGAGCCAATTATTTCCTTTCTTCCATAAGAGATGCACTCGGTCACGTCCAGCCAACAAGCGCTGATTTCAGCTTGGTGAACTCACGATTCTTTGGATTTTGGGTGAAGAGGTGTCACGGCCTAGCTAGAATCTTCATGGCTATTCTTCCAGGAAGATGCATTTTATTGTTTAGCAGTGTCATTGCCACATTAAGCGTTGCAGATTTGTCTTTTATTTTGCTTTAGCTCTAAAAAGGTCTCTTTATATTGTATTGATGCTTGAATCGGTTGTGATTTTGTTTTACAATTTCCAAGCTTTATTCCAATGTGCATTTAATTTGTTAGTTCAACATTGCAATTTAAGAGCATTTATGCGTTTTGTCATTTATTTCTTGCATGTTAATTAGTTCACACATCTTGCTTTAGGACCATTCAATTTATTGTTTTCATGTTAATTAGTTCGGCTTCTTTATCTTCCTGCATTTCCAATTTCTTCACTTGCGTTAGAGACTGTTCAGTCTCAATGTAGAACCGTACGGCCATCTGTAGATCGTTCTGTCTTTCTGCTTGTTCATTTATTTAAATGCTTTCAATTATATTCGGTTGTGTTTAATTTCCATTTTTAATTTCATCAATTGCATTCACAAAATCTTTCACCAAACCCTTTCACTACGTGTTTGACCTAAGTCACAAACTACATTTGGTCCTTGAGAGACGACCTAGGAGTCACTTCCTAGTCTATACTACATTCTTATTTGCACATTGATAACAGTTGAAAAACTGTTATTTTCATGCTTAAATTTGATACTAAAAGTAACCTTTAACACTTAGAAACTAGCTTGAAATCATGCTTTTGGTTATATTTTTGGAAATAAGAGAGCTGGAAAGGTTTATGCTTGATTTCAATGTTTTATGTAGGTTTTAAGGTGAATTTGGTGAAAGAAGTGAAGAAGGATAGAAATGGAATCAAAAAAGACATCAAAAAGTGCAAAAGGAGAAGCAACGTTGGCTCCGCTGAGGGGTGAAAAGGCCGCTGAGGGGAGGAAACCAACTCGCGCACTTACCGCTGAGCGGCACTATTTTGGGCTTGGGCCTAATTTTCTGTATTATTACGAACAGTATATAAGATTTAGGTGTTCCTAGGGTTTGTATCTTTGGCTGGGACGAAGCAAACACTCTCTTTTCCACCCCTTTGAAGGAAGATCTTGGATGCTCAGGCTACCTTTTCACCTTTCTAGGGTTTTATCTTCCATTCTTTCATTATTGTTCATCTAGATTCACCATGAATATGGTGAACTAAACCTTGTATTGTTGTTGGGGAATCAATGTAGTCTTGTGAAACTCTCATATATGGAATTTGTTTTAACATCTTACTTTAAGACTTATGCTTTATTTCATCATTAGTTAGGGTTTTTGCTCTTCGCTTAATGCTTGCTTTGTTTAACTCATTCATTGCTATGATTATTGATTTTGTCGATATGGGAACGTACGGGGAAATCTAGATCCGGGGAATTTCTCCCAATAGCATATTGGTTGCCTTTAAGCTCCTGCACTTCAGAATTAATTACTAGGAATGCTAGGAATTGTATGAACTCGTAGTTAAGGATAGGCCTTCTTGACAAGGTAATTTAGAATGAAAAGATTGATGAATTCCTAAAGTATATGAGAGTTGACAAGATGAAATTGATAACCCCAAAAACATACTCATCCATATCATTCATTACGTGTTTGTTTTACTCTTTTTGCCATTGATCAAAGTCATGCATACATGTTTAATTACTGTCTTTTGCATTTAAAACCTACAATCAATCGTTCACAAGTCTTAAATAATCAACAAATCAGATAACTAACTAGGCCGTGAGTCCTTTGGGAAAATGATACTTGGTCTTACCTAGTTTTATTACTTGATACGATTCGGTCACACTTGCCGATTGTTAAACAAGTTTGTGGCGCCGTTTTCGGTGTTCATAAATTTGTCATCACACATCAAATTTGTATGGGCCGCGACAGCCCCATCAATTGAGTATAGAAGAAAGCCCCTAACAATTAATGAAGGAAAACATATGAATTAAAGAACCAATTCAATACATGAGAGTTTCAAAGGATTACATTGATTCCCCAACAATAATGAAGGTTTAGTTCACCATAATCATGGTGAAACTAGATGAAAAATAATGAAAGAATGAAAGATAGAACCCTAGAATTTGAAGAGTGGAGCTTGAGCATCCAAAATCCTCCTCCAAGGGGTGAAGAAAGTGTGATTTTGCTTCGTTCTGCCAAAAGATACTAACCCTAGGTCGAATAAAACCTTATATAGACTCTTAAAGATTACAGAAAAATGGCCCTTTAAAATACCGCTCAACGGTAAGTGCGGTTCTTCTATTTGACGCTCAGCTGCAGTTTTACCCCTCAGCGGTGATTGCGGGTCTTCAGAGTGCCGCTCAACCGTAATTTCTGCTTAACGGTACTTTCGGCTCTTCTTTTATGCACTTTTTCTTCCTTTTCTGACTCTAACTTATGGGTACTTCACTTCTTCCATTCAATTCATCTTTAAACCTTTGAAAACAAGGGAAACCAAGCATTAAACCCATTGATAACGGTTCAAAAACTATTATTTTTATACTTAATTTTCATAATCAATCAATCCTTTTTGACTTAGAAACTTGCTTTAACTCATGTTTTTGCTTTAGTTTTGTGAATAAGAGAGTTGAAGGTGAATTTAATGGTTTGGTGCTAGATTCCCTTGATTTTGTAGGTTATTTTAATGATTTGAAAGAAGAGTTAAAGTACCGAATGGTTGGAATGCAGAAAAATCAACCAAAAAACCAGAAAAGTCAACCAGAGTGCAGAAAAAGTTGCGCTGAGCGGTAATTACCACTGAGCGCCAATTTTCAAGTGTCGAGATCACCGCTAAGAGGAAAAAACAGCAGTTGAGGGGAAAAATCGAAGACCTGCACTTACCAGAACTTACCGCTGAGTGTAACCCCCCAGCAACTCACAGGGAGTGTCAACTGCCCCCACAAATGCATTTGGTGATATGAGTAGTCAAATCAATTCCTTTAAGCTATCCTTCAACTGTATAGTCCCATACCTACATAGTCTCCAGATCCCTCTCATTCCAGTGTATGTTCGATTTATCCATGTACCCCTTCCACTCGAAGCTGCCAGGAGTCGCTCCTTGTTTGTGCCCCCTGCACCATGCCTCTTGCACCGGCGTCACTCCCCGCC
Organism: Vigna angularis; assembly: GCF_016808095.1. Taxonomy (NCBI): domain Eukaryota; kingdom Viridiplantae; phylum Streptophyta; class Magnoliopsida; order Fabales; family Fabaceae; genus Vigna; species Vigna angularis. The sequence goes on along the minus strand of NC_068975.1, from coordinate 14,151,266 downwards.
CTCGTCAGTGCCCGAATGTCACACTGAGCACCATTCTTATGGGCCTTTGGCCACTTTTCTGTAATTTTTAGAATATTATATAAGGTCCTGGTCGACCTAGGGTTAGTATCTTTGGTTGGGATGAAGCAGAAACACACTCTTTCACCCCTTGTAGGAGGATTTTGGATGCTAAGGCTCCTTTCTCACTTTTTAGGGTTCTATCTTTTCACTCTTTCATTGTATTTCATCTAGTTTCACCATGAATATGGTGAACTAAACTTTTATTGTTGTTGGGGAATCAATGTAATCCTTTTGAAACTCTCATGTATGGAATTTGTTCCTCAAAATCTTCTTTAAGATACATGCTTTCTTTCATTAATTGTTAGGGTTTTTCCTCTTTGCTCAAGGCATGCATTGTTTAACTCATTCGATGTCATGATCATTGATATTGTTGATATGGACACATACGGGGAAATCTAGATCTGGGAATCTCTCCCAATAGTAGTATAAACCTAGACATAGGAGTATGATGGTTGGTTGCCTTTAAGCTTCTGTTCACTATAATGCATGATTAATTGCTAAGGAGACAAGTCATTGTAAACTAGTGATTATGATTAGGCTTTCTTCGCCGAGACATCGGGTTTAAGGTAATTTAGAAAGTGGCATTAACAATTAATGAAGAAAGATGAATTCCTGAATACATGAGAGTAGATAGGATGAAATTGATAAACCCCAACAACATAATCATCCATATATTTCAATGCCAGTGTTTTGTTTCTTCTTACCATTGATCAATCCATGCATACATATTTACTTTTGAGTATTTGCATTTAAATCTTAATCAATCGGTTTTACAAGTCTTAGTTAATCAACAAACTACACAACTGTCTAGGTCGTGAGTCCTTTGGGAGAAGGATACTTGGTCTTACCAGGTTTATTACTTGATACGATTCGGTTACACTTGCCGAGGGTTTAACATGTTTTTGACTCCGTTTTCGGGGATTAGAAATTTGTTCATCAAGTTTTTGGCGTCGTTGCTGGGGACTCGTGGTTTAACTAGTCTATTTGTGTGATTATTGATTAACTTTGACTTGATTTTTATTTGTTAATCTTTTTATTTATCTTTTATTTTGATATATTTTGTTATCTTTTTAGTTTATCTTTTCTATCTTTCTATCTTCTCTATTTCTATCTTCCTATCTCTCTATCTTTTCATCTTTTCATATTTTCATTTTTTTATCTTTTCATCATTTTTATCTTTTTGTGCTAATAAATGTTTTCTAGGGTTTTGTGCCTAATGCTTGCAGGATGCAATTCGGACAAGAATTTAACTATATGGGCACTCAATTCTTCCAAGGTAATCTCAACCACTGGTGGGAACCTCACTCAAGCATGGATCAAAGTCAATTTTGGCAAGCTACCGAACAATTTGAGAACCAACCACAACAACAATGGCAGCAAAAAATCTCTCTATCAAAGTTGGATGACGTCTTTCAACAATTTATGCAAGAGTCCATCTACACCCAGAAAAGCATTGAAGAATCATGTAAAAGGATGGAAATGCATTTTGGTTACATAATTGAGAGATTGAAAGATGTTGAGGTTAATACTGAAGTTAACCCTAGGGAGGAAGGTCAAGCCATTGTCACTAAAAGTGATAAGATTTTTTATGAGGAAGAGGTAGAGGGAGATGAGGAAAGATAGAGGAAAAAGAAACAGAAAGGTTGAGTGAGAAAGATAAAGATGAAGAGAAAGAAAAAGAAGTGGTTGAGAGACAAGAAAAAAAGAGAATGTATGTGAAAATAAAGAAGTTGAGTGGAAAAAGAGAAGGGAAGAAAAAAATAAGAGAAAAGAAAAAGAGAAAATTGAGGGAGAAGAAGAGTAAGAAAAAGAGGACGAGAGAAAAAAAGAAAGAATCATATGAAAAACCTCTTCCTCATCCAAAGAAATATCATAGGAAGGAGAAGGATTTTGAGCACTTCATGAAAATCTTCAAGAAATTGGAGATTAAAGTTCCTATGATTGAGACATTGCAACAGGTTCCTAGTTTGATCAAATTTATGAAGAAGTTCAGTAGAAAGAAGAAAAAAAAGAAGATGGAACTTGAACTTTATTGGGTCAAGCTAGTGATGTTAAAAGAGCACTTGCTGGGAGGCAACCCAGTGATTTAAGAACTTTTAATTTTTTGTTTGGTGATGGAATTTTGAATTGTTGGTATTTTTGTTTTGGTTATAAGTTTGTTACAGGGTTTACATCTACTGATGGGTGTTACGTGGAAAAGTATCTACTAAAGGATATTATGTTTGTATACACCTACTGATGGGTGTTGGCAAGAAAGATTTGCATCTACTGAAGGGTGCTGGACGATTTTGTGTCAGGCTCGTGACGTTAAACAAGCGCTACCTGGGAGGCAACCCAGTTGATTGAATTTATTTTTGTTTGTTTGTGTTGATTTTGTTCTAGTTGCATTATAGGGATTGAATGTTTGAGTGAGGTGAGAACCTAAATACATTGAGTGAGTGAGAGGCATTAGTATAAAGACACCTAGGAAGAAGGTGAGTTGATGCTGCAAGTGCCGCTCAGCGGTAAAAACCGCTGAGCGCGACTATTGTAGAGTTGAGTGGACTGGTTTTGGCTCATTTGGGCTTAACGGGATTTGGCTCATTAGGTCTTTTTCGTACCCTAGGGAGCGTTTTGGTAGGCACTTTCAGATCTCCCTTTGCACACACACTCTCAAGCACTCTTCAAAGAGTTCTCTTCACTTTTCCCTTCTTCCCCCTTAATAAAACCTCTCTTCCATTCATTTTGCATCAAGTTTCCATTCAAGTTTGGGGTTTAGTGAGAGCATTGCTATTAGGGGATGATTTCTTTACATTCCTAGAGCATTCTTCACTAATTTGCTTGCTGGTTTTGCTGCACAGGTTGCACTGAGGGCTTTTGATTGCCCTCAGCGATGATAGGAATGGTTTTAAGGTGTTGGTTGTGGTTTACTAATGCTTAATGATTTGTCTTGTGGTTTTGTGAATTGTGTTTGATGTAGGGATGGCCTCCTCATCGGGCAAGAGATTCAAGACTACAGTATCCAAAAGGAAGGAGAAGGAACCAGATCAACCCTATTCCAGCAAGTTCCTTTCCCGCAAGCATGGGCAACACTTCCTCATTGCCCAAGATAGCATGGCAAGAGGAGCAGGCACAGGCTAGTAGAGCTGGAGCAGCTGAAGCTCTAGCTATGGAGGAAGATGATGAGGATGATGATTTTGATGTTGAAGAGGGAGAGGAGGAAGACTCTGATGATAGCATGAGCTGATGAGGAGCTGAGATAGCATCTACTGATGCATGCTATCAGCACTAGAGCAAGATTTTTCTTATCTTTTGAATTTATTTGCTTTTGTTTTTAGTATAGGATTTGATGTACTTGGCTTAAAACTTTATATGTGTGCAATGGTTTGTGATGCTATGATGTTTGTGATGAGTATTGCCTCATGATGTTGATTATATTGATTGATTTTGAGATGATGCATGATGCTGATACATAGGTAGTTGCTCAAAATATTTGAAGCAGATGCATGATGAATTGTGATTGTGATTATGATACTAAGCAGGATGTTTATCTAAATGTTGGAATTTGATTTAGCCTGTGTAGGATTGAACTCCAGAGTTTTTGTGAGTAAGTGTTATTACGTTGAAAGCATGAATGACTTTGCCCAAGTTTTCTATGATTGAATCACTTGCTTGTATGTGTCATATGATCAAGGCCATTTGTTGTTAACCCTTTTTAGCCAAAATGCATGAATTTAGCCTACTAAAAGAGAGCACTATGTGTTCTATCCTTTGAACCTTTAGCCTTGAACATGATTTGAAAACCCTTTGTGAAATATTTACCTTGAGTTGAGTTGAGAATATTTTGTGGTATTGATAAAGGTTCAAGTTTGGGGTTGTTGGGAAGTCTAGAAAGGGAAAATAACAAGCATTGAGCTAAGAACTAAGCACGTGAAAAGCAAGAGAAAAAGGAAAGAAAAGAAAAGCTCAATGCAAGGGAAAGTTGGGAATAAGTAAGAATGGTTGTGTTTAAATGATGAAAGTATGAATGACTTTCTTAACTCAAGGATTTTGTGATCCAGAAAAACCAATTTTTTTTCTTAGCCCAGCCATATTACAAGCCATAGAAAAGCCCTTGTGATTATAATTGCTTGTGAGTATATTTAATTATGGTTAAATGAAAGGCAAAGTTAATTCATGTGACATTGTGATAGTGGAGTGAATGAGTAACCTCTATACACTTGTGTGTTTGAGTGAAACACTTTATCTGGTGAGGAAAGATTCCATGATTACATCTTTGCTTGGTTAATTGATCATTCATGAGCATAGAATCTGTTGAATATTTTGTGATTATCTGAGCACCACAATGAGATTAATTGAATCAAGGCATGTATTCATCTTGACTGATATTCTTTATGATAAGTTGATTTGAGCAATTACTTCTCTTAAAAGAAAAGGTTTTGAAATGTGTTGAATCATTGCATTGATTGATTGAAAGCTAAGTTACATCTTGTTTGCTTGAGGACAAGCAAAGTTTTAAGTTTGGGGTTGTGATAACGGTTGAAAAACTGTTATGTTTATACTTAATTTTGATAATCAATCAACCCTTTTTGACTTAGAAACTTGCTTTAACTCATGTTTTTGCTTTAGTTTTGTGAATAAGAGAGTTGAACGTGAATTTAATGGTTTTGTGCTAGATTCCCTTGATTTTGTAGGTTATTTGAATGATTTGAAAGAAGAATTAAAGTATTGAATGGTTGGAATGCAGAAAAGTCAACCAAAAAACCAGAAAAGTCAACCAGACAACCAGAATGCAACAACGTCAACCAGAGTACAGAAAAAGTTGCGTTGAGCGGTAATTACTGCTAAGCGCCACTTTTCAGGTGCCGAAATCACCGTTGACGGGCAAAAACAGCAGCTGAGGGGCGAAATCAAAGACCCGCACTTACCGCTGAGCGGTAAATACCATTGAGCGCCATTCTTATTGGCCTTGGGCCACTTTTCTGTAATTTTTAGAATATTATATAAGGTCCTGGTCGACCTAGAGTTAGTATCTTTGGCTGGGATGAAGCAGAAACACACTCTTTCACTCCTTGGAGGAGGATTTTGGATGCTAAGGCTCCTTTCTCACTTTCTAGGGTTCTATCTTTTCACTCTTTCATTATATTTCATCTAGTTTCAACATGAATATGGTGAACTAAACTTTTATTGTTGTTGGGGAGTCAATGTAATCCTTTTGAAACTCTCATGTATGGAATTTGTTCTTCAAAATCTTCTTTAAGATACATGCTTGCTTTCATTAATTGTTAGGGTTTTTCCACTTTGCTCAAGGCATGCATTGTTTAACTCATTCGATGTCATGATCATTGATTTTGTCGATATGGACACATACGGGGAAATCTAGATCTAGGGAATCTCTCCCAATAGAAGTATAAACCTAGACATAGGAGTATGGTGGTTGGTTGCCTTTAAGCTTCTGTTCACTATAATGCATGATTAATTGCTAGGGAGACAAGACATTGTAAACTAGTGATTATGATTAGGCTTTCTTCGCCTAGACATCGGGTTTAAGGTAATTTAGAAAGTGGCATTAATAATTAATGAAGAAAGATGATTTCCTGAATACATGAGAGTAGATAAGGATGAAATTGATAAACCCTAACAACATAGTCATCCATATATTTCAATTCACGTGTTTTGTTTCTTCTTACCATTGATCAATCGATGCATACATATTTACTTTTGAGTATTTGCATTTTGTGAGATCTTGGAAATTTAAACCATGATTATACTGTCAAATTTGTCATTATTGCACTGCTGAGTCACCTGGCTGCTTCCATAAAAGCACCACGCCACACGTCCAGTGCATTAAAAACGCACTTTGCACTGCATGCACGAGCGCCATGTGTCACGTAGAAGCTTCGGAAGTCAGAAGTGGGAGTGCAGGTGTCAGCAGAGGAGACGCTCGTTCGTTGGGCGTGAAAATTAACAAAATTGAGTTTCGAAAAACGCTCTCTCACCTGCACGCACTCTTCTTCTTCCTCAGAACCCAACTCTTCATTTTCTCTAACTTCTCTCTAGAACCAGTTCACCTTCTCTCTTCTGTAACTCACCATTCCCTTCTCCGATCACGTTTCAGAACCGTAGAAACGTTCCTGGAGACGTGAACGTCATTCTAATCCGAACAGAATCTGGAACGGAACTAGTAAGTCCTCGTTGCTAAGCGTTCGTCCTTTTTGGTTTCATGCGAACCCTAGTTCTGGTTGCATGCATGGGTTCTAGGTCTGAGTTATTCTGATTTCTGGTGTTTTAGATTAAGTGGAAACTGTTGAGCGAAACCTGAGGGTAGGAAGTTGTTAGAGGAAGCGCTAAATCTTGCTTTTTGGGAGTACACTGCTATCCAGGTAAGGGAAGCTTAATAAATTAGTTCATACGTATATGATTGTGTGCGAGCATGATAGAAATAGAATGTATGAGATGTATGCTGTGTTTGAGTATGCCTGAACGATCGCTGTTATACCTGAGTGAATATGGTATGTGTGGATAAATACGTATGAATTAGATACTGGTTGATCATTGTATGGCATGTGTTGTGAATATGAATTCTATAAAGTATGTGAATTAAATGATGAATCGGAAATTATAAGATCATGAATTGTATGAGAAATGTTGAGTTAGAATAGATGAAAAATCTGAATCTGATAAGCCTTTCTATGATAAAAATACGTTCGTCATCGTACGGTCTTATACCGTTCGGTTTCTAGTCAATTGCTTAAAAAGGAATTCTTTTATTTGAAAAGAGTTCTGAAATTGAACGAGCGTCCCATGAAATACTATGTTGAGCGTTCGGCTCAACCTAGTGGTAATCTTGTAAATTAAATTAAGTTATTATTCCTTATATTTATAAAACGGTAGCGCTCGGTCTTACACTGAGCGTTCATCCTAAATAGCGCTCGGTTTTACACCAAGCGTTCGTTCTAAATAGAGCTCGGTATTATACCAAGCGTTCGTCTTAAGTAGCGCTCGGTCTTACACTGAGCGTTCGTCCTAAATAGCGCTCGATCTTATATCTAGCGTTCGTCCTAAGAAGTGTACGGTCTTATACCGAACGCTCGTCCATATCTTTGATTTCAGAACGTACGTAAATAACGTTCGTCTCAAATTATCAGTAAATGAATATTCGCTTTCGGTCATTGACTGACAGTCGACCCAGTTAAACAAATTCTCCTCAGGATAACTAAGTAATCATCTTTCTGTATCATTTTTCCTTTGAAATTGGTCTAAAGTCTTTGAACTTAAATTATTCTGAAACAGTTATGTTATATTGCTAAGAGTCGGTTCATTCAACTGATTCTAGTAGTGGTCACGTTCGTCATGTAAAATGCGTCAGCTTTATTCTTTTGAAAAGAATACCTTTCGGTCTCACTCTTGACGTTCGTCCTCGTTGTGTAGAGGATTGAACGCTCGTCTTTTTATGGAAGTGGAACATAGAATGAAAATGTAAATAAAAGGAAGTATTAAGATGATCGAACACTATAAGAATGGAAATTATGATTTTGGTATTTGAACGAGCGTTCCATGGAGGGACGACTCATATATATATTGGATATTAAATTTTGGTAAAGTATGACTGTGGATAAGTTAAGACTCGCTGTCCATCCTGATGTTCCGTGAATACTATCTTCATGTAGAGGAAGTATGTCATGTGTGGGAACGGCAGGAGGTCCTTAGTCCATAAGTTAACATGGGCGACGTAAGAACGGACTGACCTCGAGTGGCAGTTGTTTGGTGTATCCCAGTTACTACATCACTCGGGTGCAAGGACGCTTGTAACTACACAGATTCATACAGTCCGGACGGTCGGTCTATATATATATATAAATATATGTTGGATGATGATTTATATTGAGTTATGTGTTTGAATGATTTTAATTGTTAGTATATGTGTTGATGTATGAATTAAATTACTTAAGCTTACCCTTTCGTTTTTCCTTGTGTTGTCGTCCTGTCTATGTACGTTCGTCCTGTCCTTGCAATGATCATCCGTGTGGGTGTGAGCAGATGGAGGTGCGTCACTTGAAGAGGTGCTGGAAGAGGAAAATTTGGAAGACGCGAATCTGGTGGATGTGGAAGTTAAAGCCGAGTCTTAGAGCGCTCGCGGGTTTCTATAGTTAGTTTTATTAATTTTATTTTGAATGTTCGGTCATAGTTTTGTAAGATCGTTCGTCTCTGAACTCTTGTTTGTATCGCGTTCGTTATTTCTGTATGTTAAGTCGTTCGGCTTTTGACGCTCGTTCAGATTTGTAAGACTGCACTGTTTTATTTGCTTAATGTAATTAATTCTGATTATGGTAATTACTATATTTTGGGATGTTACAACAGTGCAGAAAAATACTGAACGATAAATTTAATAGATAAAAACATTTAACTGAAAATGGAATTCATCACAAATTGAACACTTAAATTAAAATTCTGGACAGTACAAGTAAAAATGAAACGAGCAAAGGTGACACATTCAGAAATGAAAACTTGGCTTTTGGCACTGTTGAAATTAAATTACAGAGAGCTGTTGAAAGAGGAAGAGGCAGAGAGCCTCTTCCAAGGCCGTGACTTCTATACTACACTACTCCTAAACTACACTAAAATCTGCTTCCCCCCTCTTCTCTGCCTGCTGCCATTTTTATAGCCACAATTTTGAACCCGTGAGCCTTGCTTGTCTCCAGCAAGGTTTTGTCTTTTGTCATCTTTTCCTTGCACAATTTTCTGAGCAATAGCTTCTTGGCCGTGAGAAAATAGGATGAGGGCCCCTCCATTTTGCACCTACTCTTGTCATCTTGTTCACCACTTTGCTGTGAACATTCTTCTCCATTCCAAGCATCAACTCTTCTCCCTTCTAACGTTGCTAGACGTGATGCTGCTTCTTCAAGGTGCTGGACGTGTGGAGCTAAAGTGGAAAACCCGAGAGAAAACAAACGTGGTTGGCTGCACCTTCCAAGCTGCTGGATGGGCTACGTGAATTCTCAAAATGCTGCACCGTGACACCATCCAGCTCCTTGGATGTTAGCTGCTGGATTCTGCTGCCATGTACTGCTGCAGCTGTCCGAGAGCTTTGCTTCTCATGGACCCTTTTGGATGAAGATTTGAAGGAGTGCAGATCTTGTGTTGATGTCCGCATGCAGCCCTCCATTGTGTTTCTCTTCAAAATGAAGATCACTTGCTGCTATGGGCCGTGGCACACCACTCTCTTCAACGTGGCTTCTCCATCCAACTTCACGGGTTTCTTGCTTCTACCAAATCGTAATCTCCACCTCTTCTCCCAACTGGAAATAGCGTGAAATCCATGCCTCTTCTCAGTCCGTGAATGCGTTTCTTTCTTCCATGGGAAAATATCATTTCCTAAGTGGTGGATGGACTCATAGCCGTGAGCTCTTGAGGGGAGAAAGCATGTCAAAAATTCTGCACTAAAACAAGGTCAGAACCGTGAAGTGGTGGCCCCCTTTCTTCCATCAAAATATGTGATTTGTTGGCTTGCAAGCATATGGCCGTAACACACTTCCCTTACCAATATTAAATCATTATTACTTCATTTCTCCCATACGTGAACTCTGAACAAAGAGGTGGTTCTTGTAGGCCATGTCAACACTTAAACTTGTAAACAAGTGGTGGTCCCTTGGTGTATTAAAGGAAGAAAATTTTTACTTCATGTAAATTGCCGAGTGATGTTTTCTTTTTGGTCATGAGCTTTCAAAACGTGGTCCCCTCCATTATGTGCTTCTTCTCCCTATGCTTATATGCTTTTCTTGTGCAAAACCGTGAACTTATTTAAGTGGTGGTTCCCACTTTTATTCCACCATATGCTATGGCCGTGTAATGTTGTCCCATACACATTTTATCCAATCATCTTTTAAGTCGTTCGGCTTTTGACGCTCGTTCAGATTTGTAAGACTGCACTGTTTTATTTGCTTAATGTAATTAATTCTGATTATGGTAATTACTATATTTTGGGATGTTACACATTTAAATCTTAATCAATCGGTTTTACAAGTCTTAGCTAATCAACAAACCACACAATTGTCTAGGCCATGAATCATTTGGGAGAACGATACTTGGTCTTACCAAGTTTATTACTTGATACGATTCGATTACACTTGTCGAGGATTTAACAAGTTTTTGACTCTGTTTTCGGGGATTAGAAATTTGTTCATCACCCATCCAACTCTCTTATTTCAAAAACATAAGCAAAAGCATGATTCCAAGCTAGTTTCTAAGTCATAAAGGTTGTTTTTTATATCAAATTTAAGAATAAAAATAACAATTTTTCACCTGTTATCATGTATCACTCAACTCACAGGTGTATAGTGAGGTGTTGGTGTCTTTTTCACTCTACTATCACAATCTCACACAAATTAACTTTGCCTTTCATTTAGCCACAGTCAAACATACTCACAAGCAAGTTGTCATCACAAGGGCTTTTCATGGCTTGTAACTTGGCTGGGCTAAGAAGGAAATTGGTTTTTCTGGTCAGTAAAATCCTTGAGTTAAGAGAGACATTTATGATTTCATCATTCAAGTACAAACTCTCTTTCTTTTTCCCAGCTTTCCCTTGTATTGAGCTTTTCTTTTCTTTTCTTTTTCTTTTTCTTTTGCTTTTGCTTTTCAAGTACTTACTACTTTGCTCAATGCTTTTTCTTTTTAATTTTCCCAGTAACCCCAATTTTGAACCTTTATCAATACCTCATCAAATGTTCTCAACTTAACTCAAGGTAAAGATTTTCAAAAAGGGTTTTCAAAACATGCATAAGGTTCAAGGTTTAAAGGTTAGAACAATTTGTTCTTTTTTCAATGGGAAAAAATTTATGTGAAGGGTAAAAGAATAAGGGACAACAAAAGATGGCCTTGATCATATGAAACCTGCAAACAAGTAGTTCAATCACAGAAAATTTGGGCAAAATCTTTCATGCTTCCAAATTAATAACAATTATTCACAACAACTCTGAAGCCCAAAACTCACACAGGTAAACTCTCAAGTCCCAGAATTCAAAAAACACCTTGCTCAATATCTCAATCAAGTTTTACCTCAAGCACTTGTTTCATACACTGTGAGCCATCACCTGTATATCAGCACATCATGCATCATCTCCACATCAATCAATACACTAGAATATCACAAAGCAATACTTATCACAAAACACAACATAGTTGAACCAAAGCAGTGTAGTTCATTCAAGCAAAGTACAATGACAAAGCAATTGTTAAAAACAAAAGGTTTAGAAAGCTAGGTTGCCTCCCAGTAACTGCTTCTTTAATGTCACTAGCTTGACACCATCTTGATCATCATAACATCCATAGTAGATGCTGTCAGTAACATCCATCAGTAGATGTCTAATCACATTGTGATAACGGTTGAAAAATCGTTATTTTTATACTTAATTTTGATAATCAATCAATCCTTTTTGACTTAGAAGCTTGCTTTAACTCATCTTTTTGCTTTAGTTTTGTGAATAAGAGAGTTGAAGGTGAATTTAATGGTTTTGTGCTAGATTCCTTTGATTTTGTAGGTTATTGGAATGATTTGAAAGAAGATTTAAAGTATCGAATGGTTAGAATGCAGAAAAGTCAACCAGAAACCAGAAAAGTCAACCAATCAACCAGAAAAGTCAACTAGTCAACCAAAATGCAGAAAAGTCAACCAGACTGCAGAAAAAGTTGCGCTGAGCGGAAATTGGCCCTGAGCGCCAGTTTTGAAGTGCTGAAATCACGGCTGAGGGCTAAAAATGTAGTTGAGCTTCATTCTGAAGAGCCGCACTTACCGTTGAGCAGCAAAAGTGCTGCTAAGCACCATTTTTATAGGCTTGGGCTTATTTTGTGTATATTTTAGAAATTATAAAAGGGGTTTAGTTGACTTAGGGTAGACATCTTTTGGCAGACAGAGGCAAAACTTCACCCCTTACAGGAGGATTTTGGATGCTAAAGCTCCTTTCTCAACTTTCTAGGGTTCTATCTTTCATTATTTCATTGTTTTTCATCTAGTTTCAACATGATTATGGTGAACTAAACCTTCATTGTTGTTAGGGAATCAATGTAATCCTTTGAAACTCTCATGTATTGAATTGGTTCTTTAATCCATATGCTTTCTTTCATTAATTGTTAGGGTTTTTCTTCTATACTTGATAACAGTTGAAAAACTGTTATTTTCATGCTTAAAATTGATACTAAAAGCAACCTCTAACACTTAGAAACTAGCTTGGAATCATGCTTTTGTTTATATTTTTGGAAATAAGAGAGTTGGACAGGTTTATGCTTGATTTCAGTGTTTTATGCAGGTTTTAAGGTGAATTTAATGAAAGAAGTGAAGAAGGATAGAGATGGAATCAGAAAAGAACTCAAAAGTGCAAAAGAAGAGAAGCCGCAAGTACCGCTCAGCGCCATTTTACCGCTGAGCGGCACTAATGAACACTAGTTTGCACCACTGAGGGGTGAAAGTGCAGCTGAGGGGAAGAATTCAACACACGCACTTACCGCTGAGCGGTAGTTTACCGCTGAGCGCCATTATTTTGGGCCTAGGCCTACTTTTCTGTAATATTTAGAATAGTATATAAGCTTTAGGACTTCCTAGGGTTTGTATCTTTGGCAGAGTACGAAGCAAACACACACCTTTCCACCCCTTGGAGGAAGATCTTGGATGCTAAGGCTACCTACTCATCTTTCTGGGGTGCTATCTTTCACTATTTCATTGTATTTCATCTAGTTTCACCATGAATATGGTGAACTAAACTCTTCTTGTTGTTGGGGAATCAATGTAATCTTTTGAAGCTCTCATATATGGAATTTTGTGTTTAAATATCATATCTATGATACATGCTTTCTTTCACCATTAGTTAAGGTTTTTCCTCTTTGCTCAAAGCATGCATTGTTTAACTCATTCGATGTTATGATTATTGGTTTTATTGATATGGAAACATACGGTAAAATCTAGATCCGGGGAAACTCTCCCAACAGTAGTATAAACCTAGACATAGGAGTATGATGGTTGGTTGTCGTTAAGCTTCTGTTCACTATAATGCATGATTAATTGCTAGGGAGACAAGACATTGTAAACTAGTGATTATGATTAGGCTTTCTTCGCCGAGACATCGGGTTTAAGGTAATTTAGAGAGTGGCATTAACATTGATGAAAAGAATGATGAATTCCTAAAATATATGAGAGTGGATAAGACGAAGTTTATTACCCCAACAACATACTCATCCATATAATTCGTTCAGTGTTTGTGTTCTTCTTTCCCATTGATCATCACATGCATACATGTTTACTTTTTGTCTTTTGCATTTGAAACTTATAACAATTTGTTCACAAGTCTTAAATAATCAAGAAATCATATAACTAACTAGGCCTTGAGTCCTTTGGGAGAACGATACTTGGTCTTACCGAGTTTATTACTTGATACGATTCGGTCACACTTGCCGAGGGTTAAACAAGTTTTTGGCGTCGTTTTTCGGTGTTCATAAATTTGTCATCAAACGTCACGAGCCTGACCCAAAATCCTCCAGCACCCTTCAGTAAGTTCAAATCTTTCTTACCAACATCCATCAGTAGGTGTATACCCTTTTCATCAACACTCATCAGTAAGTGTCTGATAGCATAGTATCCTTCAGTAGATACTCAATCACCTAGCATCCATCAGTAGAGGCTATACTATAAAGTCCCAAAACAACATAAATCAATGTCCCAAAGTTTATAAAATTACATCACCAAAATAACAAAATTAAAGAAAATAATGTTCTCAATTCACTGGGGTGCCTCCTAATAAGCGTTCTTTTAATGTCATTAGCTTGACCCAATAAAGCTGAAGTTCCATCTTCAATGTTGGTGTTCATCTTTCTTTCATCACACCAACTCATCAACTGCTTCCGGTCCACCTTTTTTACTCTTCTTGAATATGGAGCGTCAATCTCAATCACTCCATTCTCTTTGAAATCTTTCACAACCCACAACTTGTTCTTGAATCTTACAGTTGCACCAAGTCTGAATTATGCCTCCATCAAGTCATCATAAACCTTTCTTCCTTTGCCATCTTTTTCTTCTTCCCTAACCTGTTACAAAAAACAATTTTTACCTTTGATGACCGGCTTTGTAGCTTTAGAACTAGTTAAGGGTGCATCCTTCCATGCAGCTTTATGACTAGCCTCCTTCTCTTGAATCTGCTGCTTCACTTTGAAGACATTAAAGATCACCTTTTCTCCTCGGTCTTGAAGCACAATCATCCCATCATCCACATTGATGATTACCGTTGTCGTTTTCATAAACGGTCTTCCAAGAATAATTAGGACCTTTTCATCCTTCTTCATCTCCATCACCATAAAGTCTACCAGGAATTTTAGTTTGTCTATGCAAACCACCACATCTTCCGCCACACCATAAGGTTTCTTGGAAGATCCATCCGCCATTAGCAAAGTCACCTTTGTTGGCTTGACTTCAAGATCACCAATTCTTTTGAGCAGAGATAAAGGCATCAAATTAATGCTTGACCCTAAATCAATTAGGGCTTTCCTTATATTCTCCTTCCCAATGACACAAGGAATAGTAAAACTTCCTGGTTCTTTCACTTTTGGAGGAAGTGGCTTCTTCTCAATAACGCTGCAATCTCCCTCTTCATCTAAATATTTCTTCTTTGTGGAGACTTGCTTCATGTGCTTCGCATAAGTTGGAATTTTTCGCAGTGCTTCATTCAAAGGTATAGTAATCTCCAATTGCCTGAAGATATCTTTAAAGCGCCCATATTGTCTCTCTTTTGCAATCTTTTCACTCCCCTTAGGATAAGGAAGAATTTTTTCATTTTTCTCAAATTTTTTTTCTCCCCTCTTCTTGTCTTTCTCTTTTCTCTCATCCTCACCTATTATCTCTTCTTTTCTCTCCACTCTCTCTTTTCTCTCTACTCTCTCTTTTCTCTCTTCTTTTGTTTCTAACTCAACTCTTCTTTTTTTCTCGTCCACCCTCTCATCATCTGCACTTACAATAGCTTTGCACTCTTCCTTAGGATTGACCTCAATATTAGCCCCAAAACTCTTGTCAAGCATATCTTCCAGCTTCTTAGCCATTTGACCAACCTGTATCTCCAAATTTCTAATTGCAACTTCAGTGCTTTTATGGATGGAAATAGTCACTTGAATAAATTGTTGAAGAGTTTCTTCAAGCTTTGATGATTTCTCATTCAATGCAGATACTAAAAAGATAAAAAGATAAAAAAAAAAAGATAGAAAGATAAAAAGATAAAAAGCTAAAAAGATAAAAAAAAATTAAAAGATAATAAATCAAGTCAAAGTTAATCAATAATCACACAAACAAAATAGTTAAACCACGAGTCCCCGATAACGACGTCAAAAACTTGTTAATCCTCGGCAAGTGTGATGAGTCAATATTTTCTTGACTTCACTCAGTTTATTGTGCTAGAATTAATGAGGGAATTGTGCTTAAATGTCCGGTATTTTTCCGATTTTGCTAACTGTGCTTAATTTGACCAAAAATTCTTATTTTAATTAATTTGAATTATTTGAGCGTATTATTTTCATTATTAATTGGAGGGAAATTTTGGAAATACAAATTGGGCCCAGAAGGTGTGTCACGGCCGAACAATAGCAGCAGCACGTGAACGAGTTATGAAAAGAAAAGAATGTTGCACATGGAAATGGAAAAGCATGCGTCCAGCAGCTTGGGAGGTGCACACGGAAGGGAAGTCCAGCTTCAATTGAAAAGGGCTACACGTCCAAGGCATCACGCTGTCCAGCTAAAAAAAAAAAGAAGCTCATCACGGGGCAACGCTGTTACTGCCACGTTGGACAAAAAGATTTATTGCTTCTTTATTGGAGATGATTGGCAGCGTCCAGCAAGGGGCTCATGAGCACATCGAGGAGCGTCCAACATTGTAGTGTTACGTCTTTGGCTGCCACGTCCAGCTGAGGAAGAAACTAATTTCATTTGGAGCAGAAGACGACCTTTTCAAAAGCACACGCGGACAGCAGTTGGAGAGGTGCAGCCCATGTGCACGAGAAGTGTTCCAGCAGCACAGGCGGGCTTGGAGTAGGTGTACGTGACGTGGAGTTGGAAACGGTGATTTCATTTGGCTTGTGCACGGCGTGGACATTTGAGGTTGGAGCGGTGCACACATGGGTCACGGCATGGTGATTTATTTTGTTTTAAAAAAAAGGGTATTCTTTATATTGTGTTAATGCTTGAACCGGTGCTGATTTTGTTTTACAATTTCCAAGCTTTATTCTAACGTGCATTTAATTTGTCAGCTCAACATTGTATTTTAATAGCTTCAATTATGTTTGGATATTTCTCTATTGCATTGTTCAGTTTATTGTTTTCGTTCACTACGTTGTCTATTTTGTTGGGCTTTAAGTTGTACTGTTCAGTTTTACTTTTATCGTTCAGTTTCGAGCCTTTCTTTCCTGCATTTCAATTTGCACTTTTGGTTTAGAGACAGTTCGGTCTCAATGTTAAAACCGTTCGGTCTCTCTTTAGAGACCGTTCGGTCTTCTTTTTTCCACATTTCTTTCCGCATTTTCAATTATGTTTGGTTGTATTTAATTTCCAGTTTTAATTTAGTTCATTTACAATCAAAAAAACACTTTCAGAAAACTCCCCCACTACGTGTTTGACCTAAGTCTCGAACCACATTTGGTCCTTGAGAGACGACCTAGGAGTCACTTCCTAGCACTATACTGCATTTATTTGCAGATTAAATTTGTATGGGCCGCGACAGCCCCATCAAAGTGTACCGAATCGTATCAAGTAATAATAAAATGGTAAGACCAAGTATCGTTTCACAAAGGACTCACGACCTAGACAGTTATGTGATTTGTTGATTAAATTAGACTTGTAAACGAAAATATTGTTGTTGAATTACGAAAAATAAACATGAATGCAAGGTTTTGATCAATGGAATTGAAAGAAGCAAAAACGGCTGATGTAGAATATGGATGATTATGTTGTTGGGGTTTTCGATTCATCCTACTCACTCTCATGTATTCAAGAATTCATCTTTCTTCATTAATGTTAATGCCACATTTTCTAATTTACCTTAAACCCGATGAAGAAAGCCTACTCCTAAACACTAGTTTACAATGTCTTGTCTCCCTAGCAATTATTCATGCATTACATTCGCACAAAAGCTTAAAGGCAACCAATCCTCCTATCCCTATGTTTAGGCAATATTGCTCTTGGGAGAATTTCTTCAGTTCTAGATTTACTTATATGTGTCCATACAAATAACATCAATGATCATGCAATTGAATGAGTTAAACAAAGCATGCATAGATTATAGAAGAAAAACCCTAACAATTAATGAAGAAAAGCATATAGAATATATAACCAATTCAATACATGAGAGTTTCAAAGAATTACATCGGTTCCCCAACAACAATGAAGGTTTAGTTCACCGTAGACATGGTGAAAGTAGATGAAAAACAATGAAAGAATGAAAGATAGGACCCTAGAAGTTGAAGAATAGAGCTTGAGCATCCAAAATCCTCCTCCAAGCGGTGAAGAAAGTGTGATTTTGCCTCTTTCTGTCCAAAGATACTAAACCTAGGTCGACTAAACTCTTATATAGTGATACAAGAAGGCCTAACACCATAGGACCCATCACAAGAGGAATGGCCAAAAAGCTCCAAGATGAGTATTCTCCCCAAGGTCAAATACTATTTGCTATTTTTGGATGGAAAATTGGAGAACAAGAAGATGTTCCAAATTTGCCAAAACATGGAGAAGGGTAAAATGGACATTTACACACAAGAAGGGGTGTGCTTATCCTTCTATGGGGTGGCATTAGTAATTTTTCATTTTCACATGTAAAATTCAATTATCAACGTGTTTCATAAGGCTTTCTAGAAGCCACACATTTAGCACATGGTTAACATTTCAGATCTAAAGAAAACGTGTAAAAGGCTTGCTTAAAATTTGAGATTGATCTATAAAATCTCATAAGCAAAGCTTGAAGTTCACTTTTGAATATATTGAGTTTTATTCTGCTGATGCATTTTCCAGCAACCAGAACTCTGCCAAAAGTCACCTCCTATTGAGCTTTCCTTCTCCTTCTAGCTTCCTTCCAGTGAAGGCCGTCTGAGCTAGAGAATCCACTCACCATAGAGCTCTTCCTCCATCTCTACAACCACTAAATTTCACTATTCCGCTGCTGCCAAACCACAACTCATTCCGCTGCCAGCTGCTTCTCGTGAGCCAACTTCAACACTGCTCATGATCCAATTCATCATTCCACTGCCTTCAACCCACACCTCTTCTGGAGCAACTTCATCATATAGCTTATTAAGAATTACATAAAATAGGCCCAAGCCCAAATAAATGGCGCTCAGCGGCACTTTTTCCGCTCAGCGGCAAGTGTGGGTCTTTAGAATTGACGTTTAGCTACACTTTTGGCCCTTAGTAGTGACTGTAGTGCTTTCAGAACACCGCTCAGCGGTAAATGTGGCGTTGAGCGGTGACTGCGGCTCTTCTTTTGTGCACATTCACTTCCTTTCCTGAGTCCATCTCCTTACTACTTCAACTTCTTTCATCTAATTCATCTTAATTCCTTCGAAAACAAGGAAAACCAAGCATAAAACCCATCCAACTCTCTTATTTCCAAAACCTAAGCAAAAGCATGATTCCAAGCTAATTTCTAAGTCATAAAGGTTGTCTTTAAGGTCAAAATTAAGTATACAAATAACAGTTTTTCAACTATTATCAACAACCTCATGATGCAGAGTCGTTTCAGAAAAGAGATATGTATATATCTCTTATAGATGCTAGGATGCAGTCTATCCACAGAGGGCAGGTGGCCACAGTAGAGATGATCATTGGGATGTATGATACACCCCAGGACATCGGTTGACCATGGATGAATTCAACAATGTAGTGGCATGGACAGAGGAGCAAGCTCAGGCTAGTGGAGCTGGAGCAGCTGAAGCTCCAACTATAGATGATGATGAGGATGATGATGATGAATTTGAAGATGCTGAAGATGAAGGAGAGGAGGAAGATTCGGATGACAGCATGGGTTGATGAGGAGCTGAGATAACATCTACTGATGGATGTTATCACCTCTAGAGCATGATTTTTTCTATCTTTTGTTTTGTACTGTTGAACTTATTTGCTTCTGTTATTAGAATAAGTTGTGATGTATTCACTGGGAAACTTTATCTGCAATGATGGTTTGCTTGTGATTTATGCATGATGAGTATTGCTTGATGATGCTTGGATATTGATTGATGTTGAGATTGTGCACTATATGTTGATATACAGGTGGTTGTTCACAAGCCATGTGAACAAATGCATGATGTTGTGATTGTGATTATGATGCTAAGCAGGATGTGTATGTGGAATGTTGAATGAGCTTATGTGTGAGGTTTTGTGATTGAGTGTTATTACATTGAAAGCATGAATGACTTTGCCCAGGTTTCTATGATTGAATCACTTTCTTGTATGTGGCATATGATCAAGGCCATTTGTTGGTAAACCTTTATTAGCCAAATGCATGAATTTATCCCAATAAAAGAGAGCACAATGTGTTCTATCTATTGAACCCTTAGCCTTGAACATGATAGAAAACCCTTTTTGAAAATCCTTACCTTGAGTTGAGTTGAAAATAACTTGTGGTATTGATAAATGTTCAAGTTTGGGGTTGTTGGAAAGTTTAAAAAGGGAATATGAAAAGCATTGAGCTAAGCACGTGAAAATCAAAATAAGAAGGAAAGAAAAGAAAGAAAAAGGAAAGCTCAATGCAAAGAAAAGTTGGGAATAAGTAAGAATGGTTGTGTTTAGATGATTCTCTTAACTCAAGGATTTTGTGATCTAGAAAAACCAATTTTTTTTCTTAGCCCAGCCACATTATAAGCCATAGAAAAGTCCTTGTGATGATGCTTGCTTGTGAGTGTGTTTAATTGTGGTTAAATGAAAGGCAAAGTTGATTCATGTGACATTGTGATAATAGAATGAATGAGTGACCTCTATATACACTTGTGTGATTGAGTGAGACACTTTATCTAGTAAAGAGTAATTCCATGAGCACATGATTACATCTATGCTTAGTTAATTGATCATTCATGAGAATAACATTTGTTGGATACTATGTGACTATGTGAACACCACAATGAGTTTGATTGAATTAAAGTATGTGTACATCTTCACTAAATTCTTTTTGATAAGCTTATTTGAGCAATTACTTGTCTTGAAAGAAAGAGTTTGTGAATGTGGTGAGTCATTGTATGGACTGGTGGAAGACTGAGTTACATCTTGTTTGCTTGAGGATAAGAAAAGTTCTAAGTTTGGGGTTGTTATAACGGTTGAAAAACTATTATTTTTATACGTAACTTTAAATTAAAAATAACCTTTATGACTTAGAAACTAGCTTGAAATCATGATTTTGCTTAATTTTTGGAAATAAGAGAGTTGGATGGGTTTTATGCTTGGTTTTCCTTGTTTTGGCAGGAATTAACATGAATTACATGAAAGAAGTTGAAGTAGTAAGGAGCTGGACTCAGGAAAGGAAGAAAAAGTGCACAAAAGAAGAGCCGCATTCAACGCTCAGCGCAACTTTTACCGCTAAGCGACATTCTAAAGCACCGCAGTCACCGTTGAGGGCCAAAAATGCAGCTGAGCGTTATTTTGAAGAACCGGACTTACCACTAAGCGCCAAAAGTACCGTTGAGTGCCAAATAATTGGGCTTGGGCCTATTTTCTGTAATTTTTAATAAACTATATAAGGGTTTAGTCGACCTAGGGTTGATATCTTTTGACATAATGAGGCGAAATCACACTTTCTTCACCCCTTGGAGGAGGATTTTGGATGCGGAAGCTCCTTTCTTAAAATTCTAGGGTTCTATCTTTCACTCTTTCATTGTTTTTCACCTAGTTTCATGATGACAAATTTTTGAACACCGAAAACGGCGCCAAAAACTTGTAACCTCGGCAAGTGTGACCGAATCGTATCAAGTAATAAACTTGGTAAGACCAAGTATCGTTCTCCCAAAGGACTCACGGCCTAGTTAGTTATATGACTTCTTGATTATTTAAGACTTGTGAAAATAAACAAATTCTTGAGGTTTCAAATGCAAAAGACAAAAAGTAAACATGTATGCATGAGTTTTGATCAATGGAAAGAAGAACACAAACACTTGGAACGAATTATATGGATGAGTATGTTGTTGGGGTAATCAATTTCATCTTATCCACTCTCATATATTTAGGAATTCATCATTCTTTTCATCAATGTTAATGCCTGTGAGATCTCGAAAAATTAAAACATGATTATACTGTTTAATCTGTCATTATTGCAATGCTGAGTCACCTGGCTGCTTCCATAAATGCACCGTGCCACACGTTCAGTGCATTAAAAGACGCACTAAACGCTGCATGCACGAACGCCACTTGTCACGTTGGAAGCTTCTGAAGTCAGAGTGGGTGTGCAGGTGTCGGCTTGGGAGACGTTCGTCCGAACGAACGTGGATTGAACAAAATGACTTTTTCGAAAAACCCTTCCACTCACCTGCACCATTCATCTTCTTCCTCAGAACCCAACTTTCATCTTCTCCAACTTCTCTCTAGAAATCCCAACTTCTCTCTACTGAAATTTTCACGTTTCTTCTCCGATCAACTTGCAGCACCGTAGGAACGTTCGTCCAGCTGTGAGCTTCATTTTGGGCCGAACCAATCCCAATTCTGAAAACGGTAAGTCTCCCAGCTTAGGCGTTCGTTTCTGGATATTCCTGCGAACCCAGATTCAGTTGCATGCAAGGGTAGGATTTGATATCTTCTACATTTCTTTGGTTAGATTTAATTGAAGAAATTTAAGTGACCGTTGAGTATAGAAGAGTCGTAGTTGCACGAGTTAAAGTCTTACTCTTAGGACGTACACTACTATCCAGGTAAGGGAAGCTTATATGTTTAATTTATACTTGCATGTTGTATGATTTGATTTGGATGTATGAAAAGTATGCTGTTTGAGCTGTTATGAACGATCACTGATATTGTATATGTTTTCTATTGGTTGAAATGCATGTTGATTTGGATACGTATGAAAGGTGTATGACTATTGTATAGTTGGATTTATTAATATGATGAGATCTGTATAGTATGAGAATTAATCATGGATATGAAGTTACGAAGTAAGAATCACATGAGAAAGGTTGAGTTAACTTAGTAAAAATCTGGATATGATAATTTCCCTATGATAAATTACGCTCGTCATCGTACGGTCTTATACCGTTCGGTTTCCCTGAAAATTACTTAGAGTAGAATTCTTTCATTTGGGAAGAATTCGATTTGAGAACGAGCGTCTTTATTTCGAATTACTATGTTTGAGCGTTCGGCTCAGCATAGAGATGTCGTACACCTTAAATTGAATAAAACTGAAATAAGTAACGTTCGGTCTTATACTGAACGTTCGTCCTAAATAGCGCTCGGTCTTATACCAAGCGTTCGTCCTAAATAGCGCTCGGTCTTATACCAAGCGTTCGTCCTAAAGAGCGCTCGGTCTTGTACCAAGCGTTCGTCATGATTGGTTTTCGGTCATCTACCTAGCGTTCATTTTAACGTAGTGTTCGGTCTTAAACCGAACGCTCGTCCTTATCTTTGATTCCTTAACGAACGTAAATAGCGTTCGTCCAAATAATTAGTAAATGTATATTGGCGCGTTCGGTCATTGACTGGCAGTCGATCCCTTTTTAAACAAAAGATTCCCAATGTAGTTAAGTATTCTTCTTGATGTATCTTCGTCCAAGTCGAGTCAACCTGACCTCTTAGTACTTAAAATATTCTGAAAATGGTCGTATTCCTCTGGAGTCTTTCTGATTGTTAATGGGTTATTCTAAATCTGGCTTTTAACGTTCGTCCTCTCCCTTCAGAAAGTTGAACGTTCGTCCTTTTAAGAAAGTGGAACATAGAATGAAAATGTTATAAAAATGAAATATTAAGATGTGTGAACACTATATTAAATGATTATACGATTATGGAATTTGAACGAGCGTTCTAGGGAGGAACGTCTCGAATATGTTAAATATTAAATTTGGTAAAGTATGACTGTGGATAAGTTAAGACTCGTTGTCCATCCTGATGTTCCGTGATACTCATCTTCACGTAGAAGAGGGTAGTTCATGTGTGGGAACGACAGGAGGTCCTTAGTCCATAAGTTAACATGGGCGACGTAAGAACGGACTAACCTCGAGTGGCAGCTGTTGAGTGTATCCCAGTTACTACACCACTCGGGTGCAAGGACGCTTGTAACTACACCGATCATACAGTCCGGACGGTCGTCTTACATATAGATATATATATATATATATAGTTGTTTCATGATGTTATATGTTAAAATATGTGTTTGTGTGGAATGAAATGTTTTATTTTATGTGTTGATGTATAACTTAAATTATATAAGCTTACCCTTTCGTTTTTCCTTGTGTTGTCTACTGTCTATGTACGTTCGTCCTGTCTTGCAATGATCATCCGTATGGATGTGAGCAGAAGGCGAGGCTACTCTGGAGGACGTTATCGAGGAAGAAAACTTAGTCGAAGTGGAAGTGAAAGCGGAGCAGTAGAACGTCCGTCTTTCATTTTAGTTTAGACGTTTCTTTTGTTTTTGGACGTTCGGTTATTTCTTTTGTAAAACCGTTCGTTATTAGCATTCACTGTTTCCGTCTTGTATATTGTAACTCTGCACTTTAAGCCGTTCGGTTTTTCAACTCTGTTAATTATATAAAGACTGAATTGATTTACTGTTAATTGTAATTAATTCTGATTTATGGTAATTACTGTATTTTGGGATGTTACAATGCCACTCTCAAATTTACCTTAAACCCGATGTCTCGGTGAAGAAAGCCTAATCTTAATCACTAGTTTACAATGTCTTGTCTCCATAGCAATTAATCATGCATTATAGTGAACGAAAGCTTAACGACAACTGATGAATCATTATTTTGTTCACTTCACTTAGTTTATTGTGCTAGAATTAATTGGGGAATTGTGCTTAATTGTCCAGTATTTTCCCATTTTTCTTAATTGTGCTTAATTCGATCGGAAATTCTTATTTTAATTAATTTGAATTATCTGAGATTAATTATTTACATTATTGAATGCAGGGGAAAATTCTGTAAATATTTTAGGACATTTGGAAAAATATTCATTTACACACCACATTAATTAATTGGAAGAAGCTAAGATATTTGGTTCATGAAGCTGGGTTTCGGTTTTGTTGCTGGAATTAATTGGCAAATAAAATGATGGAGGAAGCACGTTTTCATTCCTTTCTTCTACAAGTATCACGGCATAATGGCACAAGGGCCCCTTTGTCTTTTGTCTTTTGCTTTGAAGAAAATTTGCCAATGAAAATTATTGTGAATAAGACGGTTTTAGCAAGCATTTGGCAAAATTGATGTCCACCTTTAGAAGCTCACGGCAATTACATCTGCAACTCATTTCTTTCAAATGAAAAATCTTGCAAAAGGACAAAACAAAAGAGCAATTGGAGTCAAATAGGGGGGCCACATTTGGTGGAAATTTACGTTGGGAAGTTGCTATTCCCTTGCCATGTCACGGTTACATATCCTAGACCCATGGACAAGTTATTTTGGTGAAGCATTCAGCAAAACATCTTTTTGAATGAGGGGGCCACCATTTGGGTCACATTCACGGTCAGGAGGAACTCTAAAATGCTGATGAATATTTGTTGAAGTGTAAAGAGAACACGGTCCCACACTTGTGCACATCCATTATTCCTAGAATAAAAATGGGAGCCACCAATTATTGGAAGTTCACGGATACTGATTTGGAAGCTGGGAGAAGATGGAGACGAAAAGGGCAACAGCTTGGTTGAGCACTTCACGGTGGCTGCTGAAAGAGAAGAAGACTCCCGTCCAGTAGTAGCCATCACCGAGAGGGAGAAGATGGAAGAAGCAAGGATGCAGCAACCGGTCCAGCACACACCTTGGGAAAGCTCTCGGTCACACACCAAAGGAGTCCAGCAACGTCCGTCCATGTTTTCAAGAGAGGAGGAAGTTCTCGGTCTTCCATTACAGCAGCAGCCACCACGTTGAGGGATTGAAGCTCACACGGTTTCTTGAGAAGCATGGCAGCAGCTTGGAGTGGGAGCTCACGGTTGAAACAAATTTCCGTGAAAAAGGAAGAGTGTCCCGTGAGATGATTACTTGGAATGGAGAAGAAGGGTGTGCACTGAACAAGTTGAAGAAGAAGCTTGGATGGGCTACCTTGAGTCACTCACGGCCTTAGTCAGCAAGGTGCTTGGGTAAAAATAGAAGAAGGGCAGCAGCATGTGGTGGCAAAAGAAACTACACATCACGCTCCAGCTTAACCACGGTAAAACATCCAGCAGCTTGAGAGCATGGGGGGCAAACTTACGTCCAAGTGCAGCTCACGGCTTATGGTTCCATCCTTCACGCTGCAGATTACAGTCCAATCCAGCACGTCCTGATGGAAGTAGAAGAATTGAGAAAGGAGCCCACGACTCCAAGGTGTAGAAGATGACATAATGGAGGGGCCCTCACCCTATTTTCTCACGGGAAGGCAAAGAAAAGATGCTCACGGGAATAGGTTCAGGATTTTAGCTATAAATCCAGCAGCATGCAGAGAAGAAAACCAAGTAGAATTTTGTAGATTTTAGCATTAGAATTTAGGGAGTAGTTTTAGGACAGCAGCCACGTTTTATTTCCTGGAGTTCATTTTTCCTCCTCCCTTTGGGGAGGTTTGGGTTTTGTCTGTTTCAATTTTCTAGTTTCAATGTATTGAATTTTAATTGATGTTAATGGTAATTTCCAGTTTCTTTTCTGCTAAAGATTTCAGTTGTGCATTTTAGTTCTATCAAATTTCGTTTCCAATTTACATTTTCAAAACTTTATTCAGTTGTTTCTCAGCTTTATTTTTACCGCACGGCTTGATTTATTTGTATCAGTTTTATTTTCACTGCAGTCCCTATTTCTGGTTTTCTTTACTTTTATGTTTAAAAAGTTAAATTTTGTTTTTACCATTCTCTGAATTTATTGCATTTCGCATTTTACTATTTTCTGTATTTTTTGTTTTTACTGCAATTTCGTTTTCTACACTGCTATTTTAGTTTTCCGTACCAAAACATTATCAAACAACCTCCCCTTCGTGTTAAATCTAAGACTGAACCACACAAATTGGTCCTTGAGAGACGACCTAGGAGTCAATTCCTAGCACTATACTGCATTATTTATCTGTATCAAATTTGTATGACCGCGACAATCGTATCAAATTTTGGCGCCGCTGCCGGGGACCAAAAACGGTTTGGTTTTAGATTCTTGTTGTGTAAATTTTTGTTCTGTTAATATGTGTGTTTTTGTGTTTTGTCTTTTGTATTTTTGTACGCGACAACGACACCTTCAGCAAATTTTGGCGGCGTTGTCACTTTAGTTCCAGGTTTTTGGTTTTAGATTTTTACTGTGTTAATATATATTGTGTATATATGTGTTTAATTGTGCTATGTTCTGTATTTAGTTGTTATTAAAAAAAATTAAAAAAAAAAATTGTTCTGTCTTGTTTGTGCCTGTAGCATGTTTAATTGTGTTGTGTTTTGTGAGATCTCGAAAATTTAAACCACGATTACTGTCAAATCCGTCATTATTGCACTGCTGAGTCACCTGGCTGCTTCCATAAATGCACCGCGCCACACGTCCAGTGCATTAAAAATGCACTTTTCACTGCATGCACGAGCGCCATGTGTCACGTAGAAGTTTCGGAAGTCAGAAGTGAGAGTGTAGGTGTCAGCAGAGGAGACGCTCGTTCGTTTGGGCGTGGAAATTAACAAAACAGAGTTTCGAAAAACTCTCTCTCACCTGCACACACTCTTCTTCTTCCTCAGAACTCAACCCTTCATCTTCTCTAACTTCTCTCTAGAACCAGTTCACCTTCTCTCTTCTGTAACTCACCATTTCCTTCTCCGATCACGTTTCAGAACCGTAGAAACGTTCCTGGAGACGTGAGCGTCATTCTGATCCGAACAGAATCTGGAACGGAACTGGTAAGTCCTTGTTGCTAAGCGTTCGTCCTTTTTAGGATTCATGCGAACCCTAGTTCTGGTTGCATGCATGGGTTATAGGTCTGAGTCGTTCTGATTTCTGGTGTTTTAGATTAAGTGGAAATTGTTGAGCGAAACCTGAGGGTAGAACGCTGTGAGAGGAAGCATTAAATCTTGCTTTTTGGGAGTACACTGCTATCCAGGTAAGGGAAGCTTAATAATTTGGTTTATACATATATGATTGTGTGCGAACATGATAGAAATAGAATGTATGAGATGTATGCTGTTTTTGAGTATGCCTGAACGATCGCTGTTATGCCTGAGTGAATATGGTATGTGTTGATTGATACGTATGAATTGGATAATGGATGATTATTGTACAGTATGAGTTGCTAATATGAATTCTATAAAGTATGTGAATTAAATGATGAATCGGAAATTATAAGATCATGAATCGTATGAGAAATGTTGAGTTAGAATAGATGAAAAATTTGAATCTGATAAGCTTTTCTATGATAAAATACGTTCGTCATCGTACGGTCTTATACCGTTCGGTTTCTAGTCAATTACTTAAAAAGGAATTCTTTTATTTGAAAAGAGTTCTGAAATTTAACGAGCGTCCCGTGAAACACCAAGTTGAGCGTTCGGCTCAGCCTAGTGGTAATCTTGTAAATTAAATTAAGTCATTATACCTTATATTTATAAAACGGTAGCGCTCGGTCTTACACTGAGCGTTCGTCCTAAATAGCGCTCGGTCTTATATTTAGCGTTCGTCTTGAGAAGTGTACGGTCTTATACCGAACGCTCGTCCATACCTTTGAAATGCAGAACGTACGTAAATAGCGTTCGTCTCAAATTATCAGTAAATGAATATTCGCTTTCGGTCATTGACTGGCGGTCGATCCTGTTAAACACTTGTTCTCAGAGTACTAAATATTCGTCTTGTTGTATCTTTATTCTTTTGAATTTAGTCTAAGGTCTTTAAATCCAAATTATTCTGAATCAATTATATTATATCGCTAAGAGTCGGTTCATTTAACTGATTCTCGCGAAAGTCACGTTCGTCCTCGTTGTGTAGAGGATTGAACGCTCGTCTTTTTATGGAAGTGGAACATAGAATGAAAATGTAAATAAAGGAAGTATTAAGGTGTGCGAACACTATAAGAAGTGAAATTATGATTTTGGTATTTGAACGAGCGTTCCATGGAGGAACGACTCTGATATATATTGAATATTAAATTTGGTAAAGTATGACTGTGGATAAGTTAAGACTCGCTGTCCATCCTGATGTTCCGTGAGTACTATCTTCATGTAGAGGAAGTATGTCATGTGTGGGAACGGCAGGAGGTCCTTAGTCCATAAGTTAACATGGGCGACGTAAGAACGGACTGACCTCGAGTGGCAGCTGTTTGGTGTATCCCAGTTACTACATCACTCGGGTGCAATGACGCTTGTAACTACACAGATTCATACGGTCCGGACGGTCGGTCTATATATATATATATAAATATATGTTGGATGATGATTGATGTTGAGTTATGTGTTTGAATGATTTGAATTGTTAGTATATGTGTTGACGTATGAATTAAATTACTTAAGCTTACCCTTTCGTTTTTCCTTGTGTTGTCGTCTTGTATATGTACGTTCGTCCTGTCATTGCAATGATCATCCGTGTGGATGTGAGCAGATGGAGGTGCGTCACTTGAAGAGGTGCTGGAAGAGGAAAATTTGGAAGACGCGAATCTGGTGGATGTAGAAGTTAAAGCCGAGCCTTAGAGCGCTCGCGGGTTTCTATAGTTAGTTTTATTAATTTTATTTTAAAACGTTCGGTCATAGTTTTGTAAGACCGTTCGTCTCTGAACTCTTGCTTGTATAACGTTCGTTATTTCTGTATGTTAAGCCGTTCGGCTTTTGACGCTCGTTCAGATTTGTAAGACTGCACTGTTTTATTTGCTTAATGTAATTAATTCTGATTATGGTAATTACTATATTTTGGGATGTTACATTAGTGGTATCAGAGGAGTTTTGTTCTCTTAAAGGACACTGTAGGTTATGAGTGCACTGTGTTTTTGCTGTGTGCTTAATATGTGTTTAAAATGAGTTATTTTCTCAACTCTTTGCATGTAACTAACGTTCGTTTTTCTCTGTGTCCAGAGAACGAATGGCACCTAGACTCCCTCCTCCACCTCAACCTACTGAACCAGATACGTCCAACAACGCTAGGTTGTTGGAAACGGTGATTGATCGATTGCAGCAACAAAACACGACTTTAATGGAGCAGAATGCCACCCGGATGCAGCAGAATCAGAGTGCCATGCAGAGTTTGGAGGCCTCGCGTGCCAACTCTGAAACGACGCAAAGACAGCTGATGGAAATTTTAGCAGCAACTAGGCACACTCCAGGGGCGTCTTCTTCCAACGCTACCCCGCCTGCTACTGAGTGGAGCTTGGAGAGTTTCCTCCAACACCATCCGGCTAAATTCAGTGGAAAATGCCTTCCTGATGAGGCGGACCAGTGGCTGAGAGACATGGAGCGTATTTACAATGCTAAGAGGGGTCCAGATGAAAGCCGCTTGGCTTTTACAGAGTACTTGTTGACTGGTGAAGCTAGCCACTAGTGGACGAGTATGAAAGCCATATTAACGGACGCTCAGAATCCCATCACCTGGGCGGTTTTCAGAGGAAAATTTTATGAGGAATACTTCCCAGATAGCGTTCGTTACGCTAAGGAAGTCGAGTTTCTTCAACTAGCGCAAGGAGCGAAGTCTGTGTCGGAGTATACCAACACATTTAAACACCTCCTGAGATTTAATACGATGGCCACCAGTGAGGAGTGGCAGTGCAGGAAATTTGAGAACGGACTGCGGAGTGATTTGAAGGTCTTGATTTCCAGTTTGTGCATCTGGTCATTTCCTGCTATGGTTAAGCGAGCCAAGGTTTTGGAGAAGAACATGGCAGAGGCTGAACGGCTGAAGAGGCAGCAACAAGTGAGTAGGGGACCGATCGTGTCCAGGGGAGGAGCTGTTCAGAGGAGACCTCCTTACGCTCGTCCAAACCAGCCTTCTCATGCGAGCGGATCGCAAGCAGTGGTTCCTGTCGGACAGTCTGGACAAGGAAACGTTGTTTGCTTCCGGTGTGGAGGGCCACATTATAGGTCTTCATGCCCTCAAATGATGGGAGGAAAGCACTGCAATCGTTGCGGAAGGAACGGGCACTTGGATCACGAGTGCAATATGAGCGGACGTGCAGTAATGAGGCCACCCAATGCGGGAAGAAATCAGCCAAGAGGAGGACGAGCCCAAGCGAGTGGGCGTGTGTATGCTATAACGAGCGCTGAAGCAGCGAGCTCAGGTAATCTCATAATTGGTGAATGCATGCTGTTTGGTAGATCGTGCTGTGCATTATATGATTCGGGGGCAACGCACTCCTTCATCTCGAAGGCGTGTGTTGAAAAGCTGGGTTTAGAAGTGAGCGAGATGCAGTTTGATCTGGTGGTGTCTACCCCAGCGGCTGGTGAGGTTAGGACGTCCACTATGTGCGTCAAGTGTCCTATAGAAGTGGAAGGGCGTAAGTTTAAGGTTAGCCTCATCTGCTTACCTCTTCAAGGTTTGGAGGTGATTTTAGGAATGGATTGGATGGCTGCCAATCGCATTCTTATTGATTGTGGAGCGAAGGAATTGATCTTCCCTGGTGAAGAAGAAGAAGTTCTTTCAGTGACGCTCGGTCAGCTGAAAGAAGACATTATGGAGGGCGCCAACTGTTTTCTGATTATGACTCACGAGGATCAGGAATCCAGAGGGATGGTAGAAGAGCGATCGTCCACTAATGACGGTAATGGATGATCGGTTGTGGATGAGTTTGCGGACGTCTTTCCAGAGGAGATACTTGGACTTCCCCCTCATCGTGAAGTTGAGTTCACCATTGATTTGGTAACGACAGCGGCTCCTATCTCGGTTCAGCCATATCGGATGTCTCCTGCGGAGTTAGCTGAACTCAAGGAGCAAATTGAAGAGTTGATAGAGAAGAAATTCATTAGGCCGAGCGTATCACCTTGGGGAGCGCCCGTGCTGTTAGTAAGGAAGAAGGATGGCAGCTCTCGGTTATGTATAGACTACAGGCAATTGAATAAGCTGACCATCAAGAACAAGTACCCATTGCCAAGGATAGATGACCTACTGGATCAATTGCATGGGGCTGTAGTGTTCTCGAAGATTGATTTGAGATCCGGGTATCATCAAATCAGGGTTAAGGAAGACGACATCCAGAAGACAGCGTTCAGGTCTCGCTATGGGCATTATGAATACGTGGTGATGCCTTTTGGAGTAACGAACGCTCCAGCCGTGTTCATGGAGTATAAGAACCGCATATTCAGGCCTTATTTGGATAAATTTGTGGTCGTCTTCATAGATGATATTCTCATCTATTCCAAGACCGAAGACGAGCATGAAGAGCATCTTAGACTTGTACTTGGAGTGTTGCGGGAGAAGGAGTTATATGCCAAGTTGTCGAAGTGTGAATTCTGGATGAAGGAGATTCAGTTTTTGGGTCATGTGGTGTCGGCTGGAGGCATCTCGGTAGATCCAGCGAAAGTGCGAGCGGTACTGGATTGGGAGAGTTCGCGTTCGGTCACTGAGGTGCGTAGTTTTGTTGGACTGGCGGGCTACTACAGACGTTTCATTGAAGGTTTTGCTAAGATAGTGGCGCCGCTAACTCAATTGACTCGTAAAGACCAACCGTTCGCTTGGACCGATCGTTGTGAGGCCAGTTTCCAAGAGTTGAAAGTGAAATTGACGAGCGCTCCAGTGTTAGTTATTCCAGACACGTCTAAACCGTTCGAAGTATATTGCGACGCTTCTCACCAAGGTTTGGGTTGTGTTTTGATGCAAGAGAAGCGAGCGGTAGTTTACGCGTCTCGTCAGTTGAGGATACACGAAAGGAATTACCCAACGCACGACCTGGAGTTGGCAGCGGTCGTCTTTGCGCTGAAGATTTGGAGGCATTTCTTGTACGGATCCACTTTCCAAGTCTTCAGTGATCACAAGAGCCTCAAATATTTATTTGATCATAAGGAGTTGAACATGAGGCAGAGGCGTTGGCTAGAATTTTTGAAGGACTACGATTTTGAGCTGCTGTATCACCCTGGGAAAGCTAATGTGGTAGCGGACGCTCTAAGCAGAAAAGTGGTACATGTGTCGTCCATGATGGTGCGCGAGCTGAGTCTGGTTGAGAGCTTTAGAGATCTAAGGTTGCAGTTCGAGTTGGAGCTGAGCAGTATTAAATGCTGCAACCTCAGAATAGCAAGTGAGGTGTTCGACAGGATCAGGATGAAGCAAAGGGAGGATGAAGATTTGGTGTATATCTTAAACGCGCTCGGTACAGATAAGGCTAAGCATTTCAACACCGGGACGGACGGCCTCCTACGCTACATGGATAGGATGTGCGTTCCGAATGATGGCGAGCTGAAGAGAATTATTCTGGAGGAAGGTCATCACAGCCGTCTTAGTATGCACCCTGGCATGACTAAGATGTATCAAGACCTCCGGAAATTATTTTGGTGGCCTGGAATGAAGAGTGATGTCGCTCGTTTTGTGGCATCTTGCCTAACGTGTCAACGAGCGAAGGCGGAATACCAAAGACCTGGAGGATTACTTCAATAGTTGGAAATTCCCGAATGGAAGTGGGATAGCATATCCATGGACTTCGTGACTCATCTACCACGAACGGTCAGGAATCATGACTCGATTTGGGTAATCGTGGATCGGCTAACGAAGAGCGCCCACTTCCTGGCAGTCAACTTGAAGATGTCGATGACCAATTTGGCTAAGTTGTATATCCAGGAGATCGTTCGCTTACATGGAGTACCTTCGAGCATCATTTCCGATCGAGACACAAGGTTCACTTCACGGTTTTGGCAGTCACTTCAAAGCGAGCTCGGTAGTAAGTTGCAAATGAGTTCAGCCTATCACCCTCAGACGGACGGCCAATCTGAAAGAACAATCAAGACGCTTGAAGACTTACTGAGGACGTGCGTCCTAGATCACTTAGGCGCCTGGGATGAAGTCCTGCCGCTAGTTGAGTTCACGTATAACAACAGTTTCCAGGCGAGCATTGGAATGGCACCGTTTGAAGCACTCTATGGGAGGAAATGCCGAACGCCACTTTGTTGGTTCAAGGAAGGAGAGAACGTGCTAACTGGACCTGAGCTTATCCAGCAAACGACCGAGAAAGTCAAACAAATCCAGGAGAGGTTGAAGACGTCTTTGAGCAGGCAGAAATCTTATGCTGATAAGAGGAGAAGACCGTTGGAGTTCGCTGCAGGAGATCATGTGTTCCTTCGACTCAATCCAATCACTGGTGTAGGCCGAGCCGTTCGTCCAAAGAAGTTGTCTCCCAAATTCATTGGACCTTATCAGATCCTGAGGAAGATCGGACCAGTAGCGTATGAGCTTGCCTTGCCGCCTCAGCTATCAAACCTTCACCCCGTCTTCCATGTTTCTCAACTTCGGAAGTATATAGCGAATCCATCACATGTACTGGAGTTGGAAGACATTCAGCTTCGTCCAGACCGAACGATGGAACTGCATCCAGTCCGTATAGAAGATAGTCGCACCAAGTACTACAAAGGCAAGGACGTTCGTTTGGTGAAGATGGTGTGGGACGCTAAGACTGGTGATTCAACGTGGGAAGTTGAGAGCGCCATGAAGGACTTGTACCCTAATCTATTTCCGGGTGAGTCTTTAATTTTCGAGGTCGAAAATTTTTGTAGATAGGTGGAATGTGAGATCTCGGAAATTTAAACCATGATTACTGTCAAATCCGTCATTATTGCACTGCTGAGTCACCTGGCTGCTTCCATAAATGCACCGCGCCACACGTCCAGTGCATTAAAAATGCACTTTTCACTGCATGCACGAGCGCCATGTGTCACGTAGAAGTTTCGGAAGTCAGAAGTGAGAGTGCAGGTGTCAGCAGAGGAGACGCTCGTTCGTTTGGGCGTGGAAATTAACAAAACAGAGTTTCGAAAAACTCTCTCTCACCTGCACGCAGTCTTCTTCTTCCTCAGAACTCAACCCTTCATCTTCTCTAACTTCTCTCTAGAACCAGTTCACCTTCTCTCTTCTGTAACTCACCATTTCCTTCTCCGATCACGTTTCAGAACCGTAGAAACGTTCCTGGAGACGTGAGCGTCATTCTGATCCGAACAGAATCTGGAACGGAACTGGTAAGTCCTTGTTGCTAAGCGTTCGTCCTTTTTAGGATTCATGCGAACCCTAGTTCTGGTTGCATGCATGGGTTATAGGTCTGAGTCGTTCTGATTTCTGGTGTTTTAGATTAAGTGGAAATTGTTGAGCGAAACCTGAGGGTAGAACGCTGTGAGAGGAAGCATTAAATCTTGCTTTTTGGGAGTACACTGCTATCCAGGTAAGGGAAGCTTAATAATTTGGTTTATACATATATGATTGTGTGCGAACATGATAGAAATAGAATGTATGAGATGTATGCTGTTTTTGAGTATGCCTGAACGATCGCTGTTATGCCTGAGTGAATATGGTATGTGTTGATTGATACGTATGAATTGGATAATGGATGATTATTGTACAGTATGAGTTGCTAATATGAATTCTATAAAGTATGTGAATTAAATGATGAATCGGAAATTATAAGATCATGAATCGTATGAGAAATGTTGAGTTAGAATAGATGAAAAATTTGAATCTGATAAGCTTTTCTATGATAAAATACGTTCGTCATCGTACGGTCTTATACCGTTCGGTTTCTAGTCAATTACTTAAAAAGGAATTCTTTTATTTGAAAAGAGTTCTGAAATTTAACGAGCGTCCCGTGAAACACCAAGTTGAGCGTTCGGCTCAGCCTAGTGGTAATCTTGTAAATTAAATTAAGTCATTATACCTTATATTTATAAAACGGTAGCGCTCGGTCTTACACTGAGCGTTCGTCCTAAATAGCGCTCGGTTTTACACCAAGTGTTCGTCTTAAGTAGCACTCGGTCTTACACTGAGCGTTCGTCCTAAATAGCGCTCGGTCTTATATTTAGCATTCGTCTTGAGAAGTGTACGGTTTATACCGAACGCTCGTCCATAGCTTTGAAATGCAGAACGTACGTAAATAGCGTTCGTCTCAAATTATCAGTAAATGAATATTCGCTTTCGGTCATTGACTGGCGGTCGATCCTATTAAACACTTGTTCTCAGAGTACTAAATATTCGTCTTGTTGTATCTTTATTCTTTTGAATTTAGTCTAAGGTCTTTAAATCCAAATTATTCTGAATCAATTATATTATATCGCTAAGAGTCGGTTCATTTAACTGATTCTCGCGAAAGTCATGTTCGTCCTCGTTGTGTAGAGGATTGAACGCTCGTCTTTTTATGGAAGTGGAACATAGAATGAAAATGTAAATAAAGGAAGTATTAAGGTGTGCGAACACTATAAGAAGTGAAATTATGATTTTGGTATTTGAACGAGCGTTCCATGGAGGAACGACTCTGATATATATTGAATATTAAATTTGGTAAAGTATGACTGTGGATAAGTTAAGACTCGCTGTCCATCCTGATGTTCCGTGAGTACTATCTTCATGTAGAGGAAGTATGTCATGTGTGGGAACGGCAGGAGGTCCTTAGTCCATAAGTTAACATGGGCGACGTAAGAACGGACTGACCTCGAGTGGCAGCTGTTTGGTGTATCCTAGTTACTACATCACTCGGGTGCAAGGACGCTTGTAACTACACAGATTCATACGGTCCGGACGGTCGGTCTATATATATATATATATATATATAAATATATGTTGGATGATGATTGATGTTGAGTTATGTGTTTGAATGATTTGAATTGTTAGTATATGTGTTGACGTATGAATTAAATTACTTAAGCTTACCCTTTCGTTTTTCCTTGTGTTGTCGTCTTGTATATGTACGTTCGTCCTATCATTGCAATGATCATCCGTGTGGATGTGAGCAGATGGAGGTGCGTCACTTGAAGAGGTGCTGGAAGAGGAAAATTTGGAAGACGCGAATCTGGTGGATGTAGAAGTTAAAGCCAAGCCGTAGAGCGCTCGCGGGTTTCTATAGTTAGTTTTATTAATTTTATTTTAAAACGTTCGGTCATAGTTTTGTAAGACCGTTCGTCTCTGAACTCTTGCTTGTATAGCGTTCGTTATTTCTGTATGTTAAGCCGTTCGGCTTTTGACGCTCGTTCAGATTTGTAAGACTGCACTGTTTTATTTGCTTAATGTAATTAATTCTGATTATGGTAATTACTATATTTTGGGATGTTACATGTTTTATCTTGTGTTGTGATGTGATGTTCTATTTTCTGTATGCGTGTCGTATGTATTTTGTCGGATTAATTAATTAAAAAAAATTGTGTTTTATTTGTTTCGTAATTTTCAGTATTTTTATTTTTCCATGTCTACCAATTTTGATTATGTGAATTCTGCTTATTCTGTCAATGCCTCTAGCTATGACTCTTATTCTGCATATTACTGTGATTTTAATTCTGCTGATTTCTATGATGAGAACAATATGTCTCATCCTCAAATTTCTGAGATCTCCCTTTGGGAGCCGGTTCCACCTACTGAGGATGGTGATCATTTAATTCTCACCACTGGACTGATAAATTTGTTGCCCCATTTTCATGGAGTTGCGAATGAATGCCCACATACGCATTTGGAGAAGTTCTATGGAATTTGTTGTTATATGAAACCTCCAAATGTCCCGGATGATCACATTTTCTTGAGGGCATTTCCGCATTCATTACAAGGAGCAGCTAAGGATTGGCTGTATTGTCTTCCTCCAGGACTCATTACCAGATGGGAAGATCTTGAGGAAAAATTTCTGAGCAAATTTTCCCCTGTGCAAGATGGATACAACAACGGTCCGGGATGGAATGACCCTAACTTGGGATGGTACAATACTACACAACATCAATATCAAGAACCACCATTCGAGAGTCCTTTCATGCCTCCACCAGTCCAGCAATATCAGAGTCAGCAGTATAATGCTTCTGCCCAAACAACTCCTCAGCCTTCAACTTCTGAGCCTACATTGAAGGAGTTATTGGAGCAGATGACCATGCAGAATCTCAAGTTCAAGCAAGAGAGCATGAAGATCCAGCAGGAAACTCAAGCTGCCATGCAGAATCTGAGTGATCAGGTCGGGCAGATGGCCACTCTTGCATCAGAAGAAACTGCTGAATATTTTGAGGACCAGGCAGGTACAAGCAGCTATTTCGAACCAGGTAGACCACTTTCATTTTCCACCAACATACCTCAATTTGATTGCTTTGATGATTATGCTGTTGAGAGGTATGTTGATAATTATATTGTTGCTGAGCATGATTTTAATTTTTCCTCTATGCATGATGAGAATAATTTTGTGTTATCAGATCTGAATATTTGTTCTCCAAGCACTGAACATGAATCTGAACCTGTTATAGATATTGTTTCTACATTTGAAACTGATTCATGTTATGAGGTTGTATCTAAGGCTCGGTATGATGAATTGGGATTGGGTGTTATACCTCTGCATGACATTTCTGTGGAACCATTTTGCACTAACCATATTGCAGGAGGTACATATAAATTTGATCAACATGCACCCATGCTGGAAGACAAAGGTGCCAGTACATACAGCAGTTCGAAGATCAAAAGGCACCTACTGAATCCGCTCAGAAACAATATTTGTTGTTTAGATCCGGCGGTGGAGGACATTTCACTGCTTGATCAGATCTGGAGGATGAAGCAGTTCGTCCTCAACACTTTCATGCTGGATCCTGAGGCGAAGAACATCTCCCTACAAATCCAAAATTGGCAACTGCCACCATGACCAGGGGAGTTTTCTTTTTCTTTCTTCCCCGTTTTCCTACTTTTATTGCATTTGTCCTTTATCTGTTTAGTGTTTTAATTAAGGTTTAATCCTTTTCGACATCCCTATTTATGTACTAATGTCTCAATTGGGTCCTCGTTTTTTAAAGTGTATCAAAATGGTCCCTAATTTTGAAAATTGATATCAATTGAGTCCTTTCCGTTAAGTTGGCTGGACGGCGTTAAAAAAATTGATGAGTGGATGCTGAGATGACGAACGAACGCTCGTCCACCAGCGAACGAACGCTCGTCGACCTCTTACTACTGGACGACCGTTCGTTCCACACTGGACGACCGTTCGTTCGGTGGTCGACGAGCATTCGTTCGCTGATGGACGAGCGTTCGATCGCTGGTGGACGAGCGTTCGTTCGTCATCTCAGCATCCACTCATCAATTTTTTTAACGCCGTCCAGCCAACTTAACGGAAAGGACTCAATTTATATCAATTTTCAAAATTAGGGCCCATTTTGATACACTTTAGAAAACGAGGACCCAATTGAGACATTCGTACATAAATAGGGATGTCAAAAAGGATTAAACCTTTAATTAATGATCTTATGCTTAGAACACATTTAGGACATTGTAGTTTAAGTGTGGTCTGGGGGAGATTCTGCATTTTGTTTTTCTTTTAAGTTTGTTTTTCCTTTTCTTCTTAGTTTTCGAATTGTTATCCTTAAAAAAAAATTAAAAATTAAAAAAAAAAAATTTGTTTTGCGTAGTCCATGATTATTTTTTTTTTCTCGACCCTCAGTTTCTTACAAATAATTCATTGTAAATTTTGTTTATTATTTTTACTTCAAATCTCAATTTTTTTTTTCTTTCTTCTTCTTGAAGTCAATTTTCCTTATTTTCTTTCGTTGTATATATAAATTTCTTTATTGTTTCATATAGATATTTGATTTAAAATTTTGTTTAGACTAAAAAAAGAAAAAAAAATCAACATAAAAGCAGATTTAACATGTAAGGCAGAGAGGTGAAGTTTGAGCAGAGAAACTATCTGAGTGCATTTATTGAAATAACCAAGTACGCGGAAAACATTTTGTCTTACACTGTTAATAATAATAAAAATAAAATACATAAAAACATAATAAAGATGTTCGGGGTTCGATCATTTCTGATCGTTAATATTACAAACCAAATAAAAAAAAACATAAAAAAAATTAAGTGTCCATATAACAATCCTTATTCAAATTCTGGCCACACTCGGCCAACAAAAACATAAAAAATTTAAAATGGAAAGTGGTTACTGGGTGGCGGTCTTAAGGTAAGCTCCGTCGAGGGAGCTCTGGTACGGAATGCAGGAGGCATAGGTGGAGGGATTTGTCGTTCATCTCTGTCGTCGTCGATGATGATCAGAATGGGGAACAGATCCAGCAGCCTCGGTGCCCTCATAACTACCCAGTCATATTCTTTCAACAAAAAAAAAATTGTATGTTAATAATAGAAGAGGAAGAGAAAAATTCAATAAAA
This sequence comes from Vigna angularis, assembly GCF_016808095.1. Classification (NCBI taxonomy): domain Eukaryota; kingdom Viridiplantae; phylum Streptophyta; class Magnoliopsida; order Fabales; family Fabaceae; genus Vigna; species Vigna angularis. Next base: position 14,111,852 of record NC_068975.1, on the reverse strand, counting down.
ATAGAGATATGATCAGAGTTCTTACAGTACATATATCGTGGCAGCAAAGAAAAGATGGTGCTAGTGGGGTCTATCTTCGCTTGCAGGCGCCTGACCCGATTGCCATGGTTGTTGAACCAACAGTGCACGTTATATTCGCTGGCATCTCCGAAAGCCCTTAGTCGAGACGCAATCTCGACGACTTGAGCTCTGCTTGGATGTGTGACCCCATAATTGTATATGTTGGTCATCATCTTGATCTGATCATCAGTAGGACGCCACCGCTGACTGGTGTATCTCTCTATTTCCATCTCACTCATCCTTCCTCTCGAAATATTCTAAAAAAAAAATAAAATAAAATAATAAAAAGAACAAAAACAAAACAATAAAAGCATAACATAAAAAATATATTAGATTCTTAGTTCTGTGCTTTCTTTATTTGTTTTTGTTTCCTTTTAGATTTATTTTGTCTAGTCAGTCTTTGATATTTTTGTGTCTGGTCTCAGATCTGTTTCACGGTCCTTGCAAAAGGGTCCTAAACGGATCTATGTCCAGTTGTCCTATTGTCCTTGTTGTTCTTGTAATTTAAGTTTCTGTGTTTATTTAGTTTTAAGTGGGGTACGTGGTGTTGTTCTACCTGATTGTCTCTGCCATACCTTCAAACGAAGGGAGATTAACGTCTGGTTTCCAGCCGATATACCCCTTAAGTTTTAAGATAGTTATGTTTTTAAGTGTTTTATGTTTAGAAAAATGAAAAAAAAAAAGAAGAAGAAAGGGAGAGTAGGCAAGAGGAAAGCAGAGAAAGAAGACGGAAAGCGTAAGAGAAAATAAACAGCAGAAGAAAGAAGAAAGAGGGGTGCAGGAAAGGAAGAAGGAACGACAAACAGGGAGCAGAGGACTTACCCGGAAGTGGACGGCACACAAGAGAAGTTCCTCGGAAATCTCAGATGCTTCGGAGGCACGCGGGGACTGAGCTTCCTCGCAGATCCAAACGCTCGGGAGAGAGTGGAGAGAGTAGAGAGAGAAAGAGAGGGTTAAGGAGAGAGTGGGCAAGTCAGAAATGCCGCTCGGGCGCCGAAGAATGGCCTATTTATAGGCAAATTTTTTTCACTGTAGCACCAGTTCCGGTCGTTGCCACCGAAACTGTTGTCATAGTGCCGGTCATCTCTTTTTTCAAAAAAAAAAAAATATTATTAGCATCTACTGATGGGTGCTAGGTGATTAGACATCTGCTGATGGATGTCACTGACAACATCTACTGATGGATGTTACTAAAAAAATTCTTCCCATTTCCTTACCTTTTATTGCACTTGTCTATATTATTTGACTGCTCTGAAATTGATAATCTGATGATTGTAACACACTGAGGACATTGTGTGATTTAAGTGTGGTTTACTGGGGAGAAATTCTGATTTTTCTGTTAGTTTCTGTTAGTATGTATTTTGTGTGTTAAATTTTATTTTTTTGGAGTGTTAAATTTTTTCTGTTTTAAATTGTTTTAGTGTTCTTGAGTGCAATAAATTTTACATTTTTCTCTTGATTTCTGGAGTTTGTTTAAGTTGTAGATTTTTCCTTCACTTAATTAATACTTATAGTTTGAAATCCTTGCTTTTCTCTACTTGGAAGATGATTATAATGTTTAAGAGGTTGGTTTGATTGTAACGAATACCCTGTGTGAGATTTGAGCCACTTAATGTTCTTTCTTGTGTGAAATATGTCTCTTGATTTCTTGCACCTATGCCTTGGCTTGATTCTTTCTGATAATACTTGATTGATATGCATGATTGGAAATGATAAAGGCTTTTTTATTCTTGAGCCTCTTTAGCCAAATAAGCCTACCCTGTTATTATCCTTTGATAACCCCTTTGAGCCTATACTTGCCCCATTTCTTTGTGATTGAAGCTCATACACTGAACCTAAGTGAAAAAAAATGATTACCTTAACCTTAGGAAAGTCTGGAGCTATAAAAATGTTTTGTGAATAAGTGTGGTCTCCTTGGGAATTTTGATGAATTGGCTAGTTGGTTCCTCATCATGTTCTGAAAATAAATTATATCCTGTTGTGTGATAAAGAGAAAAAAAAATAATAGACAGGATGAAGAAGAAAAAAAATGATGATGAGAAAAAAAAATGATATAAAAAAAATATAATTTTGTGAATAATGGAGTCGAGAAGAGGATCAAATTAGAGGTTGGGTGAAATTTTACTGTATTTCCACTTATTCCCCATTGCTCCTCTATTTCTTTTGGGCTATACCTACTTATCCATATTTATCCTCCCCTGTCCTTGGCCCCATTACAACCCTGAAAGACCTTTAGATCTGAACATGCATATGTTTTAAGTGTTGATATTAGAAACTTGTCAAGTCTACTTGTGTTTGTTTTCTTGAGTGCATCGAGTTGAAATTATTTACCTTAGACACTTGAGAGAAACACTGATAGCGCATCCGTGAGGTTTTGTTATTTTTAATTCACCTCTTAAGCTGATTAATTATTTTTCCATACTTTGAATTGCTTGGATGATTTCTATAAGTATCTGCTTTTCTTGATTTTGTGTTGGATATTGTCTATTTCTTTTCTCTATCCAGAATTCTTGAGAACTATGTAAATTATGTGAGTCTTTGTTTTCTGTCTGCTGAGTTTTGTGTCACTGTTTCTAAAAGTCCTTTGAACTATTCCCTGATTTGCGTCTTAATTTTGCCCAGGAGTGCAAAAGTCTAAGTGTGGTCTATTTTGATGAATCATTATTTTCTTCACTTTACTTAGTTTATTGTGCTAGAATTAATCGGGGAATTGTGCTTAATTGTCCAGTATTTTCCCATTTTTCTTAATTGTGCTTAATTCGATCAGAAATTCTTATTTTAATTAATTTGAATTATCTGAGATTAATTATTTACATTATTGAATGCAGGGGAAAATTATGTAAATATTTTAGGACATTTGGAAAAATATTCATTTACACACCACATTAATTAATTGGAAGAAGCTAAGATATTTGGTTCATGAAGCTGGGTTTCGGTTTTGTTGCTGGAATTAATTGGCAAATAAAATGATGGAGGAAGCACGTTTTCATTCCTTTCTTCTACAAGTATCACGGCATAATGGCACAAGGGCCCCTTTGTCTTTTGTCTTTTGCTTTGAAGAAAATTTGCCAATGAAAATTATTGTGAATAAGACGGTTTTAGCAAGCATTTGGCAAAATTGATGTCCACCTTTAGAAGCTCACGGCAATTACATCTGCAACTCATTTCTTTCAAATGAAAAATCTTGCAAAAGGACAAAACAAAAGAGCAATTGGAGTCAAATAGGGGGGCCACATTTGGTGGAAATTTACGTTGGGAAGTTGCTATTCCCTTGCCATGTCACGGTTACATATCCTAGACCCATGGACAAGTTATTTTGGTGAAGCATTCAGCAAAACATCTTTTTGAATGAGGGGGCCACCATTTGGGTCACATTCACGGTCAGGAGGAACTCTAAAATGCTGATGAATATTTGTTGAAGTGTAAAGAGAACACGGTCCCACACTTGTGCACATCCATTATTCCTAGAATAAAAATGGGAGCCACCAATTATTGGAAGTTCACGGATACTGATTTGGAAGCTGGGAGAAGATGGAGACGAAAAGGGCAGCAGCTTGGTTGAGCACTTCACGGTGGCTGCTGAAAGAGAAGAAGACTCTCGTCCAGTAGTAGCCATCACCGAGAGGGAGAAGATGGAAGAAGCAAGGATGCAGCAACCAGTCCAGCACACACCTTGGGAAAGCTCTCGGTCACACACCAAAGGAGTCCAGCAACGTCCGTCCATGTTTTCAAGAGAGGAGGAAGTTCTCGGTCTTCCATTACAGCAGCAGCCACCACGTTGAGGGATTGAAGCTCACACGGTTTCTTGAGAAGCATGGCAGCAGCTTGGAGTGGGAGCTCACGGTTGAAACAAATTTCCGTGAAAGAGGAAGAGTGTCCCGTGAGATGATTACTTGGAATGGAGAAGAAGGGTGTGCACTGAACAAGTTGAAGAAGAAGCTTGGATGGGCTACCTTGAGTCACTCACGGCCTTAGTCAGCAAGGTGCTTGGGTAAAAATAGAGGAAGTGCAGCAGCATGTGGTGGCAAAAGAAACTACACATCACGCTCCAACTTAACCACGGTACAGCATCCAGCAGCTTGAGAGCATGGGGGGCAAACTTACGTCCAAGTGCAGCTCACGGCTTATGGTTCCATCCTTCACGCTGCAGATTACAGTCCAATCCAGCACGTCCTGATGGAAGTAGAAGAATTGAGAAAGGAGCCCACGACTCCAAGGTGTAGAAGATGACATAATGGAGGGGCCCTCACCCTATTTTCTCACGGGAAGGCAAAGAAAAGATGCTCACGGGAATAGGTTCAGGATTTTAGCTATAAATCCAGCAGCATGCAGAGAAGAAAACCAAGTAGAATTTAGTAGATTTTAGCATTAGAATTTAGGGAGTAGTTTTAGGACAGCAGCCACGTTTTATTTCCTGGAGTTCATTTTTCCTCCTCCCTTTAGGGAGGTTTGGGTTTTGTCTGTTTCAATTTTCTAGTTTCAATGTATTGAATTTTAATTGATGTTAATGGTAATTTCCAGTTTCTGTTTTGCTAAAAATTTCAGTTGTGCATTTTAGTTCTATCAAATTTCGTTTTCAATTTACATTTTCAAAACATTATTCAGTTGTTTCTCAGCTTTATTTTTACCGCACGGCTTGATTTATTTGTATCAGTTTTATTTTCACTGCAGTCCCTATTTCTGGTTTTCTTTACTTTTATGTTTAAAAAGTTAAATTTTGTTTTTACCATTCTCTGAATTTATTGTGTTTCGTATTTTACTATTTTCTGTATTTTTTGTTTTTACTGCAATTTCGTTTTCTACACTGCTATTTTAGTTTTCCGTACCAAAACACTATCAAACAACCTCCCCTTCGTGTTAAATCTAAGACTGAACCACACAAATTGGTCCTTGAGAGACGACCTAGGAGTCAATTCCTAGCACTGTACTGCATTATTTATCTGTATCAAATTTGTATGACCGCGACAGTCGTATCAACAACCAACCATCATATTCCTATGTCTAGGTTTATACTACTGATGGGAGAGTTTCCCAGGATCTAGATTTTACCGTATGTGTCCATATCAATAAAACCAATAATCATGACATCGAATGAGTTAAACAATGCATGCTTTGAGCAAAGAAGAAAAACCCTAACTAATGATGAAAGAAAGCATGTATCATAAATATGATGTTTAAACACAAAATTCCATATAGGAGAGCTTCAAAAGATTTCATTGATTCCCCAACAACAATACAAAGTTTAGTTCACCATATTCATGGTGAAAGTAGATGAACAGTAATGAAAGAATGGAAGAGATAGAAAGACCCTAGAAAGCGAAGCGGAGAGCCGTCACCATCTCCAATTCTACCCCCAAGGGGTGAAAAATGTGTTTTGTGTCTTCTCCAACCAAAGATACAAACCCTAGGAAGTCCTAAAGCTTATATACTATTCTAAAAATTACAGAAAAGTAGGCCTAAGCCCAAAATAATGGCGCTCAGCGGTAAAATACCGCTCAACGGTAAGTGCGTGTGTTGAATTCTTCCCCTCAACTGCACTTTCACCCCTCAGCGGTGCCAACGAGTGTAAATTAACGCCGCTCAGCGGTAAAATACCGCTCAACGGTAAATGCGTGTGTTGAATTCTTCCCCTCAGCTGCACTTTCACCCCGTAGCGGTGCCAACGAGTGTTACTTAGTGCCGCTCAGCAGTAAAATGGCGTTAAGCGGTACTTGCGGCTTCTCTTCTTTTGCACTTTTTGAGTTCTTTTCTGATTCCATCTCTATCCTTCTTCACTTCTTTCATCAAATTCACCTTAAAACCTGCATAAAACACTGAAATCAAGCATAAACTTGTCCAACTCTCTTATTTCCAAAAATATAAACAAAAGCATGATTCCAAGCTAGTTTCTAAGTGTTAAAGGTTGCTTTTAGTATCAATTTTAAGCATGAAAATAACAGTTTTTTAACTGTTATCATTTCACCATGTCTATGGTGAACTAAACCTCCATTAGTTTTGGGTAACCGATGTAACCCTTTGAAACTCTCATGTATTGAATTGATTCTTAATTATGTGTGCTTTGCTTCATTAATTGTTAGGGTTTTTCTTCTACACTCTATGCATGCTTTGTTTAATTCATTCAATTGCATGATCATTGATGTTATCTATATGGACACATATAGGTAAATGTAGAACTGGGGAAATTCTCCCGGAAGCAATATTACCTAGACATAGGAACAGGAGGATCGGTTGCCTTTAAGCTTCTGTCCGAATGTAATGCATGAAACAAGACATTGTAAACTAGTGATTAGGATTAGGCTTTCTTCACCGAGACATCGGGTTTAAGGTAAATTAGAAAGTGGCATTAACATTAATGAAGAAAGATGAATTCATGAATACATGAGAGTGGATAGGATGAGTCGGAAACCCCAATGATGAATCATTATTTTCTTCACTTCACTTAGTTTATTGTGCTAGAATTAATCAGGGAATTGTGCTTAATTGTCCAGTATTTTCCCATTTTTCTTAATTGTGCTTAATTCGATCAGAATTTCTTATTTTAATTAATTTGAATTATCTGAGTTAATTATTTGTATTAATAATTGCAGGAAAATTTTGGAAATACAAATTGGGACATTTAGAAGAAATTATGCTGCATTGATTTGATTTGTGTGTTGATCCGAAGAAGCTTGAGATGGAATATTTTCTTGAAATTTTTAGAAGCAAAGCTCTGAACCCACGTACACATCACATGGCCAATTAGCACACTGCCCATCCATTTTTGCCAAGCATTGGAGATAAACCGTGAAGGATAATGGAGGAGACCACATTGCAAGTTAAGTTCACGGTTTTGGAAAATTCAAAGCACATGGAGAAGTATATTTTAATTCTTTTTAGAAGCTCATGGTGCAGCCAAGTCTTGAAGGAAGAGCCCCTTGGTGCAACACGTTATTTAATTGGAAAAGCTTATTTTAAAATAAAAAAAATGGTGCTGGATGGGATTAGAAAGGAAGTGCACACTGCTGAAGAAAAATAAGCACATCATGGCCCACAAATTGAAAGAGTTTTCGGTTCTTTGTTGCTTTCAAGAAGGAACATCCAGAAGGTGTTTTGAGAGGTGCAGCTGCCCGCACTTGGCACGAACAAAATTCATGATCCAGCAGTGAAGAAGGAGCTCTCGGTACAACATTCACGCAGAAACACCATCTACACACCAGCAGCGTTCTCCATGTGCAGTCCAGCACGTTGTGGAGGAGTGTGTCTCGGCTTGGGCAGAAGAGAGTGGCCACCCTTTCACGGTGATGGAGCTTATACAATATCCAGCAGCTTCAAGTCCTGCAAAGAGGAGAGGTTGTGAATGAAGGCATGGTCCAGCAAGAAGAGTAACACTTGATCCAGTTTGGGAGTTGTCACGGCTTGGGAGAGAAGCACACAACAAGCGGATGGACGTTGATGGAGAGCTCCAAAGCCAGCACGTTGAGAGGAAGAAGTAGTGCGCCAATAAGAAGCTTGGAAGCTGCAAAAAGTAGAGAAGAACTTCATGGTCCAGCAAAGAGAAGCTTCACACTCCACGGTCTTGGTCTAATTAAGGAAGCTGCAGGGTAAATGGAAGGGGTAATTCATATTTGCTGGGAGAAATGAAGTAAGCACACAGCTGCTGATTCACACATCCATGGAAGAGTCACGGTCCAGAATGCACAGACACAGACGAAGCTACAGCATCTAGGCGTGTGGGCACCACGAATTTGGCAAACATCCGTAAAATGAGGAAGCAGAAAAATACACTGACACCAAAAGTCGAGGGGCCCTTTTGCTTATTTTGGCTATTGAAGAAAGCCAAAAATAGGAAGGAAGCTAGGGGGACAAGACGGGGAACCTGGAATACGGTTGGAAGGAAGGAATGGACATGGGAGTAAGACAAAATATTTGGCAATAAAAAGAGGAGAGCGCTAGCAGAGAGGAGACGGCCTGGAGGCCTGGAAGGGATCTCGGTTCTTCTCTTCCAGAGCTCTCTCTGATTTTCCATTTTCCCAAACAGTGCACAAATGTAGATTTCGGTTCTTGAAAAAGCTTGTAGTGTGTTATAGTGTTTGGATCAGTTTACTCAGTTTTATTTTTATCTTCAATGTTCAAGAATTTTGATTTAAGTTTTCAATCTGCGATGAATTTCATTTTCAGTTCAGTGTTTTTATTTTTACTTTCTCTTTTATTTTATCGGTTATTGTTTTATGCATCGTTTAATTTTATCGTTTCTCAATTTACCGTTTTCCATTTTTACTGTCTTTTACTGTTTTGATTTTACTATCTTTAAAATTTACTTCAGTGTTTTTAATTTTGTCTTATTTTAATTCCAGTTTTAATTTATTTTTCCGTACCACAAATCACAAAACCCCCCCTACTTCGCGAATAAATCTGAGACTGAACCACCAAAAATTGGTCCTTGAGAGATGACCTGGGAGTCACTTCCTAGTAATATACTGCATAAATTCGTGCACATCAAATTTGACGGGTCGCGACGCCCGCATCAAATTTTGGCGCCGTTGCCGGGGATCAATGGAGGTTCAGTTTTAGATTTTGTTGTGTAAATTGTTGTTTTGTTAATATGTTTGTTTTTGTGTTTTTTGTTTTATATTTTTGTAGGCAACAACGACACCTTCAGCAAATTTTGGCGGCATTGTCACTTCAGTTCTAGGTTCTTGTTTTAGATTTTTACTGTTTTTTTTTATTACGTGGTGGTAATATATGTTTTGTCTTTTATATTTTTGTTGTGTTGTATTTTGAATTTAGCTGTTGTTTAAAAAAAAAATTGTCTTGTTTGTGCGTGTAGCATGTTTAATTTTGTTGTGTTTTATCTTGCGTTGTGATGTGATGTTCTATTTTCTGTATGCGTGTCGTATGTATTTTGTCTGTTAATTTAAAAAAAAAATTATTTTTTTGTGTTGTTTTGTGTGTTCCTATAGCATGTATAAATGTGTTGTGAATTATCTGTTTCATAATTTTTAGTATTTACTTTTTATTTGTTTTATTTTTATTTTTCGATGTCTACCTATTTTAATTTCGTGAATAATGCTTATTCTACGAGTGCCTATAATCATGAATCTCCTTCTGCTTGGTACCCTGATTGTAATTCTGCTGAATTCTATGATGAGAATTATATGGATCATCCTCAATTTCCTAAAAGCGCTCCTAGTGAGCCGGTCCCACCTACAAAGGATGATATTCATTGCGTTCTTAGCACTGGACTGATATATTTGCTCCCTAAGTTTCATGGTTTTGCCGGAGAATGCCCACATAGACATTTGGAGGAGTTCCATAACATGTGCTCTTCAATGAAGCCTCCACATGTCCCTCTTGATCACATTTTCTTGAGGGCATTTCCGCACTCATTACAAGGAGTAGCTAAGGATTGGCAAGACTCTCTTCCTCTAGGATCCATTATCGATTGGGGATATCTTGAGCACCAGTTTCTGAGCAAATTCTCCCCTGAGCAGTATGGATACATCAATGATCCTGAGTGGAATGATCTTAACAGCGAATGATACGATACCCCACAAGATCATTATCTAGAACCACCATTCCAGAGCACCTTTATGCCTCCACCAGTCCAGCAATATGAGAGTCAGCAGTATGATGCTCCTGCTCAAATAACTCCTCAGCCTTCAACTTCTAAACCTAAATTAAAGGAGTTACTGGAGCAAATGACCATACAGAGAATTCAATTCGAGCAAATCCAGCAGGAAACTCAAGCTGTCATGAAGAATATGACTGATCAGATCAAGCAGATGGCCACTCTTACACCTAAGGAGAATGCTGAAGATTTTGAGGACCAGACAGATATGAGCAATAATTATGACCCGGTAGACCACCTTCATCTTCCACCACTCTACCAATCTTCAAGGAAGAGGAGGTAAGCATACCTCAATTGATTATATTGATGATTATACTGTTGAGGGGTATGTTGATGATTATATTGTTGATGAGTCTGTTTTCAATTCTCACTCTCTGCATGATGAGAACCAATTTTTGATAGAAAATTCATATGATTATTCTCCATGCACTGAACATGAATCTGAGTCTATGATTAATATTGCATGTAATTTTGAAATTGATTCATGTTTTGAGGATATATCTGTTGTTGAGCCTGTTACACTGGGATTGGGTGTCATACCTCTGCATGAAATTTCTGTGGAACCATATTGCACTAACCCTATTGCAGGAGGTACGAATGAATTTGACCAATATGCACCCACAATGGAAGATAAAGGTGCCACCACTCACCAAAGTTTCAACAGCAATAGGCACCTACTGAACCTGCTCATCAACAATAATTGCTCAGATCCAGCTATGGAAAACATTTCACTACTAGATCAGATCTGAAGGATGAAGCAGTTCATTCTCAAAACTTCTTGGCTGGATACTGAAAAGGAAGACCTCTCCCTACAAGTCCAAAATTGGCAGCTTCCACCATAACCTGCGGGAGTTTGCAATTTTCTTTCTCTCCCTTTTTCCTACTTTATTGCACTTGTCAATGATATGTTTACTGTTTTGATTGCTGATGACATGTTTAGAACACATTGAGGACACTGTGTAGTTTAAGTGTGGTCTATTGGGAGAGAGTCTGATTTTTTCTGTTGTTTTGTGTGTGACATTTTTTATTTTTGAGTGTTAATTTTTTTTTTTTTCTGTTTTAAGTTATTTTTAGTGTGTTTTGTGCAATAAATTTTACATTTTTCTCTTGATTTCTGGATGATGTCTAAGTTGTAGATTTTTCCTTCACTTAGTTAATACTTATGGTTTCAAATCCTTGCTTTTCTCTACTTGGAAGATGATTATGCGTTTAAGAGGTTGAATTAATTATGACGATTACTCTGTGTGAGAATTTGAGCCACTTAATTTTCTTTCTTGTGTGTGATATGTATCTTGATTGCTTGCACATATGCCTTGGCTTTCATCTTATGTTGACGTGTTTGTTGTGGCTATATACACCCAAAATTCAATTCATTCATTTTTACACATTTTCAATTGGAAATTAATATTTGCCGGCTTCTTCCCTTGTGTAAAATAAAATTCATCTTTATTTCTCACTTAAGTTTAAAATAAAATTGCTGAGAAATTTATCTTTCAGTCCTAAAATTATCCAATAATTTCCCTGCACTCAATAATGTAAATAATTAGTCTCAGACAATTCAAATTAATTAAAATAAGAATTTCTGATCGAATTAAGCAAAATTCAGAAAAATGGGAAAATACTGGATATTTGAGCACACTTTCCTGATTAACTCTAGTACAATAAACTAAGTGCAGTGCAGAAAATAATGACTCATCAAAATAGACCACACTTAGTCTTTTGCACTCCTGGGCAAAATCTAGACGGAAAAACAGGGAACTACTCAAACATCATGGAAGTGACAGACAAACAGACAACAAAGACTCCAAAACAGAAACACAGTTTCACAATTCTCACAAAATCTGGACAATAAAAGGTATAGGCAGAATCCCACACAGAATCAATGAAAACAAATACTCAAAGAATCATCCAAACAGTTCAGTACAAGGGAAACATTCAATCAGTTCAAGAGATGAATCGACAGCAACAGAGCCTCACAGATGTACACAATCAGTGTTTCTCTCAAGTGTTTAAGGTAAATCAATGTCACTCAACGCACTCAAGAAAGCAAACACAAATAGGCTTGGCGAGCCTCTAATATCAACACTCGTGCAGATACGCATGTTCAAATCAAAAGGTCTTTTATGGTTATGATGGGGTAAAGGACAAGGGAGGATATATCTGGATAAAAAGCTACAAATCATAAGGGATAGATGAGCAATTGGGAACAAGTATAAACACATTTAAATACACCCACAACTTCTAATTCCATCCTCTAGTTGACTCCATTATTCACCATTTTTTTTTCTGTTTTTCTGCTCTTTTTTTTTATCCTATCTCTTTTCTTTACTTTGTTCAGCACACAATTTCAAGAGACAAGATACACCACATATTTACAAACACACGATAAGAAGAGGACTTAGTAGCCAATTCATCTGAAACTCCTAGGAGACCACACTTATTCCCAAAACAATTCCAAAGCTCCAAAATTCCCTCAGGCTAAGGTAGTAATGGTTTTTCACTCAGGGCTGATGTATGAGATTCAAAACAAAGAAATAGGGAAAAACATAGGCTCAAAAGGGTTATCGATGGATCAAAACAGGGTAGGCTCATCTGGCTCTAGAGGCTCAACAACAAAATGCCTTTATCCCTTTCAAACATGCATATTAGTCAAGAATCATTAAAAAGAGTGAAGCCAAGACATATGTGCAAGCAATCAAGGCACATATCACACAAGAAAGATCGTCAAATGGCTCAAATCTCACACAGGTAATATGGTCACCATCAATTCAATTCTCAAATATCATGATCATCTCCCAAGCAAAGAAAAGCAAGGAATTCAACAATTTAGAGTATCAATGAAGTGAAGGAAAACTGACAACCTAATCACAGTCCAGAATTCACGAAAAGCATGCAAAACTGTACACAAGACACAATAAACTACAAAAAGAAAAAAGAAAAAATTTAAAACACAAAACAAAACAAAAACTAAGAAAGAAAAATCAGAATCTCCCCCAATGGACCACACTTACTACACAATGTCCTCAATGTGTCATAATCATAAAATTAGCAATCATAACAACGAACAAATCATGGACAAGTGCAATAAAAGTAGGAAAAAGGGAGAGAAGGAAAAAGAAACTCCCTCAGGTTAGGGTGGCAGTTGCCAATTTTGGACAAGCAGGGATATGTTTTCCACCATTGGATTCAGCAAGCAAGTTTTGAGGAGGAACTGCTTCATCAGTATTGCCCTATCATTCACAACAAGATGTTTCTTCTTTCTTCTCACAGCGAACTGTTGCAGCAGTATCTCTCCTTCCACTGGCAGTTGTTGAGTGTGTGACACTGGAATAGATATCTCTGGCTCGCTCAAAGAAGTAGCAGTATACTCTTCTTCATCAATCATGAATTCCTTAATGTCAGCACCTGCATTCTCTTTTAGCTCTGCATCCTTGTCATCAAACTCACAATTAATAACATCTGTTATAAACTTAGAGTCTGGCTGTAACACATAATCAATTTTAGCACAAATGGAGCAAGAACCAGATTTACAATCACATTCAAAATTTCCAGAAAACTGTGTTAGATCAAAGCTTAGTTCTAACTCTATAAAGTTATCAGATTTCACAGTTTCTATCTCTAAATCAATATTGACGCTACCTTCACCAATGGGTTCAATGGCTGATACTGAATCAAAAATTTCAGAATGGTCACTCAAATCTGTATCAGTATAAGTCATAAACCCTATAGAATTAGTGTGCGTCAAATCACATGCATTTGAATGTGTAGGCAAATCAGGGAAAATTGGAATCTCAGGTTTAGAATAAACCTGTTTTTGCTCACTGAAAATTTTCGTACCAATCTCCAAGTTATCATCTGCATCCTCAAGGCTATCATATAAACCAAGATTAGTGCAAGGATAGTGATCATCAGATATGTCAATGTGCTCTATAGGTAATAATGAATCCAAAACATGAGTGTGCACAGGAATATCAGTATCAGAATCCAGAACAGGCTTTATGGGTTCAAGTTTTACCAATTCAAAAGCATTAAAATTTACTTGAACCTCAGATTCATGAATATGGATTTCAAGTTCAGAGTAAACCTGCTCAGGTTCTTCCTCTGCTACCTCAATTGGATTTTCACCAGCCAGCTTGCAGAGTAACTTCCTTGCCTCTGTTGGGGTTTTATCCATCAAAGATCCACCAGCAGCTGCATCCACAAATATCCTTTCACCGTCCAGGAGCCCTTCATAAAAATAAATCAAAAGCAAATGCTCTGGAATTTGGTGGTTTGGACAAGTTGTGCAGAGCCTGTTAAACCTCTCCCAATAATCTGCCAGTCTTTCTTCTTGAAACTGCTCAATGGTAGTGATCTTCATCCTAATGCTGATCACCTTTGCTGTTGGAAAGAACTTGTTGAGGAATTCCTATTGTGTTTCCTACCAACTATTGAAAGGATATTGATATAGGAACCAGTCTCTTGCTTCACCTTGAAGGGACATTGGAAACATTCTCATCAGTACTTCCTCCTCTGAAATACCAACAGGCCTCATGGATGAGCACACTGAATAAAACTCCTTGAGGTGCCTATATGGGTCCTTATGTGTCAATCCATGGAATTTGGGAAGCCTCTTGATCAGCTTATACATACAGTCTTGAGAATCCGTCATCTTCTCTATTCTAGTTCAAAACCTGTCTCAGACTTGGACTTTCACTTCAAGCAAAGATTATAAAAAATATACAGAAGCATAACATGGAGTAAAACTAATATTTATAGTTTTTTTTTTTTTTTTTTTTTTAATAAACCACAACTAAATACAGAACAGAAAACACACTAACACAACAAAAAATCTATATGTCTACCTATTTTAATTTCATGAATAGTGCTTATTCTGCGAGTGCCTATAATCATGAATTTCATTCTGCTTGGTACCCTAATTGTAATTCTACTGAATTCTATAATGAGAATTATATGGATCATCCTCAATTTCCTAAAAGCGCTTCTAGTGAGCCGGTCCCACCTACAAAGGATCATATTCATTGCGTTATTAGCACTGGACTGATATATCTGCTCCCTAAGTTTCATGGTTTTGTCGGAGAATGCCCACATAGACATTTGGAGGAGTTCCACAACATGTGCTCTTCAATGAAGCCTCCACATGTCCCTCTTGATCACATTTTCTTGAGGGCATTTCCGCACTCATTACAAGGAGCAGCTAAGGATTGGCAAGACTCTCTTCCTCTAGGATCCGTTACCAATTGGGGATATCTTGAGCATCAGTTTCTAAGCAATTTCTCCCCTGAGTAGTATGGATACATCAACGATCCTAAGTGGAATGATCTTAACAACGAATGGTACGATACCCCACAAGATCATTATCTAGAACCACCATTCCAGAGTACTTCTATGCCTCCACCAGTCCAGCAATATGAGAGTCAGCAATATGATGCTCCTGCCCAAATAGCTCCTCAGCCTTCTACTTATGAACCTACAATGAAGGAGTTACTGGAGTAGATAACCATGAAGAGCATTCAGTTCGAGCAAATCAAGCAGGAAACTCAAGCTGCCATGAAGAATCTGAGCGATCAGGTAGGGCAGATGGCCACTCTTGCATCAGAAGAAACTGCTGAATATTTTGAGGCCCAGGCAGGAATAAGCAATATCTTTGATCCAGGTAGACCACCTCCATTTTCCACCACTTTTCCCATCTTCAAGGAAGTGGAGGTAAGCATACCTCAGTATGATTATGATATTCATGAATGTGTTATTAAAGATTATGCTGATGATAGGTATGCTGATAATCATATTGTTGTTGAGCATGTTTTTAATTCTCCCTCTGCACATGAATCTGAGTCTGATATTGATATTGCATGTAATTTTGGAATTGATTCATGTTGTGAGGATGTATCTGAGGTTCAGTATGATAATTTGGGTGTTTTACCTCTGCATGACATTTCTGTGGAACCATTTTGCACTAACCCTATTGCAAGAGGTACGAATGAATTTGACCAATATGCACCCACAGTGGAAGACAAAGGTGCCACCACTCGCAAAACTTTCAACATCAATAAGCACCAGCTGAACCTGCTCATCAACAATCACTACTTCGATCCAGCGGTTGAAAACATTTCACTGCTAGATTAAATATGGAGGATGAAGCAGTTCCTCCTCAAAACTTCATTGTTGGATCCTGCAGTAGAAGACCTCTCCCTGATGATCCAAAATTGGCAACTTCCACCATAACCTACGGGAGTTTGCATCTTCTTTCTCTCCCTTTTTCCTTACTTTTATTACACTTGTCCGTAATATGTTTCCTGTTTTGATTGCTGATGTTATGATTAGAACACATTGAGGACAATGTGTAGTTTAAGTGTGGTCTATTGGGAGAGATTCTGTATTTTCTTTGTTTTGTGTGTTTTGCGTGTTAAATTTTTTGTTTTTGAGTGTTAAATTTTTTCTGTTTTAAGTTATTTTTATCGAGTTTTGTGTGCAATAAATTTTACATTTTTCTCTTGATTTCTGGATGATGTTTAAGTTGTAGATTTTTCCTTCACTTACTTAATACTTATGGTTTGAAATCCTTGCTTTTCTCTGCTTGGAAAGATGATTATGTGTTTGAGAGGTTGATTTGATTGTGACGAATACCTTGTGTGAGATTTAAGCCATTTGATGATCTTTCTTGTGTGTGATATATGCATTGATTGCTTGCACATATGTCTTGGCTTCACTCTTTTAATTGATTCTTGACTAATACGCATGGTTGAAAGGGATAAAGGCATTTTGTTGTTGAACCTCTAGAGCCAGATGAGCCTACCATGTTTTGATCCATTGATAACCCTTTGAGCCTATATATATTTTTTTCCCATTTCTTTGTTTTGAAGCTCATACATCAGCCTTGAGTTAAAAACCATTACTACCTTAGCCTGAAGGAATTTTGGAGCTTTGGAATTGTTTTAGGAATAAGTGTGGTCTCCTAGGAGTTTCAGATGAATTGGCTACTGAGTCCTCTTTTTATAGTGTTTTTGTAAATATGTGGTGTATCTTGTCTCTTGAAATTGTGTGCTGAACAGAGTAAAGAAAAGAGACAGAGGTAATTTTCTTGAAAAAAAAATAAAAAAAAAAAACAGAAAAACGAAAAAAAATTGGTGAATAATGGAGTCAACTAGAGGATGGAATTAGAAGTTGTGGGTGTATTTAAATGTTTTTATACTTGTTCCCCATTGCTCATCTATCCCTTATGATTTATAGCTTTTTATCCAGATATATCCTCCCTTATCCTTGACCCATCATAACCATAAAAAGACCTTTTGATTTGAACATGCGTATGTTCTTGAGTGTTGATATTAGAGGCTTGCCAAGCCTATTTGTGTTTGCTTTCTTGAGTGCAATGAGTGACATTGATTTACCTTAAACACTTGAGAGAAACACTGATAGTGCATCCGTGAGGTTTTGTTATTTTTAAATCACCTCTTGAGCTGATTGATTATTTTTCCGTGTATTGAATTGCTTGGATGATTTCTGTAAGTATCTGCTTTATTTGATTTGTGTTGGATGTTGTCTACATCTTTTCTCTGTCCAGACTTCTTGAGAACTTTGTAAATTCTTTTTATTTTTCTCGTGAGTCTTTATTTTTCTGTCTGCTGAGTTTGTGTCACCTTCCTAAAAGTCCTTTGAACCATTCCCTGATTTGTGTCTTAATTTTGCCCAAGAGTGCAAAAGACTAAGTGGGGTCTATTTTGATGAATCATTATTTTCTTCACTTCACTTAGTTTATTGTGCTAGAATTAATCAGGGAATTGTGCTTAATTGTCCAGTATTTTCCCATTTTTCTTAATTGTGCTTAATTCGATCAGAATTTCTTATTTTAATTAATTTGAATTATCTGAGTTAATTATTTGCATTAATAATTGCAGGAAAATTTTGGAAATACAAATTGGGACATTTAGAAGAAATTATGCTGCATTGATTTGATTTGTGTGTTGATCCGAAGAAGCTTGAGATGGAATATTTTCTTGAAATTTTTAGAAGCAAAGCTCTGAACCCACGTACACATCACATGGCCAATTAGCACACTGCCCATCCATTTTTGCCAAGCATTGGAGATAAACCGTGAAGGATAATGGAGGAGACCACATTGCAAGTTAAGTTCACGGTTTTGGAAAATTCAAAGCACATGGAGAAGTATATTTTAATTCTTTTTAGAAGCTCATGGTGCAGCCAAGTCTTGAAGGAAGAGCCCCTTGGTGCAACACGTTATTTAATTGGAAAAGCTTATTTTAAAATAAAAAAAATGGTGCTGGATGGGATTAGAAAGGAAGTGCACGCTGCTGAAGAAAAATAAGCACATCATGGCCCACAAATTGAAAGAGTTTTCGGTTCTTTGTTGCTTTCAAGAAGGAACGTCCAGAAGGTGTTTTGAGAGGTGCAGCTGCCCGCACTTGGCACGAACAAAATTCATGATCCAGCAGTGAAGAAGGAGCTCTCGGTACAACATTCACGCAGAAACACCATCTACACACCAGCAGCGTTCTCCATGTGCAGTCCAGCACGTTGTGGAGGAGTGTGTCTCGGCTTGGGCAGAAGAGAGTGGCCACCCTTTCACGGTGATGGAGCTTATACAATATCCAGCAGCTTCAAGTCCTGCAAAGAGGAGAGGTTGTGAATGAAGGCATGGTCCAGCAAGAAGAGTAACACTTTGATCCAGTTTGGGAGTTGTCACGGCCTGGGAGAGAAGCACACAACAAGCGGATGGACGTTGATGGAGAGCTCCAAAGCCAGCACGTTGAGAGGAAGAAGTAGTGCGCCAATAAGAAGCTTGGAAGCTGCAAAAAGTAGAGAAGAACTTCATGGTCCAGCAAAGAGAAGCTTCACACTCCACGATCTTGGTCTAATTAAGGAAGCTGCAGGGTAAATGGAAGGGGTAATTCATATTTGCTGGGAGAAATGAAGTAAGCACACAGCTGCTGATTCACACATCCATGGAAGAGTCATGGTCCAGAATGCACAGACACAGACGAAGCTACAGCATCTAGGCGTGTGGGCACCACGAATTTGGCAAACATCCGTAAAATGAGGAAGCAGAAAAATACACTGACACCAAAAGTCGAGGGGCCCTTTTGCTTATTTTGGCTATTGAAGAAAGCCAAAAATAGGAAGGAAGCTAGGGGGACAAGACGGGGAACCTGGAATACGGTTGGAAGGAAGGAATGGACATGGGAGTAAGACAAAATATTTGGCAATAAAAAGAGGAGAGCGCTAGCAGAGAGGAGACGGCCGGGAGGCCTGGAAGGGATTTCGGTTCTTCTCTTCCAAAGCTCTCTCTGATTTTCCATTTTCCCAAACAGTGCACAAATGTAGATTTCGGTTCTTGAAAAAGCTTGTAGTGTGTTATAGTTTTTGGATCAGTTTACTCAGTTTTATTTTTATCTTCAATGTTCAAGAATTTTAATTTAAGTTTTCAATCTGTGATGAATTTCATTTTCAGTTCAGTGTTTTTATTTTTACTTTCTCTTTTATTTTATCGGTTATTGTTTTATGCATCGTTTAATTTTATCGTTTCTCAATTTACCGTTTTCCATTTTTACTGTCTTTTACTGTTTTGATTTTACTATCTTTAAAATTTACTTCAGTGTTTTTAATTTTGTCTTATTTTAATTCCAGTTTTAATTTATTTTTCCGTACCACAAATCACAAAACCCCCCCTACTTCGCGAATAAATCTGAGACTGAACCACCAAAAATTGGTCCTTGAGAGACGACCTGGGAGTCACTTCCTAGTAATATACTGCATAAATTCGTGCACATCAAATTTGACGGGTCGCGACGCCCGCATCACCCAACAACATAATTAATCATATTTTATATCCATCTCTTTCGCTTCTTTCGATCCAATTGATCAAAACTTGCATTCATGTTTATTTTCTGCAATTCAAACACAATGATTTCGTTTACAAGTCTAATTTAATCAAGAAATCACATAACTGTCTAGGCCGTGAGTCCTTTGGGAAACGATACTTGGTCTTACCGTTCCACAATGTCATTCACTTCTTATACCCCACTCTTTTGCCTTTATGCCAACTTTTTCCTCTCTTGTGGCCCCAGCCTCTTCACCTCCAATTCCAAATACCCTTCTTTCTTTCTCTCTCTCTCTCTCTATTTATTATCCTACAAACAAAGAGTGTCAAAACAGACACTGATATAGAGTTATCTAAAATGATCAAAAAGTTTTGATTTGAGTTTGATTCAACTTGATTTGTGTTTATTTGCTTTATTAATATGATCTAGAGCATTTCCTAGGTTACATTGCAATGCCTACTTCGTTTATAAACTTTTCTTAATTGCCTATTCAATCTTTGGCCATCAAAGTTGTCAATTTCAAGTCTAAAATTTTCTGTTGTCCAGTAACCAATTATGGTGCAGTTTATTATCTGCTTTGGTGCTAATTTCGTGTGATGTTTAATTACTGTCAAGACTTTGTGGTTCAATCAAGTAGCTTCAATGATACCAAAAGAGTGTTTCTCAATCTGTTTTGAAGTAGCATCAAAATAAGTTTAAACTTTGAATCATCCAAGGATATTAGAGGTTGTTTGTACTTTACTGTTGTATATCACATAACCTTTTAATTGTAACCATGTTCTTTGTTGTTTTGTGTAGTTGTGTTTACATACATACAGGTTCTGGTCTAGTGACAAGAAAACTAGGCTCTAGATATCACTAATGTAGGATACTGATTGAAAGAGAAAGAAACAGAAAAGAAAGAGGGAATAAGAGCAAAATACAAGATAGAAATAGGGAAATGAGAGAAATCGAGAGAATTCTGCACTATATTTCAAGTGCTGAAAAATCCATTTTGCCTAATCTAGTGCATTAAACAGCAGAGAGAACACTCATTTTTTTTAGCTATGTGTGGCTAACTTGGCCTCATATCTTTGGCAATAACAGAGAGTGTTATGTGGAGAGTTTTTAAACACATAACAAGGAATTTGGACCAGAAACAAAACCGTAGCAGCAATTGGCAGTAATCTGTTTTTAAGACACTAAACACATTCACATTTGAATTTAAAAGATATAAAAAGATGCTAATAAAAACATAAATTTGAACTTAGATGAAAATTTTAAAAAACAAAGAAAGTAGAGAAGTGTGTTAAGGATGAAAGAGTCATTTGAGAAAGATGGAGTTGTGCCACTAATTAGCTAACAGTTAATTCTCAAACAGAGCCTATGCCACTAAAACAACCCTGCTGGGTGCTGATGGTGGTTTTGGACCCAATCCAAACCATCAATGCATATCTTGGGACGGTCTAGCCCATAATCATTTTCCATACCCTAAACTGAAAGCCCCTATTATTATTCATCTCCTCTTCTCTCCCATTATAACCACTTTTATTCCCACTCTACCCTCCCCATACATTTAAGTGATGAAAGAAGAAAGAACGTACCCTTACAAAAATAGAAAAGCAAAATGAAAGGTAGAGGGGCACGTCCCCCACTCTCTCTCTCTCTTTTTTATTTTTTTTATTTATGTTTTTATTTTCATCCTTTGTGTGTTTGTGACTCTCTGATCTTCCTTTCTCTTCTGTGTTTTTTCCTCTATAAATTAACATCCTTTGTTCCCTTTGTCCCTCATTTCTTCATCTCTAAACTCACCCTTTTCACACTGCTACTCCTTCCACAATCTAGACTCTACTACCTCTACTACCCAAACCACCCTCCTTCAACAACACTTTTAAACCATTCAATCAATATCAAACTTCATTTCTAATAAACACTTTTAAATAATTAAAAATAACATAAGCTCTGTAGCCATACAATTCAAATAATTAATGACAAATATAAAGTACAGAATCAATTATCTTAGTTAGTAACCACTTTGGTTTTTTAAATTCTATTAAAAGGAAAGCATTTTATTGATTTTATAACACTCTTGATTCTAAAATACTTTAGAATCTCAGTACATGAGGAAAGAATGGATAAGATTGACAGAATCAGGGTCATGGCCAGATCATCTCCATTTGACAAGTGATAAACAATTTGGCAAGTGTACCAATTGTTATTGTAGTAATAAAATATCGTCCTCTAAGATTGAAATAGTTGAGTACTAGATTACTAATTCGTATAATTTTGAGCAACCAAAAATCAAGTAAAATAGTGAACATAAACAAATGACAAAAATTCAATTAAGATAAACAATGTTAGAGAATTGAATTTTTGTACGCTTTCATATAAATTCTTAACCCTTCCCAATTGATGTGCAAATTATAATTATCTAATTGAGTTTATTAAGAGCTTGTTTACCCCTAATCCCTTAGATAGGCAAACATATTCATCAAATTCTAACCCTCAATCCCTTAGGCCAGTTATAAAATTTAATGAAGTTATGGAGAACAATTACCACCTCAATTGCAAACTAATTAGCTATGCCCAATTGTGACAATTTCTAATCTGCTCTATTTACAATCGCAAGCAATCCCCAATTTCCCAATTGTGAAACTGCTAATAGAGAAAGACATTCAAAACATAAATAGAACACTCAGATAAATTAAAATTAACGAAACATCAATTGAAAAGGTTCAGAAGTTA